>NW_022111316.1:1753014-1774613 GCF_000313985.2 Echinops telfairi | reverse complement strand
TTTTGTCATATCTTGCCCTGTCCTACATCTCCCTTCACCCACTTTTCTGTTGTCCATCCTCCAGGGAGAAGGTCACATATAGTTCCTTGTAATTGGTTCCCTCTTTCCAACCCACTCTCCCTCTACCCTCCCAGTATCGCCACTCACACCACAGGTCCTGTAGGGTTCATCCACCCTGGATTTCCTGTATTTTCAATTCTTATCTCTACCAGTGTACATCCTCTGGTCTAGAGTTCCTACTAGTTTTTGTTGGACTTTGGTTTGGATCTCCTACTTGGAGGATGTCCAATGAATGGTGCCTCTCGACTACCACATATTTGCCATTTTTATGATCTTTGCTTTCTTATGCTTATGGTGGAGTAAAACTGAGTGTTTGGGAGTAGGGGATGCCTCCAGACACAGGAGCCAGATTTGCTGATCCATGGAAATATGGCGGGGCACCTTCAGCCTGAATGGCAGGCATTGACTGACCACACTAAAGGAGTTCTTTATCATTGATCAAGCACATGAGAAGCCACAGAGTCAAATGGCTAAAGAGCAAAAACCAGAGGTCCCTGCCTGCAGGCACAGCTAAGAAGAAGCGGACCTGACTAGAACTGTGTCTTGAGCATATTCTATCCTAAATTATACCCTGTGAACTTCTCTAATCAATCTTCTGACTGTGAGTCTTGTCTGTACATTCTGTTTGATCATTGCAACCTATTATCTATTACTAGCAGAGAAGGTTGAATGGTGGAGGTATGCCTCATAGGTATCATTCTTGGGCTGATAGGGAGCTCGATTCACCTCCCGCCTTGTGAAGTCAGAGGAGGTCAGGCACTACTCCATGACCTGATTACAATTGGGAAAAAGAAAGAAGTAGAAGGAGAGCGGAGTTCTATAAAGCGGGATGGAGGAATATAAGGTAAATCTGATTCATGGTGTTTTTATTCCATGTGTACTTGTACCTAAGTAACATATTGTGCACATATATGGAATGAATGTCCTCTGAGTACTCTCTGTATAAGGAACTCAAAAGAAGGAAATGAGCAGTCAGGGAGATATGTATATCAACTTCCTGAGGGCTAAAACACCTTGTATCCCCAAAGGTAGAGAAAGAAAATCTAACACATAGGAAGACAATAACGGGAGTTCAATAACTTAATGGGAAAATCCCATGATCTTTTGATTACATTTTCATGCATTTTTCAAAGCCCTTCAAATTTACCGAGTGGTCCCATTTCAGTAATATATTTTCCAATTTTATTGTCAAGTCTGCTTTGCTAACTTGATGCCCTCACACATTTCTAAGGATTGATGGAAAACTTCCATGTGCTGTTGATTCATTAAATGTATGATTTATTTAACTTATGTTTGAATAAAGATCCAGTGAAATAAGTCAACAAATTCTTGGGGGGAAATGAAAACATTATTCTGACTTTATTATAAAATACATAATTTAAAAAAAATCAGAATTGATTGCTGGGGTTCTTGCATTCCCTCTCAGGGTACATTTTATGGAATATATCTCTGTTGTTCTGCGGGAGGCGTCAGATATCCTGAAAACGGTGCTGTAGGTGCTGTCTCTGCCACATGAGGATTCGAGGGCATGACAAACACAATCTGTGAAATCAATCAGAACATTGCAGGTGAATCAACCAATTACCACCCAACCTCGTCATTATCAGACTCCCCTCTTTCTTTTCTTAATCTAGTTTCAGCATACAACTGGCTGAGTTTCTTAGGTCAAGCTAAACCAAATGGGCCCTATAAAATAACTTTAAAGAAAAAGAGCCTTTTACTCTCCTGATGCCCTCCAGGAAGTAGTAGCCATGAGTTCTATAGTTTAAAGGAAATGAATTCTGCTATGTGAACATGGAAAAGATCATCAGTTTCACATGAGACCAAAACTCTAGCCAACACTTTGCAGCCTCATAAGACGCTAAGCAAAGACTCTAAGCTAAGCTGTGCCTGGACTCCTGACTCCTGGAAACTAGAAGACATTAAATGTGTATTGTTCTCAGTCTTTGTTTGTTCCACTGTTCTCAATTTATTCCAATGCAATAAAAAAACCAAATACAGGTATTTCCAAGGGAAGCCCGATACTTACCCCACCAGGGTTACCGCAGACTACTTTACATCCAAAGGCGGAGAGGGACACAGCAACACAGAACTCCAGCACACTGAAAAGGAGCACCAAAGCATCCATGGCCTAGAAGCAGATCCATAACAAAGCAGCATGAGAATGAAGAGGAAATGTCCCAAACCCTGATTACTCAGGACAAGGCCCAAAAGGGGAAAGGACTAGCCAGGGGTTCAAAACAAAAACAAAAACAAAACAAAACATACAAACTGGCTTTGACCAGTTTGGCCATTAAGTTAGCTTTGTGAATGCTACTTCTTCTCCCCCTTTCCTCACTGATAAGATAATCATGCTCCCCTCCATCCCCCACCCCACCCCATATACTACATTCCAGGGGTAAAGTCACACAGATCATGACGCTCATTTGTCATTTCAGTCCTTCCAAACACTACAAAGTCTGTACATTGGACAACATCATAATGTGATCTCATGGCTTAGTACTTGTAC
Source organism: Echinops telfairi (assembly GCF_000313985.2). Lineage (NCBI taxonomy): Eukaryota > Metazoa > Chordata > Mammalia > Afrosoricida > Tenrecidae > Echinops > Echinops telfairi. Next base: position 1,772,044 of record NW_022111316.1, on the reverse strand, counting down.
GTAGAAAATGTTCCCCCCAAAGAGCATCTGTCCTAATCTCCAGAATTGGTGAAGGTGTTAAATGACATGGCAAAGGCTGTTGATCAACTGGTTTGGGGATGGAGAGATTATTCGGGATGGTTTAGATGGGTCCAGGGTAATTTATAAGCATTCTTATAAGTAGACTTAAGAGACAAAAGAATCAGATTTGAAGACTGCACTGCTTGCTTTGAATACAGGGGAATGGGCTGCAAGCCAAGGAATGAAGCAAGCCTTTCGAACAAGGGGACTGTGGGGAGTAAGAAACCCAAATTCTCCCCTAACGTTTTTTAGGAAAAACTGAGCAACAAACCATGCAGCTCTATTAAAATCTGAATTCTAGCTCAGTGAACTCAGCCTCCCAACCTCCAGAAATATAATACATTTTTTTCCATTAACATGTGGTCATTTGTTCCAGCAGCCATTAGAAACTAATGTAATCATGAACACCAAATGCATCTATCTTTAATCTGGATCCTTGAACGGCTGGCTTTCGTTCTAATCTTTAACCAAAACCATGTAATCAGTAAGGACACTGGGAAGTGCTCTCTTTCTTAAGAATCTTCGTCTGAAATGGTGTCTGAGATTCGTTGGTTTTATCTCTCTCTGCTTGATTTCTACCTTCACTCTGCTCTGAAGAAACCCAGAAAGGATAGACTCAGAATTTAACACAGACCCAAGTGGGCTTGGAGGCTACACATAATTAATTGTTTCATTACATATTCATTTGTCCTTTGAACAAATATTTATTCTGGAATCTCTGTATTTGGAGCATTGTGGTAAGTGCTGAAGATACAGGAGCAAACGAGACAAGAAATGTTCTTGTCTTTAAGGATCTTACCCAGGGGTAGCATTCAACCAGTTCAGACCAGTTCAGCAGAACTGATTATGTAATTATTTTTGTTGAGTTTGGTGAACCAGTTGTTAAAATGGCACTTCTAATCAGGGTTCGCTCTAAGGTAGTCAGCGGAAAGTGCCCAATATCGAAATAACAAATGGACATTCCCTATTTATTTATTTTTAGCACTCCTCTGTGCCACAGCATATTCTAAGCAAGCAGAGTAATTCCTATCTGTCCATAGATAGGAAACATTAGGAAACATTATATGGAACTATGCTTGTAATATTTATCCATTTCATAAAACTCATTATATTTTCATGAAATGTTACCTTTTCTTTTTTTTATTTAATCATTTTATTGGGGCTCATACAATTCATCACAATACATACATCAATTGTGTAAAGCACACTTATACATTTGTTGCCCTCATCATTCCCAAAATTTGCTTTCCTCTTGGGTTCCCAGAATCAGCTCATTTTCCTTTTCCCCCCTCCCCCCCTCCCCCATGAACCGTTAATAATTTATAAATTATTATTATATCTTATCTTACCCTGCCCGGCGTCTCACTTCACCCACCCCTCTGCTGCCCATCATTCCTTTGTGTTTGTTACTTCAGTAAGCACACATATATCATTTGTTTCAGCTTTGTGTAATGGTCCAAATTCTCCCGAGATATTATGAATGAATATGCAATTCCTGATTGCAAATCAGAGCTAAAATATCATCAGTACAATTGCTATAAGTTCATCAGAAGCAGAAAGGGTATTTTTTCAGGATGAACCTAATATTTTCAGAGAAGTGGCCTGTTTCTAATACATCAATTCCAATGACTATTGTCTAATTGGTCTAAAGGAATGGGAGCTTCCTCTTACAGTGAAAGAATGGTGAAGGATGAATCACACAGCTGATGACAGTTGGATAAAAACGAAGAATATTGCAAGTGCAATGCAAATCAAGATGCAATATGGAAAACCCTTAAATAACAGTTTTATTAGCTTGGGGCAGGCAATATTTAATATTTTTTCATTAACATTTTAAAACTTATAATACCATCAAGTTTTGTGTTTCTCTTTTGTTGTTCTTATTTAAGTATTAATTATATGAAATAATAAACTGCCTTTGGATGTATCTTTTTTTATATACTTAAGATGGCCGTTATGTCAGCAAACTGTTGTAAATTATTTGAATCCCACTACTGGTTTTATCCCCTATAGAGCAGCAGCTCTCAACCTTTACTGACAAAAGCAGGTGCCAGGCTAGACTTCTAACAACAACAGCAAGTGTCAAATAAATATGCATTTGTTTGAGCCACCTAGAATTGCTCTTTTTCTAAATATGGCTGATCATTGGCAATATTTTAAGCTTCTGCCTAATGCTCCCAGTAGTGTGCTGTCTAGTGACATTTTTCTCCAGAGCACTCACCTTACCAGTGCTAACCTTACCAAGGGTAAACCCTATTTTGGAAAACAAACTGCTAGGATGAAGATACTAATGAATGCAATAATAATGATGTTGATATTTCCTCTCAGGAGGATTACATTTCTTGAAGGCAAAACCATGATCACATTCCTAGGTCTCCCACAGGGTCCTCTCTAGGATTGAGTATAATGTGTACTTATTGCCATTCAGCCAAGACTAACTCATAGCGACCCTATATAACAGGGCAAAACTACTGCTGTGAGTTTCTGAGACTGTAACACTTTATGGGAGTAGAAAGCCCCATCTCTCTCCCATGGAGTAGTTGGTGGTTTTGAACTGGGGACCTTGCAGTTAGCAGCCTAACTTGTAACCATTCCACCACCAGAGATCCTTGAGCAGAAACTATAGCCTCAAGGATGTGTGGGCTGAGTGCAGAAGGCCAGGTTAGAAGATATTTGAATGCTTCATGCAGGAATTGTTACGGATGGTTTCTGGTGTAAGGATGGGGAGGGGGAAAATCGAGAGTCTGTCACAGTCTGGAAGAAGGTGACTGAGATAAAGGCAGGACCAGGCGCATAATTTATATTGGCAAATGAAATATGAAAATATAGTTCTTTATGTTCAAAGGTCATCAAGAATACCAAGAGAGCAAAAGAAGAGCATTACACCAACCACAAGTCCTTCGGTGGTCAAGGCCTTATACAGACATCAAGGAAGTCATGCCCATTAAGTGAGTCAAGTACAATTGGTTCCTTAAAGTCTATGAATGTGGGGCACTTGTGAAACTGGTCATAAAACCATTCCTCTTCAGAACAACAATGTGGAGCAATGGTAAACGACATCAGAGAATCAGACGCAGAAGATCCCAGATTCAAATCCTGTTCTTAACCATTTCTAAGTCTGTAAACTTAGAAGGGGAGCATTGATGGCTTAGTGGTTCCAAGTTGGCCTGCTAACTTCAACATCACCCATTCAAAACCACCAGCCACTCTGAGGAAGAAAGATGAGGTTTTCTACTCCCGTAAAGAATTAGTCTCAGAAACCCACTGGGGCACTTCTATTGTGTTCTATAGGAGTGCTATAGGGTCAAGATGAGTCAGAATCAAATCAATGGCTTAGTTTCAGTTAATTTCAGTTAACCTTAGAAACGTTTAAGTTCTCTGAGGAAGAGCTTTAATCTTTTCTTAAAAAAAAAAAGAGTAGCAAAGAATAAAATTGTTTACTATAGGAATGTCCAGAAATTTCAATGAGAGAGAAATTGTTTAGCAAAGTTGCCTCCAGGGGTTATTTCATTGTGAATAGATAGCTCTGGAAACATCAGGAAAAGTCCGGAGTAAATTAAAGTAAAACAATTGGTCTATATAATAAATTGGGAACAATGCCAAGGCCCACATTTAGCTGAGACTAGGTGATGATGAAAATGAGACAGAAGGAAGAACTAGGCACCTTGGTGAAATACTGATGTAGATGAAGCAATGATCACAGAACACTCAATGGTGTTGAGATTGGCCAAGGGACTTTTTAGTACCAAATATTTAATGGACTTAACCATTTTTTTTGGACTTAAATATTTTTCATGATCTTGTCATTCTACTTTCCACCAACTTTTTGAAACATTCTGATACATTCTATGCTACAATAACCAACTTCCATGTACCACCTCTCCCTATACATGACACTCATTTCATAAATGAAAACTTCAAGGAGTTTAACTACCTACATAATCCATAATCTTTTTATAAATGATTCCTTTAGTTTCCAGTGCCACTATGATGAAAATTACTATAAAGAAAAGAATGTATTATCTCATCATTTAGGAGGCTACAAGTCCAGATTAGTGTCTCTATTGGTGAATACTTTCTTATTGGTAGCTCTAATAATGGTCCTTGATATTCCTTGGCTTATAAGTGAATCTTCACATGCAATTTGCCTTCCCACTATGCCTTTGTGTCTCTTGTGTTTCCCTTTTATAAGAGACCACTCAGAAGGGATTAGGTTTAGGTCACATCTTCCTCTGGTATGATTTTATGAACATAACAAAAGAAGAACCCTAGTGCCAAACAGGGCCATACACACAAGTACTGGAGTTAGGCTTTCAACGTCTTTCAAAATTCTGTCCATAGCAAAGTTCATATGTAGAATGAAATATTAGAATAGTATCCACCTGAGGCCAAGTGGGACAGAAACGTTATCAAAGACACAATTAAGATGGAAAATGTGCCAGGATATTGGGGAGAGAAATGATGAGTCATACAAGAACACCTGGAGATATTGGAAGGGACCCTGGGTTACTCATCACTAGTATAGGATAATGTTCAAGATAATATTAACATCATTTAGAGAACCAGGTAACACCACAAGGAGCTCAATCAAGATGCCCTGGAGACACATAGACTGACATTTGAGCTCTCTTTTGAAAGGAATAATAGTATATACTGATAAAATATAGTATATAATGATCATAATTGTGAAATAAAGAATGAATGTATGTAAAGGGCCCAGTGCAATTGCTGTTAGGTAGTAGGTGTTGAATGAATATGAGCTTTCTATTCCCACAGTGCCTGATCACACGTAGAGAATAATCAAGGTGAGATGTGGGATGTGATCCTAAAACCTAAATAAAAATTTACTTTATTTCTCAAATATGACTTCTCTTATGACTTCAAAGTTCCTAAAGTCATCTAGGAATTTTAGAATACTGATTGTCATTTTTGTTAGAACCTGGGATCTGGATTCTCCTTCCATCATAGTCCCCCATGAAAAGAAGCACTCACTACTAAAATGGATGACAAGAAGGCACAATTTTGTGGCATTGATCGATGATAACCACAGTAATACCGCAGGTAGTGATAAGAAGTCAAGCTGATTCCAGTGATTATGATCCCAGATGCAGCCAAGACTGAGCTGGTGATATTCAGTCCTAGGCTACCTCGAATCTAGAAAAGAAAGAGAAATCTATTAAATAGCCCAGGGACAGTCTCAGTTTGGTCTTCAACCATCACATCCACTTCTTAACCCCAACATAGTTATCTCCAGCAATTGTCTCCCAATTCCTTTCCTTATTATAATAATTATAATAACTAAACTCATCATGATGAAACGGATTCTAATGCTCCATAGGGCTTTTTCACTTTGTAAATTTTTGATGTTGTTGAGAACATGCACAATGAACTATCAAATCAACCCTTTCCATCTGTGCAGTTCTATCTGCACATGTATGACATTCTTCCTCCAGGTGTGCAAACATTCTCACCCACTTTTTCTGACTAGTTCTCCCCTATAGGTTTCTCATCACCTACAAGTTTCTATCTAATCTTTTGACTTACTGTTGTCATTTAGATCTCATATAAACTCAAAACCAAACTCACTGCCATGGAGTTAATTCTGACTCCTAGCGACCCTGCCTCTCTGCATTTCTGAGACTGCAACTCTTTATGGGAGTAAAGCGCCCCATCTTTCGTCCAAGGATTGCCTGGTGGTTTCAAATATGTGTTAGGTACTGTCAAGTCAATTCCAACTCATAGCAACTGTAGATCCAAGAGAATGACACTGTTGCCCTGCCCCATCCTCACCATCATTGATATCTTTGAGTCCATTGTAGCAGCCATGGTATCAATCCATCTCATTGAAGAGCTTTTTCTTCTCCTACTTTCCAAGCATGGTGTCCTTCTCTAGGGACTGGTCCCTCCTCATAGCACGTCCAAAGTTTTTGAGACTAAATCTCACCATCCTAGCGTCTAAGGAGTCTTCCTGCTGTCCTTCTTTCAAGACAGATGTGTTCAGTCTTCTGGTCATCTCTACTATATTCAATAGTATTCACCAACACCGTGATTCAAATACATCACTTCTCTGATCTTCCTTATTTATGGTGCTATTTTCCCATGCATATACCATGGCTTGGGTCAGGGATACTTTAAAGTGACATCTGGCTTTTTAACCCTGGGAAGATTTTTTCAATGCAATTCATTGTTGGATGGCCTCACTGCGGCACATTTTGAGTCCTGACACAATAGTGGCAGCCCCTCCCATGCACTGGAACAACAGTCGTCCCACTTCCTCTCTGGTTTTCTCATCTCTCTTTGCTTTGCTTTCCTGTCTCGTCTTGCCTTCTCAGCTTTGCTCTTGGGCAGCTGCTGCCCTTTTGGTCATGTAAGGTTGATTTTTCTGAGCAATACCTTCCTCAAAGGCATTGTTTGTTTGCTTTATAGGGTTGTAAAGGTGTCCAAGGGCCATGGTCTCAAGGCTTCCACCATTTTCTATCAGGACGGTACATCTGGCTTTTTAATGATTTTTTAAAATTTTTCATCTAGCTTTTTCTCCTACTTTCTCCAGACCCTCCCATTGTGCTCCTGATCTGAGTGGATAGCAGTGGTAGCCAGGTACCATCTAATTGTTCTGATTTGGATGGAGTGGAGACTGTGGTTCCCGTGCTCCGCTAGGCCTTTGGACTAATGTTTCCTTAGGTCTTTGAATTGCTTCGTTCTTTTTTTGTTACAGAAAAGGGTACGCCAGTTGTTGCAGCTTTGCTATTTGCCTGCTCTTAAGATTCCAAAGCTATTCACCAAGGTACCATGTATAACATTGACTGTGAACTAAACCAAAATCACTACCATCAGTCAATGCGGACTCATAATGATCCCCTGTGGGTTTCCCAGGTGTTTACCAGAGTAGTAAGGACAGTCTCTTCCCCAGGGAGCTGCGGGTGGTTTCAAATTGCCCACCACGTGGATCATAGGCCAACTCATAACCACTACACCACCAGGGTTCCTCTCTGTGAACTAGGCCTTCTTAATAGACCTAGATGTCTCCAGATGCTTGGTTCTAAGCCTTCAAGCCCAGTGACTCAGTCCCTCGGGGTGTTTGGTTATGGGTATGAACTTTTCATAATTTTGTACACCGTATATGCCACTATATGCATGTATTTATTTGTCACACAGAGAAATACATCTCTATTTGTAGTGCACACAAATAGTCTATGCCAAATCTATATATGTACTCCTGGCCACACTCCCATATGCCAACCTCTCCCTGTTAAGCTTGGGTATTTACCTATGTGTATACTCATAAATTAATGTTTATTATTACAGTTATTGCAGGATTGTGTATTTAATATTGTTTACCATTGCTGTCTTTTACTCTTGTACACCATCCATGGTTTTCCTTTGCTGTGGTCATTCTGTGCTGACCTCTCCCTTATTGTATATTGCATTTCCCTTCATCCAAGTCAACAAATGTCTACTCTCTAGTTAGTAAAATCCTTACTTCCTCTCCCATCCCTGGTAACCATCCAGGAATATTTCTTTCTGTGTGTAAACATTTTCTTGATTTTTCTAATAATAGTGGTCTCATAATATTTGTACATTTCTGATAGGTTTATTTCATTCAGCTTAACATCCTCCAGGCTAGCTCTTGTTATGAAATACTCCATAGATTCACAGTTATTCTTTATTTTGCATACTATTTTATTGTATGTAGGTGACAAAATTTCCTTATCCACACTTTGGTAGTGTCCATATTTTTAATATTGCAAATCATGCTGCAATGAACATGGGTGCACATATTTCTATTCATGTCATGACATTTTTCCCTCTGGGATATAAACTAACCAAGTAGTAGGATTAATCACTCATATGCTTTCTCCATTTCTAATTGAAGGAGACATCTTACTATTTTCTACAGTGGTTGTACCATTTTACAATTCCACTGGCAGGGTCTGAGCATTCCAGTCTCACCACACTCTCACCAGCATCTGTTGATTCATATATATATGCATATATATATGAATATATATATATGAATATGTATACATACATACATCACTATTACTTCTAAGGTGAGATGATATCTCTTTCTTCGTTTGATTGGCATCTCTCTTCTAGCTAATGCTCTTGAACATATTTCATATCTCTTAATCACATAAATGTCTTCTTTGAGGAAGTATCTGTTTATGTCCTTTGCACATTTTAAAATTATACTTTTGGGATTCTGTTGTTGAGGTGTTGAACTTTTATAAAATGTTAGAGATTTTCTAACTTTAGTCTCTTGTCAGATATATTGCTGCAAGAAGGTAAAAGAAAAATGCCAATTTGTAGATCCCCCTTTTACTCTACTATTGAGCATTAGTGTTTACATTTTAGGACTTCCCATTTGCCTAGCATATCTTCTGTGGTTTGTGTATTTTTGGTTATTCTTGGTATTCTATTTGTGTCATATATTAAAGGCTCTAACACTGTCCTTCTTTTATCTTCCATGAACTTTATTGTTTTTGACTCTATATGTAGGTCTTTGATCCATGTTGTGTTAATTTGGGCATGTGATATGAAGTATGCGTTGTAAGGATATTTTGACTGCCCCTGAAGAATGATCTGTATCTTCATAAAGATTTTCTCAGTGACCACTCTGTCAAAATATTCACCTTCATGTCAATAATTCTATCACGGACAATTGGTTGATTAGCAATATTGAAGGACCAGTCCAGGATTGTATCTTTTCACCATATTTATTAAATCTTTGTGCTGAGAAGCTGCACTGTTCAAAGAAGAACAAGGCATCTGAATTAGAGGAAGGTTCACCAACAATATGCAAATAGAACACCTAGTTTGCTGAAACTGAAGATTTGAAAGCCAAGGACTGCTGGAAGGAGCAGGTCTGTCTGGGAAGAAGTACAGCCAGAATGCTCCTTAGAAGCGAGGAAGGAGAGACCTTGTCTTGTGTGCTTTGAACATGTTATGTGAAGATGATGCAGGGCTAGGTAGTTTCATTGTGCTGTCTGTAGAATGACAATGAGTCCGAACCAACTTAATGGCAGTTAAAACTCACAATCTCCTGCTTGTTTACAAACAGACAAAATGTAGGGTCATCAGGCATTATTAGTCCTTCTTCTTTCATTTAAAAAAAATAATAAAAATAATTACTCACCACACCTTTTGTAGTTCTGATTCCTGCTGCAATTGACAAGGACCCTGAAATAATAAACTAGTAACAAAAGGAAAAATTAAGGTAAAATTTTCAGCAGATAATTTAAGTTATAATTTACCCAAATGTGTCCTTACATTAGATTAAAATGTTAAACAGAGCAATGTGGTAGAAGAAACACAAAATGTAAATAGTTCCCCCACTTCTCAAGAAAGAATGAAGAAATTCTAACACAGGGATTCATAGGAAAATGTATCAGGCATTTAAAAAAATAGCTAATTGCAATAGTATTAAAACAGTTCCAGAGCAATGAAATATAAAATTTCCAAATTCCTTATATAAATGAGCCCTGATATTGATACCTAATGTGAACAAGATATTACTAAACCAAATCCAGGAAGACATTTTTAAACTTCATTTAAAATATTAATATTTGCACAAACGAGATTATTTCTATTGTGTCTGGTATCATAGGGTCAATTCTAATGCATTACAACACTATGTACAACCGAACAAAACCATATTTCGACTCTGTCTTCATAATCATTGTTAGGAATCCATTGTTGCAGCTACAGTGTCAATCCACCTCATTTTCACTGACACTCCCCTTTTTCCAACACTAATAAAAGAGTAGCAAAGAAAAACGTCACATTGCTTATTAGCTGGTTAGAATATACTAGTTCATTTGACTGCAACAATTCAACAAATATTTTCCTTTGAGATAATATTGTCAGAGTCAAACCAATAGGCCTTGGACTATTTCACTGTTTGAGTTTCAAAGTTTGCTCTGATACTTTGATTTCAAAAGACCCCACCCTCCCACCCCCAACCCCAATTGTATTTTAATACCAACAAAGAGACCTATCTAATGAAACCACTTGTTTGGTGTTGTCAAGTGCGTCCTCTTACTCAAAGCAACTCTCTCTGTACCATTATGCCTCAATCCAAACATAAAGATGATTAATACGAACAAGATTTCAGAAAAGACTTCATCACATTGAATGTAATACATAAGGTATTTCCTGTAAATATTTTGTTTTGTCAATATTGAAAAAACATTGTAATTTATAAAATTAATAGATTCGAAGGAAAAGTATCTCCTGTTGGTAAGGCATCTATGCAATTCAACATAACCTCTTGATAAATTATAAAGAATTGTACCATCCATAACATAAATTAATATCTCAATCCAAAAGTCTTCATCATGCTTCATAGTAAAGCCCTAGAATCAACTTATTAAAATCAAGAAAGGGTGGCTGGTAGTATATAAAGTGATCTGACTATTTTATATTCACCAATAAAATTACAATTTTAAATAAAAATGGTTAAAATTAATGTTATTTAAATATACATATGAATTAAATCCAAAAATCTCAACTAGACACTACTATAAAAAGAATGAACATACAATTTTTAAGAAGATATCTGAAGTTTGAATTTACCAAAATATATTCTTGCATTAGGTAGAAATGTGAAATATATCAATGATGTTTGAAGAAACACAAATTCTACCAGAGAGATTCATAGGAAGATCCAATCAAACAGATGGATCAACATTAAAGGGAAAAACCATAATACATATTGTAAGTATGCGTGTATCTGTGTATGTGTTTGAAGACAAGTCTGAATGAAAGGATCTCATTTACCATAGCAAAGAAATTATACAGTATTTTAGATTGAAAAAAAAAAAGAGGGAATACAAAGTGTTATGTATATAAGGCTTGAAGAAAACTTGAACAAATAGACTTTTATGAGGATAATTTTATTTGATCCTAGTCAGAGAGATACAGCTACACCGGGGCCTAAACGGAACCCCAGACCCAAACCACTGCCATTGAGTTGATTCTGACTCACATCAACACTGCCCGTGACTTCCTAAGTTATAGGTCTTTTCTGAAGCAGTAGCTTTATCTTTCTCCCAAGGAGAGGCTGGTGGGTTTGAATGACCGACCTTGAGGTTAGCGATGCTTATCTGATAGCATCACCAGAGGGGAAAAGGGAACAAAAAAGAAGAGAAAAATTATATTGCTTCCTGCTATTGCTCTTTGTACATTGTAAGAGGATGAAAGAAGGCCCTTCAGAGGTAAGGTTTGGAAATAGGTGGAAGGAGGAGTCATTGAAACCAGCAGCACAGAGCTGTGGTGGGTGTGGCCTAATGGTGTACCATTAGGCTGCTTACAGTGAAGGAAAGGTGAGACTTTCTCTTCTGGGAAAGACTTACAGACTTGGAAATCGACAGGGGCAATTCTACCCTGTCTGATAGGGTTTTGATGGATTTGATGGCAGTGAGTTTGGATTTGGGGGGCAGCCCAATTAATGCACCAAGTACAAAAATGCGGGATACAAGTAGGAAATGAGGGGTCCCTGTCATGGTCTGAGTGACCCCTCAATTCACAAGCCCTGCTCCTGCTGTTCTCAGAAGTCGATTTAACATATGCAGAAGGCATAAACTACACAGGATTCCATAAACATAGGTTTCCAAAGTGGGTTTGGTAAGAAAATGAAAACAAAAGCAGAAAACCAGGATGATCAGTTGTATGCAATTCTGGAATTTGACCATTTTAGTGTGAGCCCTGATTTCTATACTAACAGCTATAAGACCTTCAACTCGCCGATATCGTCTACCAGGAGACTTCTGGAGTTGCCGTATCACCAACCAAGGACCAATCTGGAAATGACTTGCCATTGACCTCGTTTGAATAATCAATCCTTTCAATATTTAAAGGGGAGCCTGAGTGGCATAGTGATAATGCGTTGGGCTGTGAACCTCATGGTTGGCAGTTTAAAACCACCAGAAGCTCCTCAGGAGAAAGACTGGACTGTCTACTCCCACAAACAGTTACAGCCTTGAAACCCACAGTGGGTCGCTATGAGTCAGAATTGATTCGATGGCAGTGAGTTTGCTTGTTTGTTTCAATATTTAAAAAATATTGGGTTGGGTCTTTGGTTACATATAGCTGTGAGATATTATAACTAATATATATTAAATATTTTATTTGCCTATATTTCTGTGTCCTTTATATTATCATGAGAAGGAGTTTATATATATTCCAGGGTTACAGAACTACTACAAGTCAGAATGAGTTGTTTCAGAAAGCACTCTACTTACCATCACTGACCCCCAAACTGTGTACCCTATGAAGACAGAAATGGGATTCCAGCCATAAAATGGCAATGTGGCACACATCATTATTATTCCCAGGCTGAGGTTCATCAAAGCAATCAGGATCTGGACAACCTAGAAATGATGACAAAAAGTAAAATTTATGAGTAGTGCTCAAGTCACTCCCCACTCCAAGCACTGAGTTACTCTCCTCAATCTTTCAAAAGAGTCAGGTGAGCTTTTAGATATTCTTACATCAATATTTTTTCATATAAAGAACTGTGAATATGGTAACTTACCAGAATTATCTCTTGGAATATCTATTTTTTTTCTCCAGATATTTCAAAGTAAAGAAAGACCGGGCCTTATGCTGCTATGCTAAGGGTGGCTCTCCTTTGTCCCATGCCCACACAGGGGAGATGAAGGAGCGAGGAAAAAATATCTTCCAGCAAGGAGGAGTGGCCTGAAGGAAGGAAAGTCCAATCCATATCGGGAAAGACGAGAAAAAAGCAAATATGACCATTTCTTGGGGCCTGGACATGAAGCCATGATTTTGAGCACAGAGGTAAAAAACAAAAAGCAAAGAAAACAAAACAGGGCTTTGAGTACAATTTTCCCATGGCATTAAAAACAGATTAAAAATGTCCAGAATAATTGTATCCTGAGGCTTTGAACCCTGTGCTATAGAAAGAAACACAGGTTCATGCATGTAGAAGATTCACTGGGTCCATGAACATGAACATGTCTTTGTTTACACCCTTCATTCCTTTACGGAAAATCAATCTCACACTCGGAAATGCCAAGAGGGTAGGAGAGTTTTCACCATCTGTGGAGAAGGACTGATAATGAATAGAAGCCAGACAGAGATATGAACAATGTTAGGCTATTAGGTATCAGGAAGCCTATAGAGCAGCGGTTCTCAACCTTCCTAATGCCACGACCCTTTAATACAGTTTCTCATGTTGTGGTGACCCCCCAGCCATAAAATTAGTTTTGTTGCTACTTCATCCTGTAATTTTGCTACTGTGATGAATCGGGCGATTCCTGTGAAAGGGTCGTTTGACCCCCCCAAAGGGGTTGCGACCCACAGGTTGGGGACTGCTGCTGTAAAGGAAATGACAGCTAGTTCACACACAGCCTTATCTTTTGCTTCTCTTCCATAGAGAAGTTCAGTATGTTTACTCTGGATGAAGCACATGGTAGAATATTGTGCCATTTTTTTCAAGTGATTGGGCCTGAACATCAAACACTGATGGCTGAAGATCAGTTGATGTGTTTTCAGCCAAGCTGTTGTTGTTAAAGTTGGGTGCCCTCGAGTTCGTTTCAACCCCTAGCAATCCGCTACACGAAAGAAGGAGACACTGCCCGTCCTGCACCAGTCTCACAAGAGTTGTTATATTTGAGTCCATTGTTACGGCCCCTGGATCAATCCGTCTCATCCAGATTCTTCCTCATTTTCTCAAGCATGATGTCCTGCTCCACACTAGTCTCTTACGAGCCTGTCCAAAGTTCAGGAGACAAAGTCTCGCAGTCCTCACTTCTAAGGATGCTGACTACCCTATTCCAAGTGTGTTAGTCTAAGTAGACTAGAGAAACAAATCCATTGCCACACCTATATATATGAGAGAGATTTATATATAAGAGCAATTGAATATTGAGAAAACATCCCAGCCCAGTCCAGATCAGGTCCATAAGTCCAATATTAGCCCATATGTCTAATACCAATCTATAGAGTCCTCTTCAGACTCACGAAACAAATGCAATGAAGCCAAATGAAGGACAATTACAAGTCAGTGGGTAGAAAGTCTTTGGGTCCAGTGGCATTGTAAGCATCTCAGTGCTGCCTTCTCCGGCTTCCTAGGTCTGGTTGCATCCATGTGCCTTGTCTTCTTCAATATCTCCCAGGGAGTAGCAGAGAGAGAGAGGTGTCTTCGCCTCTAAGGAGGAAGTACCATGATTTCCCAGAATTCTCAGGAGAAGGCCATGCCCACAGAAGTCTCATTGGCTATCCCCAGATTGACAGCCCAGACTCCACCCCAACACTCTTAATCCTTAAATTGACACCAGATTAGGCGACTACCACATCAAGATATTTGTTTGGCTTCTTGGCAATCCAGGGCACTTTTCAATATTCCTCTCCAGTACCACAATTCAAATGCATTGATTCTTCTGTGGTCTTCCCATTCATTGTCCAACTTTCACATGCATATGCAGTGATTGAAAATACCAGGGCTTGATCAGGCACACATTAGTCCTCAAAGTGATATCCCTGCTCTTCAACATTTTAAAGAGGTCTTGTGCAGTAGCCCAGTGTAATACATCCTTTGGTTTCTTGACTACTACTTCTATGAACATTGATTGTGAATGTAAACAATATGAAATTTTTGGAAATTGCAATACTTTCACCATTTATCATTATGGAGTCTGCTGGTCCAGTTGTGAAGGGTTTTTTTGTTGCTCTTGTTGTTTACATTGAGATATAATCCATATTGAAGGCTGCAGTCCTTGATCTTCAGCAAATGCTTTAAGTATTCACTCTCAGAAAGCTTGTATCATCAATACATTATGGGTTATTCAGAAGCCTTCTTCCAACTTTGATCATGTTCTTTATATAGTCCAGCTTCTCAGATTGTAAAAATATGGTGAAAGGATACAACACTGACAGACACTCTTCCTGATTTTTTAAAAATCATTTTATTAGGGGCTCATACAACTCTTATCACAATACATACATACATCAATTGTGTAAAGCACATTTGTACATTCATTGCCCTCATCATTCTCAAAACATTTCCTCTCCACTTAGCCCCCGGCATTAGGTCCTCATTTTTCCCCTCCCTCTCCGCTCCCCCACTCTTCCTGATTTTAAATCATAAAATATTCCCATGTTTTGCTTGAAGAGCTGTACAGGTTCCAAATGAGTATGATGAAGTGTTTTGGAATTCCTATTCTTCTCAATGTGATCCACAGTATTTTTATGATACAGTCAAATGCCTTTGCATAGTTAATAAATCACAAGTAAACATCTTTTTTTATTGTCTTCTTTCAACCAAGAGACACTTGAAATCAGCAATGATATCCCTTAAGATGTTCTTGAAATTCAGATGTTATATATATTTTGACTCTCATGGATTTGTTTTAATTTTCTTCAACTTCAACTTGAAATTACAAGTAATGAATCGGTGGTTTGTCATAGTCAGTCCTGATCTCATGTTGCCTGCTGATACTGAGTTTCTCCATCTCCTCATCCTACGGTTGTAATCAATTTGATGTCTTTGTATTACATCTGGTGTGGTCACTGTATAAAGTTGTCATTTATAACGTTAGACCATATTTACAGTGAAGATGTCATTAGTCTTGGAAAATATTATTATGCAATCTCCAGCTTCATTTCTACCACAAAATTCATATTTTCCAACTACTGTTTCATCTTTGTTTCGAGCTTTTGCATTCCAATTACCAGCAATTACCAGTGAATTTTAGTTACATATTTGATTAACTTTAGACTGAAGAAATTGGTAGAAACCTTTAATTTCATCACTAGCTTTCATGCATGGTGCATAAATTTGAATAATATTTGTATGAATGGGACCTTCTTGCAAGCATAAAGACATTAACTAAATACAGAGAGCATTGTACTGCAAGATTGATCTTGAAATGTTCTTTTTTTTTAAATCATTTTATTAGGGGCTCATACAACTCTTATCACAATCCTTACACACATCAATTGTGTAAAGCGCATTTGTACATTCATTGCCCTCATCATTCTCTTTTTGACAATGGATTTGATGTCATGCTTCTTGAATTTGTCATTCCTAGTGCAGTAAACCATATGATTATCTGATTCAAAATAGTCACCAAGTATCAGCTCGCTGATGCCTAGGATATGAATCTTTAAGCACTCCATTTCAGTTCTGATGATTTCCAATTTTCTTAGATTTGAACCTTGTGTATCCCAGATTATAATTATTAATAGATGTTTGCAGACGTTTCTTCTCATTTTGAATCCTTTCCCAGGAACAAATGAGGTCTCAATACCTTTACACCAGTCACATCAATACGGTCAATGCTCCTTTGGGGAGGGAGCACTTCCTTAGTCATATTTGAAAGTCTTCCAACCTGATGGATTCATATGCTGGCGTGTGACAATGTTCCACAGGTGTTCATAAAGTGGACAGACTATTCCTTCTCCCAAGTTTGTTATTAATCTGGAAGTTCTTCTGAAAACTGCTCAGCTTGGGTGACTGTGATAGTTAGATTTATGTCACTGTGAACCAGGATTCCCCCATGAGTTGGTCTATCATAGTGTGCTCAACTCCATAATGGGATCTTCAAAGAAGCAGTCAAACAGTTGTGAGGATAATAGATCTCCTTAATCTGGTCACAGCATTGATACGATTGAAGGAGATTTAACATAGTGTATGACCTTCTCTAACTACAAGTTGACAATGTATGGAAGCTATCTGACTTCTATGGCTGGACTTGGATCCTGCATCTGGTTCATCAGCCTCCTGTTTTATTGTCTGCTGATCTCATAAACTGTCAGTGGACTACCAATCTTGGCTTCATTCGGCCAATCTCAGATGCATTCAGCTGGGCATCCACCAGCCTGTGATCGTCCTGCTTCATCTTCCTGCTTCCTGTTCACCAGCCTCTACAGCTCCAGGTGTCAGAAGAAAGCCTCGGCTTCTTCTGACCCACCGACTTGAACTACAGTGAACTGAACCATTTCCACAACTGTGTGAGCCATTTCTTGTTAGAAATCTCTTCCTAGACGCATCTACGAGTGTCACTGGTGTTGCTTCTGTAGAGAACCCAGTCTAACATGGTGACCCAGCTAACGTTTGAAATACTGGTGACCTAGTTCCAAGAACCAAGTCACAGCAGTATGACACACAGAGGGACAAGTGGTGCTTTGAGGCTAGGGAGAGAGAGTAGTTGTCATTAGTTCTGATCAGTTTTTGGTTTACAACATCCTTATCCTCTAAATCAGATTGGTGCCTGACTTACCCCAAGGACCTTGGGCTCACCCTTCAAGAACTTCTCAGTCAGCGCTTTCCACAGATATAACTTTAGAGCTGTTGGCTGTCCCATTTGGAGACCCATTGGGGCTGTCTCACCAGAGCCAACTTCTGGTGTGATCTGTTGCATTTTCCGCAGCGGTGTCAGGGTAGTAGAACAGGTACTAGAATAAAAAATAAACTATTAAAAATGAGTTCTATCTAGAAATGACAGGATAGGGGCACTTTGAGGCACTCTCCAACACAGGCAATCCCTGTCTGCAATCCTTCACTAAATTATAACAGCTGTTAGACATCCAACAATATGTAAGACAAAGCCCCAAACTAAATTCACTGCTATCAAGGAATGACTGGTGGTTTTGAACTCTCAACCTTGCACTTTGCTGTCCAATGTGTAACTACTACGCTATGAGGGCTCCTTCAATATGTTAAAGAGGGTGTTTCTTTGTAGCATTCTTGGTTTGCTCTGTTCTTGGGGAGGGAGGGAAAGGGGGAGGGACAGGATTGCAGGGATAGCATGATCGTCCTTTTGCCATGTGCTCAGTGCTTGGGTCTTACTATCATCTGCAGTTTGTTTCAAAGACTGTTCAGAAGGGTGAGGGTTGTCACAAACTAGATACAGGACTAGGAAAAGGCAGACCTTTTAGTTGCAGTGTCTACTATGAAGATAACCAAGTTGGGAAACTAAGTTGCCTATGAAATGTTATTGAGTAGATGTGTTCAGACTGAACTGTACATGTGAGCACCCTCTTGGCAGAATTCAGGATCTAGATTCTGGAGTGGAGGGATAGAATAAATAAGGACCTTCATTTTGGCCTTAAATCAAATCCACAAGCTCTAAGCCAGTCTTACCTGGGAGAATGGACTCCCTGACCTTAATTTTGAGTCATTATAATCAAGCCAATAGTTTGCTCTTCATGCATCAAAAGGAAAGAGTATTGTAGTTTACCTCGCTTCTTTCTAATGCAAAGCTACTTCGGTGTTCATCTCTCACATGTCACTTCAGAATAAGGATTTAGGAATTGTAGGTCCTGTCTTATCAAATATCCCTGGCTGTCTAAAAGTGGATTTTTTAACATGACCCTTCTAGCCACATTCTCATCTGCCCTAATCTATTTCGTGCTGTGTTGCAGATTCTAGCCTCTTGGGCTGGTGGTTAGGATCCCATTGTGGAGGGGGTTCTCTGTTGCAGGATTAAAGCGAGACACATCTTAGATCTGACTTTCTGAGAGAGTGTGACTTATGTCATCATTGTTTGCTTTCACTGGGCAGGAAGTATTGCTGGCTAGAGGGTTAGGAAGCAGAAAGCACAGCTCTACCAAAGGCGCCCTTTTGATGACCTCTGCTTCCCGACCGAGACTTGATAGAAGCAAAAGACCTGTTTCGACTTTTGGACATTTGGGGCTTGGGGCTCTAGACCCTGCATCTCCTTTGCCTCTGCTTGACCTTCATATTAAGATTTAATAGCACCCACAACTTTGGGAAACTAACACTGAGGGAAATATGATGAGGACTATTTTCCCTAATTTATAACAGAGGGAACCTGGAAAGCTAGTATTCCACAGTAGGAAAGCCACCACTTTGGTAAGTTAGAGATATAGCTCAGTGTATTACCCTGCTCTATTTATTTATTTATTTATTTAATAATTAAATCATTTTATTGGGGTCTTGAACAACTCTTATCACAATCCACACATACATCCATTATGTCAA
>NW_022111316.1:1744730-1750916 GCF_000313985.2 Echinops telfairi | reverse complement strand
CTTTTTGATAGCCGGGCACCATCAGCTTTCTTCGCCACGTTTGCTTATGCACCCATTTGTTGAAACAGCTCAAATTTCCATCAACAGAAGAATGGATTACAAAACTGTGGTACATACATGCAATGGAGTATTAGGCATCCCTACAAAGCAGTGATGAATGCATGAAGCACATCGCAGCAGGAGAAGAACTGGAGGAAATTATGCTAAGTTAAGTAAGCCAAGCACAAAAGGACAAGTACAACATGAGTTCACTGAGGTAAGCTCAAAATCTCCAAAAGGGGCATAGGGAAGAAACTACTGTATACATGCATAATATGGCAGGGACCAGACTAAACTCAGGGATACATATGGTAGCCCACTCAAAAGGATGGGGTGAGGGGAATGACATGGGTAGCTGGGGGAACAGGGCACTACCCCACACAGGGGGAGGGCATTGATTGTGTCTCCACAGGGAAAGATGGACCAGACTTCAACCCGGAGCTCCAAGACAAGAACACAACACACTGACACGAAGCAGGGAACCAATAGAGAGGCCTGAGGGGCCGGCCCCAATACCAACTAAGTGAACAACTAATTCTCCCCACCAGAAGAATTCACTTCAGAGGACAGCACTGACGCTCCAGCTCAAGGAGAGGCTATGCTGCTTTAAATAGCATTCCCACAGATTCTCCCCTCACAGCTCTGCAGCCTTAAAGTGAGCACGTGGTTGATGTCATCTCCTGCAGAAGTAGACACCCTGTTGCTATCTCTTCCACTGTGTCACCCAACCCCCCTCATACCTTCCCCAATGCAGGTATTAGTTTTCCTCACCTGTGAGCTCAGGGACCTTACTGTAGATTCCACCCACCTTGTGATGTATGTAACTACTGAATATGCATGTCCTGTGGCTACCTGTAAATATCCCAAACAGTAAAGATTTCTCCTCTCTTCTCCCACCTCCACGTGGACCACCAAGAGGGGCTGAGATGAGCATACTACCATAAAATGTGTTGGACCCCTTGATTTTATTCTCTCTCCAAACTCTCCTATTCTCTGTGACTTTACCATAATCTTTATATATTATAACCATGCAATTGTGCCTTCAGTTGTTAGACGCTGGTTTCCTGTGACACACAACTATATGAGATATTTCCTGAAAGTTTATGAGTTTCTGTGAGACATGGCAGCAAATCTCAGAACCCAGGAACATGATGAACTATATTCAAAGGATGAATGGGGCGGGGTGTGTGTGTGTGTGTGTGTGTGAAAATAGTGCAGAATAGCCACTATTTGGATATTTGGAACACCTTTTATTCCAGCTCCTTGGGACTAGTCTGGTATTTATTCTTCTAAAAGAAATGATGACCACATAGCTTGTTTCTATATTTACTGTCTCTTCAGTCAGACTTTAAACTTCTGCCAGGACAGAGATATTGCATCAAAATAATATTTCCAAAGGTTTCTTATGTTGTTGCTCAATTTCTGTGGTACCATATCAGATTCTTGTCACCCAGGGCTAGTGCTCTATTTACCCAAGGACCTTGAGTTTATATAACAGCACAGGAAACCCTCTAAGACTTAGGATCACTGTGCATAAGGACCAATTCAAGAGCACATAAAAACAATAACCTTCACACCGCAGCACATATGTGGCCTCAATGAATCAGGGAGACTTGACAACAGGTAAAGACCACAGCGAACCTTCACACCACAGAAATCCAAGCATTCATTACATCAGCAGGTACATTCCCCTAGCTTCAGTTTAGGGTCCAGTGTCCAGTACATGGCACCAGAGACAGTTGGAGAAATAGGCCACAGATCTACCTCATGGAGCAATTTAAACATGTAAGGCTGGGAACATTGAATTTGCCCCATATCACATTCCCCCAATTCTGCATGAGGCAGATATTTTTTTCTTAAATGTCTTATTACAAAATAATATATTGGAGGCAGAGAATAAACACCAAGAAATGGGCTTCAAACAATTAGTTCAAAGTTTAAAGTATTGCTCTCAGCTATGTGATGGGTTAGAGTTTCAGAGAAAAAAATTTAAATAACTTTATTAACCTTCCCAAGGTTTCATCCTTTGTAGCAAAAACTACTCCCAGAACAGTTTAAATATACCTTTAAGGGGGTCCTCCAACAACCAGAGGAACTCTGGTGGCTTATTGTTTGCTCGTTGGGCTGATAACTGCAAGATAGGCAGTTCAAAATCACCAGCTGCTCTGCTGGTAAAAGATGGGCTTTCTATTCTCCTAAAGAGTTACAGTCCCAGAAACTCACAGGGGCAGTTCAATGGTGTCCTATAGGGTGACTATGAGTTGGCATGGACTGGATGGCAGTGAGTTTTTGGTGAACCACCCAATCTAGAATCACAGGAAGTGACCTCTCTCATTCCACTCCCAAGAAGGGCTATCTAGCCAAAGATCTCTAGGACCAACCCGTAAGAAAACCATTAGCCCAAAAGTCGAGGAAGACAAGTCCCGGGACCTACCTTTGTGAAAGCCTGCAGTATCTCTGTGTGTCTGAAGAGTGCTGGAAGAGGCTCCAACCAAGTGCTTCCTGGTTCCTCGCCACAGATACAACTCTCTTCTCTAAATCACGGAACTTTAGATGTGCAATCTCCTTCTAGCACTTTGTTTGTTTGTTTTTTCTAAATTCAAGTCTGAGATTTTCTGAGAAGCACAACTACTTCCCTTGCAAGGGATGTGGCAAGAGATAACTGATTTTGTGTCCCCAATATGGGTGTGGATGCCTATTGTGAAATTTACTGAACAAGCAGTGGCTGCCTATGCATACAGGCATACATGCCTATACACACAGTGTTTGTACAAAAGAATAGAGGTAATTACCATGGAAATCTGTCGTTGAGCATTTGTTATGTGTCTGATTCTGCTCAAAGATGTTTATACACAGAGAGTAAATTAATGATGTTTAGAAATCATTTGAAAAGTCCCTTTTTCAGAATTTCACATATTTTCACATACCCCCTCTTGTATATCTGGAGAATTATGTATCCCCATTTTAAAAACAATTTAAATGTTTTACTTACATGAAATCCCATCAATGGAAATCCATTTTAAAATTATGCCTTATGAGCTTCCATTTAATTATGACTGGTCATAGAACAACCAGTTGTCTGTCTGTGAATAATTAACACAACAGTTTTCTAAATACCCGGTATCATATAAAGAGGCTAGCCTTTGACTAAGACAAAATAATTCCAAAAGTTTATTACATGAACTTGTGATTTTTCTGAGCTGAATAGTCCTCATGTGTAAGATAAAAACAGCACCTACCCAATATAAAGCAAGAACAGAATGGCTGCTAGTCCTCATTTATTCAACACTGACCTAGTAAACAATCACTATGGCTGAAGTAGTATGTATGTTACATGATTCAGACAAGATGGTGAGAAAAGATAGACACACTCTGGGTCTCCCAAAGAATTTACAGACCCCTGAACAGTACAAACAAGTAAACAGAACATTATAATACTGAACAATCAGTGCCTTATAAGGTAAGGTAATGTCCTACGCAACCTCTTAGTATGATCAATAAAATCAACTCTGTGGAAATAGAGGAGACTTCCTAGAGAGGGAAACACCTGATTTCAGACCGGAAGACGGAACAACACAAGGGATGAGTAGTGTTCCAGATGGAATCAGTACAATGAAGAAAACTCGAAGTTCTAAAAAGAAAATCATGATGCATCCAAGAAACGGAAAGAGCTTCATAATTCCCAAAGAAAAGAACAGAAACACAGCGTAAGAAGAGAGCACTCAGGCCATCTGTTGGTATTGAAATGTAATTTTACGAGTAGTGGCAATGAACAAAGAGTCTGCAAATGAATGAGTGAGTTAGATTGTTTGGGTTTTTACTGTGTGTCAAGACACATTACCTTTGTAGGACAATTTGGGTTTTCATTACCGAGCAGCGAAGTAAAATTCAGGAGTATGCCCATTTTCCAGAAGATTAAACTGAAGCTCAGAGATGTTCACACAGTTGGTGTAGGTGAGATTAACATCTAGTTTTCTCCAATTTGGGAGACTGTATTGTCTGACACACTCTGGGATTCTCATTCTCAACATGACAACAAAATATACTTCCAAAATATTGCCTGACTACCATGTGAAGCAATAATCAGAAGAAACAATTCTAAAATTATGGTGTTGGGCTCATGAAAATAGCAGTTCTCAAGGGAAGAGATGATGGTTACCTGAATCATCACTGGTACTAATGAAAATAAATAAAGTTAAACAAGTTTGAAAGATGTTTAAAACTGAGATGACAGTGTTTTGTGGTAGAATAGATGTAGGATGAGGAGGAAGGATAAGAAGGAACAGACTCTGGTTTAGATGACTAGATAAATTATATAAGGGAACAAGAATTGACAGGTACAGATTTGGTGGATAAATAGTAAAATTGTGAGCATGTTTACTTTTGCTGTGCTAGGGCAGTGTAGCGAGGTTGACGGAAGTTACAACTGGCATAAGCTAGAGTGTGAACATGGCTATAGTTGTACCCACTGTCATAAAGTCAATTCTGAGTTACAGAGGCACTTCAGGACAGTGCAGAACTGCCCCTTTGGATTTCTGAGACTTTTTACAGTGGCAGACAGCCTCATCGTGCTCCCACAGAGCAGCTGGTGGTTTAGAACCACTGACCTTACAGTTAGTAGTCCAATGCATAACCCAGTACAACACACCAGGACTCCTTGGCTATAGATATAGACTCATACTCAATGCAGAAGGATGAAGGCACCCAAGAATTTTGGCAGAGACACAAAAGACCAAAGTCTTTGAGAGAATTTAGGATTAAACTAGTATTTAGAGAAGGGGAGATCACAGGAGAAATCTGAAAGGTAGCAGGCAAACAGAAAAACTAGTGTGGTAAAATCAAGTCTACAGAGAATTTCATAATTCTAGAGCAGTGGTTTTCAGCCTTCCTCATGCCGTGACCCTTTAATACAGTTCCTCATGTTGTGGTGACCACCAACCCACAAGCATAAAATTATTTTCGTTGCTACTTCATAATTGTAATTTCGCTACTGTTATAAATCAGGCAACCCTGTGACAGGGTGGTTCGACTTCCAAAGGGGTCACGACCCACAGGTGGAGCACTGCTGTTCTAGAGGGAAGGTTGGATTCAAGATGTTAGATTGAGGAGTGCCAACCTCCCAGTGGATACATTTCGTGATGTGACCAAATGGTTAGAGATGCCACTACCAAGAAGTGCTTTTGAGGAATTATGAAGAATAGATCCAGTGAAAATGAGACCTGATAGAGAAGCAAGCATAGATTCATTCAAGTCCAAAGTGAGCATGTTAGAACACAAACACCAAAATAAGAGCAAATACAGAGTCTAAGTTCAGTGCCCTAAAATACAAATAGTGTGGGGTTCTCGGTGTGTGTGTGTGTGTGTGTGTGTGTGTGTGTGTGTGTGTGTGTGACATATCCTGGGGAAGCTGCTGAAGTAATTGATTAGTTAAACAATGTTGAAAACAGCTTCCTCAACCAGGTGTCTCGCAATAAGTCAAAAAGAATGAGAACTGTTTTCCGAACAAAATGACAGTTCTGCTCAAGGTGAATGCATGCAGGACAGAGCAAGGGATTCTTTCACACCTTCTAAATAATAGGGGATAAATTTTTAAAAAAGGAAGAAGGGAATCATGGGATTGATCCCTAAGTAAAAGCTTCATGTTCTCCATCTAAGGTCCCTATGGGTCCGAACCAACTTAGTGGAGCCTAACAACAGAAGTCCACGCTGCACTGAAAGCATTGTGGGGTGAATATGGCATCAGGAATGGATGGAACACTGAGTGAGATGTTTCAACAAACCCATGCCACACAGAAAGGCTACCTCATCTATACCAAGAAATTTAGAAGAGAGCTACCTGGCAAAACAAAGGAAAGGTCCGTATTTGTACCTATTTCAGAGAAAGCGTAGTTGGTGGGTATGTACCATTGGGCTGATCTGACCCACAGCGACCCAATGCACAACAGAGGGAAACACTGCCAACTGCTGCTCCACCCTCACAACGGTTTCTATGCTTGAGTTCATTGTTGCAGCCAGTGTCAACCCCTCTCCGTGAGGGCCTTTCTCTTGTTTCACTGACTCTAAAACGCGCTGCGCTACAAGTCACAAGGTCTGAAGTTTGAAACTACCAGCAGAAATGGGGAACCCATTGAAATGATCAACGTACAA
>NW_022111316.1:1738886-1743778 GCF_000313985.2 Echinops telfairi | reverse complement strand
GAGGAAGCGTTTAAGAACTAGAGGAAGGTTGTGGGTTTCATTATTGTTATACTGAAATCTGGATGCTGATTGGTCTTTTCATATTCAGCTGTGGTGGATGTGAATACTGCCCCCTTGTGATAGTAACAGGGATGTTAAAAAAAACCCTGGTAAATCATAGGAAACTTTAATGAACTGTCTTGACTGAACTATGCCATGTATCATCCTTTGTATTATTAAAGCTATTGTTATATATTATTTTCATTAGCAGACCATCCCATGCCAATGGACCGTGTAGAGAAGAACGTTGAGAAAAGAAAATATAGTGAGGATTTTTTACAGTCTGGATTTACCTCAATGATTACAGCAGGAATTGAGAAACCGCAAAGTGTTCTTTGTTGTGAAGTTCTGTCAGCTGAATCTATGAAGCCAAACAAACTAAAACGCCATTTTGATAGCAAGCATCCAAGCTTTTCTGACAAGGATACCAACTATTTTAGGAGCAAAGCTGATGAAGTCAAGAAAGCCAGACTTGACACTGCTGGCAAGAACCACGAACATAACGTAGCAGCCATTGTAGCTTCCTATTTGGGGGCACTCGGAATCCCCAGAGCTATGAAACCTCACACCACTGCTGAGGATGTACTGTTGCCAGCGGCCAAAGACATTGTTTGAGTTATGATCGGAGGCGAATTTGTTACGAAATTGAGTTCAATTTCCTTATCTAACGACACTGTCCGCAGAAGAATAGATGATGTCTGCTGATGTTCTTGATCAGCTAATCCAGGAAATTAAATCTGCTCCACTTCCAATATTTAGCATCCAGCTTGATGAATCTACAGACATTGCAAACTGTTCGCAGTTACTGATTTACGTGAGGTACATTAATGATGGCGGCTTTAAAGATGAGTTTCTTTTTTGCAAACCTCTTGAAACGACAACTACTGCGTGTGATGTATTTGGTTCATTTTTGAAAGAGCATAAGATCTCTTGAGAAAAGGTTTGTGGTGTTTGTACAAATGGTGCTCCAGTTATGCTAGGATGTCAATCTGGATTTCAACGTTTGGTACTGAATGAGTCCCCCAAAGTCCTCAGAACTCACTGTATGATTCATTGGCAAATATTAGCAATGAAGACTCTGCCACAAGAGTTACAAGAAGTAATAAAAAGTGTTAAGTTCTGTCAATTTTGTAAAGGTGAGTGCTTTAAACGGTCAACTGTTTTCACAACTGTTCAATGATTTGTGTGCGTGGAATAATGCTCTGCTATTTCACACTGAAGTGAGATGGTTGTCAAGAGGAAACATTTTTAAAACATGTATTTGAGCTTTGTGATGAACTCAAAAAGTTTTTTAATCATAAAGCAAGACCGAAGTTTGAAGCACTTTTCAGCCATAAAAGTGAACTGCAGAAAACAGCTTACTTGGTTGACATCTTTGCCATCTTGAATGAGTTAAATTTATCACTGCAAGGACCAAATGTAACATGTCTTGATTTGTTTGAAAAGATCTGATTATCCGAAATGAAACTTCAGCTTTGGCAAAACAAACCAAAAAAAAAGATGAAAATAAAATTTACATGTTGCCTATCTTATCTGTTTTCGGTGATAATTTC
This sequence comes from Echinops telfairi, assembly GCF_000313985.2. Taxonomy (NCBI): domain Eukaryota; kingdom Metazoa; phylum Chordata; class Mammalia; order Afrosoricida; family Tenrecidae; genus Echinops; species Echinops telfairi. The sequence continues at coordinate 1,742,186 of NW_022111316.1, read as the reverse complement.
TGTCACACAGGCTTGCAGATGAATTTCATCGTACTTTCCAAATCTACCTGACATCCCATTTGCACTTGCCAGAAGGCCGTTCACAGTCAAAGTTAAAGCAAGACAGCACAAGAGGAGTTCATTGAACTTATTAACAGTGATGGGGTGAGAACTGATTTCTCTACAATGCAATTTACAAGATTCTGGATCAAGTGTTTGCAGTCATATCCTGTTCTGTCTGAGACTGTGTTGTGCCTTCTTCTTCCATTTCCAACATCCTCTCTTTGTGAAACAGGGTTTTTTCAGCTTGTTGGTTATCAGGTCTAAATACAGAAGTAGACTTGTAGTGGAAGATGATCTTCGTTGTGCTCTTGCAAAGACTTCCCCGAGAATTTCTGATCTGGTGAGAAAGAAGCTATCTCAACCTTCACACTGACATGGACTTTTTACGCATATGGTTGCAAAATGTAGCAATGTAGTTTACTGTTGTTATATTAAGACTGTTACCCATGCTACACCATGCTTCAAGACATTTCATTTATTTATCATTAGAAATAAATAGTTCACAATATATAATTATATATTGTTTTTGTGATTAATCACTATGCTTTAATTATGTTCAATTTGTAACAATGAAAATACATCCTGTATATCAGATATTTACATTATGATTCATAACAGTAGTAAAATTACAGTTATGAAATAACAATGAAAACAATTTTATGGTTGAGGATCACCACAACATGAGGTACTGTATTAAAGGGTTGCAGCATTAGGAAGGTTGAGAACCACTGGTGTAAGCTATGACAATAATAATAATTTATAATTTATCAGAGGTCCACAAGGGTGGGAAAGTGGGGGAGAGAGGGAAAAAAGAGTTGCTGATACCAAGGGATCAAGTAGAAAGAAAATGACGATGGCAACATGTGTACAAATGTGTTTGATACAATTGGTGTATGAATTGTGATAAGAGCTGTAAGAGCCCCCAATAAAATGATTAAAAAATAAACTACCAGTGGCTCCACAGGAGAAAGATGGGGCTTTCCACTGCCATAGAGCTGCAGTCTCAGAAACTCACAGGGGCAGATCTACCCTGTCCTATAGGGTTGCTATGAGTCAGCATCGTCTCAATGGCAGTGACTTTGGGTTTATTGAATCTCTTCCAATAAAGATTGATAATCACAGAAAGCTGAGAGGGAGCAGTTCTACTTTGTCACCTACTTGGCCAACTGATTGGAATAGGTCCATATTTGTATCCATTCCAAAGAAAAGTGACCCAACAGAATGCCTAAATCATAGTACAATATAATTAATATCACATGAAAGTAAAATTTTGCTGAAGATCATCAAACAGCAGTACATTGACAAGGAGCTTCCAGACTTTCAGGCTGGATTCAGAAGAGGATATGGAACAAGGGATATCATTGCTGCTATCAGATGGATCTTGGCTAAGGGTAGAGAATACCAGAATGATGTTTACTTGTGTTTTATTGACTATGGCAAGACAGTTGACTATATGGACCAGAACAAACTATGAAGAGCCTTGAGAAGAAAGGGCATTCTAGAAGACTTCATGGTGCTCTACTTGTAAACGGATCAAGAAGCTGTTGTAGGAATAGAAAAAGGGGATACTGCATGGTGTACAATCGGGGAAGGTGTGAAACAAGGCTGTATCCTCTCACCACACTTATTCAATCTGTATGCTCAGCAAATAATCAGAGAAGCTAGCTTATATCAAGAAAAAGATGGCATCAGGATTGGAGGATGCCAACCCTGTATTAACCCGTATTAACAACCTTCAATAAGAAGATGGCACAACCTTACTTGCTGAAACTAAGGAGGACACAAAGCACTTGCTGATGCAAATCAAGAATTGAAGCCTTCAGTATGGATTGCAGCTCTATATAAAGAAGACCCAAATCCTCACAACTAGACTAATAGGCAACATAAGAATAAATGGAGAAAATATTGAAGTTGTCAAGAATTTTGTCTTGGTTGGGTGCATAACCTATGTTCATGTAAATATCAGATCAAATGACACGTTACATTGGGTAAATCTGCTGCACAACACCTCTTTAAAATGATGAAAAGCAAGGAGGTTGCTTTTAAGTCTAAGGTAGACCTGACCCAGGCCAGGTAAATTATGGGATGATATTTTTAATTGTTTCATATGCATGTGAAAGTTGGACGTTGAATAAGGAAGAGTGAAGAAAAATAGGTGCATTAGAATTGTGGTGCTGGTGGAGAATATTGAAAATACCATGGACTGCCAAAAAGACAAATTTGTCTTGGAAAAATTATATCCAGAGTGTTCCTTAGAGGAACATCATCTTACGTACTTTGGACATGTCAGGAGAGATCAGGCCCTGGAGAAAGAAATCATGCTTGGCGACGTAGAGGGGCATAAAAAAAATGTTTTAAAAAGGAAGCCCATCAGGAGATGGAGTGACACAGTGGGTGCAGCATTGGGCTCAAGCATAGGAACAATTGTGAGGGTGGCACAGGATCGGATGCTATTGCCTTCTATCATGCTACAGATTCCTGGTTCGAACCCATCAGATAACTCCTGGAAGAAAGATGTGACAGTCTGTTTCCAAAAAGACTACAAACAAGGAAACTCTTGACAGCCCTGGATTTAAGGCTGAGGGAAGAGGATAGGGAACATGCCCAAAGGTGCTCTACACCTATGTTGTTTCTAGGTTGTCATACCTCTGAAAACAGGAAATGTTTCATTTTGTGATTCCAACTTTGGGTAATGTTTGACCCCAGGAAATTTCCTGTTGAGTGCAATTGGGTGGGTAGGATGGACTCAATGGTAGGAAAGGATATCAGGATCATAAAAAGATTTATTCCAATGTCATCCAAAGGCAAGGGAAGATCATTGGTGACATCTGGGATCAGTTATTAGAGCAGAGGACAAACGTGAACATAAAATAGGAACTGGTGTGATAAGAATAATAGGAAAGTTAAGGTGGCATATCTAACAACTGCATGTCTTTATTTTGAAACTGGGAATTCTAAAAGATATTCTTTGCAGTGTCTCTATAATTCAAAATTAAAATCACCAATAGTTTGTGTTTTTCTATGTGGGCTTCCTGTGTTCTTATTGTTGTATGAGCCCCTAATAAAACGGTTAAAAAAAACAAAACAAGTGTTTCATCATTGCTACCCTGCACCCTGACTGGCTCATCTCATCCCCACAACCCTTCAGTAAGGGGGTGTCCAGTTGCCTTCCCATGGGCTTTGAGTCTCCACTCTGCACTCATCCACCTTTACAATGATATGATTTTTTGTTCTTTGATGCTTGATACCTGATCCCTT
>NW_022111316.1:1730354-1737985 GCF_000313985.2 Echinops telfairi | reverse complement strand
GAGAATGATGAGGGCAACAAATGTACAAATGTGCTTGACACACTGGATGTATGTATGTATTGTGATAAGAATTGTACGAGCCCCCAATAAAATGATTAAAAAAAAAAACAAGATTAATTCTATAAGTACAGATGTGCAGCAAAGAAAGGTAATATTCTCAATAAATGGCTCTGGAATTCTTATCCCTTAACTCCTACATCTATCACTGAATTCCAGATTGAATGAGTTTGTCATTTGCTAGTGGCTCATATGTTGCTATGATGCTGGAAACTATGCCACTTGTATTTCAAATCCCAGCAGGGTCACCGTGCTGGACAGGTTACAGTGGAGATTTCAGGTTATGACAGGCTAGGGAGAAGGGCCTGGTGATAAACCTCTAAAAATTAGCCATGGAAAACCCCATGGATCACAACAGAATGTGGTCTGATTTAGTGCTGGCAGATAAATCCCCGGGTTGGAAGGCCCTTAAATACACAGTGATGGCAAAAGTGGACAGAGCACACCAACAATCAGGCAACTTGTCTTTCTATTGGACATGAAGTGGCTAGGCATCAGAGTCAGTACAACAGGCACTAACAACAACTTCAGACCCTTGTATCCACACATACTGAAATGTAAAACAAATGTTACAATCCCAGGAGGATGAAGTCTGTTTGTGATGTCCATGCTAGCAGCAGTGGTGTAGACACTTTACATTCTCCTTGTCATCATTAGCTCATTTTCAGCCCTGCCCAATTTACTGCTCTGCAACTGTTTTTGCCAAATATCCAAATTAGGTTTCACTTCAGTGTGTTAGTAAATATCTTTCCGGATAAGTAGGTAGCTCCAATTGAACACATATAGACTTCTTTAAAAAGAAAAGAAAAAAGAAAAGTCTTCCTTTCTTATTTATCTATTTATTTATTTATTTGTTTGTTTGTTTGTTTGTTTGTTTGTTTTCACTAAAAGACCTACAGCTTCAGCAAAGTCTAGTCTCACTTCCTTTTGAGGATTAGGTTCCACAGAGAATAATGGTCCACTGTTTCTGGAAAGTAGTTACATTAACACTTTCATTTATTAAGAGTCAGAAAGGCATGTTTTTGATAAATTGGGTTTTATCTGGTGACTTGAGGACAGGGGAAAAAACATTTCAGAGAGGAATAAATGAATGCATCAGCGATTCTTCAAATCCAATTCCACAGGTTTGGCATAGTGTTTCTCACTAAGCCATTTCCTCTGAATTCTGAGCACAGGAAAATTAGCTCTCCCAGCATCCCCATGGGGTAGTCATTCAGCTATTCCTGGTGGTGCAACACGACAAAGACGACGTATGCTGTTGAAGCAGCATTTTGCGCAGAAAGGGAAACTGCTTCAAGGCCATCTGTGAAGGGCCATCTGGATTCTACTCCTGACCCAATTTGTGTCCACTGGGAAGATTTTAAGCATTTCTTCCTTAACCATTCCCATAAGCCTCCATTTCTCATCTGGGAAATTGGGATAGTTTCTGTTGAAATGCTCAGTCCACTACAGGAATACATGCTATCCAATGCTTAGCTGATGTTTGTTGTGGTATAAAATAGATAGTTATAAGGAATCTAGCAAACACAGATGTGGAGCGGGGAGAAAAGGAAACTCCATTAGAGATGCTGCTACCATGCCACCATCACTTAGTCAATAAATAGCAAAGTTCCGAGTCCACCTGAGTAAAGGAATCTACACATCCTTTTCCTGAAGAACACCTTGAAAAACTAGATATGTGATTGTTTGGTTTTTATTTTTTTACCATTTTATTGGGGGTTCTTTCAGCTCTTATAACAATCCATACATCAATTTTACCAAGCATATTTGTACATATGTTGCCATCATTATTTTCTAAACATTTACTTTCTGTTTGAGCTCTTGGTATCAGTTCTGTTTTCTCACTTCCTTCCCCCACCCCCCACTTTTGTGACCCCTTGATAAACGATACAATATTATTCTTTTCATGTTTACACTGACTGCTTTCTCCCTTCCCCCCATGGTTTCTGTTGTTGGTCCCCTTGGGGGTGGTGGGGGTGGTTATGTGTCAATCATTGCAATTGGTTACTACTTCCTCCTCTCCCTACCTTCCCCTCCCCTCCTGGTATCACTACTCTCAGTTCTGTTCCTGTATTTCATGGGTCTTGAGCTCATATCTCTGGTCTGTACCCCTGTACATGCTCCAGTCTAGTCCAAAGGAAAGGCAGGTCTGGGGTCATAATAGTTGGGGGTGGGGGGTGGGGAGTTTGAGGAAGCCTCAAGGAACCAGAGGAATATTGTGTGTTTCATCGGTGCTATACTGTGCCCTGGTTGACTCATTCCTTCCCTGTGACCCTTCTGTGAGGGATGTCCCATTGTCTACAGATGGGTTTGGGGTCTCTGCTCTGACTCCCCTAGTTCTCAACAATGTTTCTTTGTTTTGGGTCTTCTGATGCTTGTTACCCAGTCCCTTGGAAAACCTCATGATCACACAGGCTGGTGTGCTTCTTCCATATGGGCTTGTTGCTTCTCTGCTAGATGGCCTGATTTTCAAATACATAACTTATTTTTTGCTGTTGAAAATATGCACAGCAGAGCATTTCTGTAACACTTTCAATACTTCTCGCTGACATCATAATTCAAATGCATAAATTCATCTGTGTTCTGTCTCATTGCTTGTGCAGATTTCACAAGCATATGAAGCAATTGAAAACACCTTGACTTGAGTCGGGTCCTCGAAGTGACACCTTGGCTCTAACACTTTAACAAGGTCTTGGTTCACTGCAAGGTGAGCAGTTCTAAATCACAAATGAACTCAGAAGCCACCCCTCTCTCCTGGTCACAGGTTGGAGCTACCCCCGGATCATGGAACCCCGTACACCCCTGAGTTTTACAGTGGCTGGGAGCCCCATGCCACTGACCCACAGGGCCACGCCTGGGAGCACCCGGTGGAAAAACAGCTGCAGCATGAGAGGATGTGGTGGCAGGTGAGGCTGCGGAAGGCAGGGAGGGGTGATGGGGAAGCGGCGGGGAGGACGTGTCTAGAGGGCAACCACGGGCCATCCGGGTGCAGGCCAGCTCCCTGACCTACTGCTCCCGTCCATCCTTTAGCAAAGCGCGCCTCAGGTCGCTGTCAATGGGTGAGTGTCCAGTGGTGGGGGGGTGGGATGGCGGGTGGCCTATGGGAGGCGGGGTTCTTGGTCCTGACCCCGTCCCCTTTGTGTTTTGGTGACCTGTGGGAGGCGGGGCTCTTGGTCCTGATCCCCACTCCCTTTGTGTTTTGGTTTCTTCCTGCCCCCCTCCCCCGCAAATCTCATCCATTCTTTCTTCTTCCCAGGTGGGTGAGGTGGTGAACAGGCTGGGGCTGGGGGGGTAGGGAAAGGGAGAGAAGCAGGGGGGAGGGGAGGGGGAGGGCGTTGCAGGTCCACGTGTCAAGAGTTGATCGAGGCAGAGACTGGGAGGGGCCCCGGAGTGGGTGACATCTGAGGTGGTGTCCCCAGGCCCTCCAAAGGCTGGTAGTAGAAGCGGGGGATGGTTGGGAGTGAGTTGCCTGGTATTTAAGGGTAGAGGCTGGGGGTTTGAGGTCTCCGGGTTGAAGATTTGGAGTTTGAGGCTGGGGACTAAGAGGAAGCAGGCTTGGGACTTGAGGGGCTGAGAGGATGTTTGGATGTTTCTGGTGCTAGGCTGAGGGGGCAGCTGTGGGTTCCCCCCAGAGAGGTGAGGGTGGGAGGAAGCTGGAGGCAGGGAAAGCTTGAGACCTGGGCATTTGGGATCTTCGGGGAAGAAGCAAGTGAGAGGCCAGGAGGGCAGGCCTGAAAAAACAAACAAACAACAACAAGGTCTTATGCAGCAGGTTTGCCCTATGCAATACATTTTGTATAATTTCTTGACTGATGCTTCCATGAGTGTTGATGGTGGATGAAATAAAATGAAATCTTTTCTCCATTTATGTGAGGTTACTGATTGGTCCAGGTGTGTGGATTTTTGTTTTCGTTTGATTGATTTATAGTCCATACTAAAGATAATAGGCTCTGATTTTCACCAAGAGTTGCTTCAAGTTGTTTTGGCTTTCAGGAAGCAAGGTATACCACCTGCATATCACATTTTTATAATGAACCATCCTCTATTCTCGATGCTGCGTTCTTCATATAGTCCAGCCTCATATTCGTTGCTCATAAAACAGATTAACTAAATATAGTAAAAGGATGCAACTCTGCCCGACACCTTTCCTGAATCTAAACCAGGAAATATCCCCTTGTTCTGTTCGTGTATAAGTTCTGCAGGAACCCAGTGACGTGTTCTGAAATTTCCAATCTTCACATGGTCATTCATACTCTGTTAGGATCCAAGCAGTTAAATGGCTTTGCATGATCTGCTAAGCAGGTCTGTGCGGAGTCTAAAAAAGAATAAATTAGTGAAGCTCTGGACCATGTCAAAAGAAGAGAGAGAGACATAAACCAAAATAAAAAATTGCATAGCAGTCACAGCCCAGTCATCATGGGACTGAGTATTATGGAAATACTCGGAAGCCTTTATTTTGTTTCCCTCTTTTATCCTCCTCTCCAGTTTTCCCACTGACCTACTCCAGGGCCTTCTGTGGCCATGGGTGAGTCCCTACTCATCTGTCAGTGTCATTCCGAATAAGCAGCTCGGGCTCATCACCTCAATGTGCCCTTCCAGCTCTAGATGTCATGAGTTATTCAGATATCTCTCATGAACAAATATTCTTACTATGCCATTTGGAAACTCAATATCTGGCATGCAGGAGGTTCACTGGGTCTGGCTCATTCTGTTTCTTGCATCAAAGGTGCTTGGCTGCTCCCTAGAGATGGGAGGAAGCAGGTGATGCCATCTGACCACTTTATCTTAGAGACTTTCCAAACTCTTAAACCTTTTGCAGAAAGGTCCCATTTCTAAAAGGCAAAATGTCCAAGCAATGTTTCCAGAGTTTCTGACAACCTAAAACACCCAGAATATGAATGGATGAGATCTGCCATCTTGGACGCTCAGTCTAGCTTCCCCATGCCCTCATTCAGTCTGCTTGTTCTCAGATATTCTAGTATCTGAAGAAAGATAAGCAAGAAAGTGGTTACAGAGTTGATAACACTTGGAGTCATTGAAATCACTTGCAATTTAGCTAAGAAGTAGAAAATGGTAACAGGAGAAAGAAGTTTTCTCTCTTGTGAAAGTTTTTAGCCTCAGGAACAGAACGGCCCAATTCTACTCTGCCCAATAGGATTGCTGTTGGTCGGAATCAACTCCATGGTAGTAGGTGTGCAAAGAAAATGGGATGGAGAAGGATGTAAAACCCTCTTTGAAATAAAAGCATTATCACATATATGAGGGGTTACCGACCCACAAATGTTATTTTTTCAAAGCTATGTATTATTATTTTACAAAACAACCTTATCAACTTCAAAGTATTCTTCATTACACATACTACATTTGTCAAATCTAGAATTTTATTCTTGGAAACATTTCTCAAACTCATCTGAATTGCTGACAGCACCCCCCCTCATTTTTTTCTTCGCCTCTTCTATGTCATCAAATCACTTTCCTTTCATGTCCCTTCATTCTTGGCCACAAAAAGAAGTTGCACAGAGCAAGGTCTGTTGAGAAGGGTGCATGGGGCAACCGAAGCATGCTGTTTTTGCAAAAACTGACACACTAAGATGGCTGCATGAGCAGGTGCATTGTCATGGTGGCAAAGCCAGTCCCCTGTCTGCCACAAATCAGGCCTTTTTTATTGCACACTGTTACACTATATTTTCAGAACCTCTAACTAGAAAGCTTGATTAACAGCTTCCTGGTGGAATGAACTCCAAATGCACTATGAAGTGACATTTTTGTCCATTCAGGAATTTAACAGATGTTCAGAATGAGGTTTGTCATCTATCAATATTTCACCTTTTTGAAACAAGAAACCACTTGTACACTTGGGTTTTTCCCATAGGGCTGTCTTTGTAAGCTGTGTTCAACATCACAACAGTTTCTGTGGCATTTTGCCTGAACAGAAAACAATATTTCACAGCCACACAGTACTCTCTTAAATTGGCCACCAGAAAAAATAAGGTTCGAGCGAAACTGCTTTTATGAAAAATTCACTGTGACCAGAGAGAACCTTCCCAAGTGATGCCACTGGGTGCACTAACTCACAGAAAATTGCTCAGTGCTCGACTAGCAGGAAAAATGCTTACTATGAAAGCTCCACCTAGCAGTTTTTTTCTGTTGTTTTTTTAATGGAGGGGGGTGGCTACCCTCCCATTACTTTCTCACACACTTATTATCTTTTTAAGATTGTTCAATTATATTTTAAAAAGTTGTGCAATCATCACCACAATCAATTTCAGAGCATTTTCTTCTACTCATTGTAAGCTCCCCATTTCCTTTTATTTTTCCCTGCCATGCACCTAGGTAATTTTTAATCCAGTTACTGTCTCTATAGACTTACCTCTCCTGGATTCCATATACAGACAATCCTATTAAAAACAAGAAGCAAGCAAATCAACCTCAATAATAAAAGAAAGCAGAAAATATTAAAAACCAAAACCACTTAAAAATAGGTTAAAGGGGAGACCAAATGATAAAGCTTTACATTTTAACCTAAGCATATCTGAAATTATTGACTTTACAATGGTCTGTCTGATAAGGTTATTACATCCCTGGTCTATGGTCAGAGGAGATTCATCTTAGGCTTAATCCATGTTGGGATGCTGCAAATAAATTTTAAACTTCCACTGACTATAACCTCCTAAAAATTATGTTGTCACAATTTGAAGTCTGATACCCTTCTCTCCTTTGGATTTGGTTTTTATTATTTATAATCCTTAGATCCATAGGCTGGTGTGGTTCTTCCATGTGGACTTAATTGATGCCTCACTTAAAAGGCTTCTTGGTTTATGATAAGCCATTACAACCCCAGATGCTCTTCTTTCTGGTAGCTGACCACCATCTGGTTCCTCACCACACTTTGCCACAGCACTCAGATCTTCAGTGATCTCTTCATGAAAGCGAGTATTGAGTAGGGCCACATCTTAAGACTTAATCATTCTTCCAACTTAAGAATTATCAATTTTTACATCATGGCCCTACTTGATACCTACATGAAATGATCACTGAAGATAAGGGTGCTACAGCAAAGGGTGGTGAAGAAATTAGATAGTGCCTGGCTATAAACCAGAACAGTGTCTGGGATTTTAAAGACCTGTATTCAAACAAGCAGCCATCTAAGCCAGGAGTCAACTAAGTCTGCGTTAGTTAGTTTATTGTGCCAACCTGGACGATAAACACATGTGGGATTAATTGAAGGGCAGAAGGATAAATGGCTCGGTGAGCCTCGCCTTTTGAGTTCTCGGGTCTCTTGCTTTGTGATGGTCGCACCAATGTGCAGCTGCCTAAGCAGTTCCCTGCTTCATCTTGCAAGGCTGACTTCCTGCAAGTCATCCCCAAGGAGAAGCCACGTGGACCTATCCCGATGCAGCCCTGGGCGCTGGAGCACCCGTGTGGAGAACCCTGCTAGCGCTGAGATGCTTACACATTCACTGACTCGGCTTTCTTCCTGCAGTCGGCATCATTGTGTCTGTTTTGTGAGATGGAGGAGACCTTTGTGGACTGGTTTTGGACATATGGGTTAATGGGTTAATGTTGGACTTGTG
>NW_022111316.1:1725985-1728336 GCF_000313985.2 Echinops telfairi | reverse complement strand
TGAATTGTTGACTTTTACAGATTAAACTTGGGTAAATTGAACCCTATTTACATGAACAATGGGGTTTGGTTATGGGGCAAAACTTCCAATAACACTCATTCACAAAGGCAAGACCATGCCTACCAGACTAATACTTGCCATAAGAAAGCAAAGAGGGCATTAAAATCATAAAGAGAAGGTAGCCCTAGCCCCCACTCATTGAGCATCCTCAAAACAAGATATCCAAGCCAAAGTCTAATGACCACCAATTCCATAACCTTGGGAGAGCAGTCATCTGCTTCTTCTCATGTGAAGGCATTTTCAGCCTAAATTCCAAGGGAGTATGTTGATTCTATAAAACTCCTACAGGTGAATTTGAGCATCACTCACACTCATGGGAGGTTTCTCCACCCAGTTTACCCACAAACAGAAGTTGAATTGTCTTCTCCAAGACATATATATCCCTCTCACCCCACCTTGACTTGAATTTCCAGTAAGGTTTGCTTATCACTCTGATAAAAGTATCTGCTAATGTGAGGTGGCATTAGCATAATGTTGTATGGCAATGTTGTATCTTGATAAACTGACCCCAGCTGAGTGAGGTCTCTGTCAGTGTGGCGTAAACGTACACATAAAGGGGGTGATATCTATGGGCTTAGTAGATATCTCTCTATATCTTAGTAGGCTCTCTCTATAATTTCTTGGGCGACCGAATTAGAAGGTTACATGACCTGAGAACAGAAGCCTGTTTTCCTCTGAACACCTATCATCTTAAAAATTAACTTTGTGCTGAGTTTTTTAATATTTAATCTTTACTGCCCTTACCAATATCTTTCCCTATAAGGAATATCTCTATTTAGCAAATGAGAAAACTGAGGGTCAGGGGAATGAATGAACTTATCACAATAACCCCAATTATACTCACTGCCATCAAGCCAATTCTGACTCAAAGCAAACCCATAGGACAGGCTAGAACTGCTTCTGGGCATTTCTGAGACTGTAACTCTTTATAGGAGTAGAAAGCCACACCTTTACCCCTGGGAGCAGCTGGTGGTTTCAAACTGCTGACTTCATGGTTAGCGGCCCAACACATAACTACTACACCACTAGAAATGGAATCTTTCCCCACTACAGTACACAAGTCATAGCTTTACTCTAGCTTATGGGAAGAACTCACTGGAGACATTTAGGTAGATGGCAATTCAGCATCCCTCTCCTTACCACCAAGAAGTGGTGTGGATTAAGCATGGAGCTTCTAACAACAAAGCCAGCTATTCAAAATAACAAGACTATCTGTCCCCATAACAATTTACAGTCTTGGAAAACCTATATAGAATTCTTGAGTTGGAATCCACTCTAGTCCTGTGGCTTTTTCTTACCACCAGACTCCCTCTAGTAGTGGCTCAATGAAAGACATCACCTCAATACCTGGGAAATAAGTACAAATGATTTAGGGGTCCAGGGAAATCAGTGAAACTGGTTTCTATATTTATTTAATCTGCTTATTAATATACTTGTGTTACACACATAGTCACTGTCTTTCAATTAGATAATACATTCATAGTTATGAATCATGGCACTGCTTCATCTTCTACGCACAATAGTTTTAACAATAACTGCACAGAAGAACAACACGTGTCTTGTCGGTTTGCTGTATTGTGCTGGTTTTCCTTATTCCTGTGATGCTGAAAGCTGTGCCATCAGTGTTTCCAATGAGAACAAGGCTCTTGAATTTGGAGATGCTCAAAATACTACTAGGGAAGAGCTGCCTCCTCAAAACAGAGTCTAATTTAATGGCATAAATGGAGTCAAGCCTTTGGGACTTTCATTTGCTGATATAGCAAGACTAGAAATGAAAACAGATGATTGTAAACATCAAGAAGCAGGTTAAAAGTAAACTACTGGGGTTTGATTAGTAGTTGAATACCAAGGAGTTGAATACATGCTCTAAAATATAAACTGCCAGCTAATTTACAAAAAAAAAGTTATAAAAATTGGAATGTGGTTCCATGATGCTCATCTTCCCGACACAATCACTGAAGACAAAGCAGGTACATAAGCAAATGTGGTGAAGAAAGATGATGGTACCTGACTATCAAAAGATATAGTATCTGGGGTCTTAAAGGCTTGAAGCTAGCTCAGAAGTAACTAAGCCCACATGGAAGAAGCACACCAGCCTGCCTGTATGATCATGAGGTGTCGAAGTGATCAGGTATCAGGCATCAAAGAACAAAAAAATCATATCATTGTGAATGAGGAGGAGTGTGGACTGGAGACCCAAATCCCATCTGTAGGCAACTAGACATCCCCTTACAGAAGAGTCTCGGGGAGAAGTTGAGCCAGTCAGGGTGCGGTGTAGCAATGATGAAACA
>NW_022111316.1:1724062-1725479 GCF_000313985.2 Echinops telfairi | reverse complement strand
AAAAAATCAGAATGTGGAAGATAAGCATTATAAATACAGGAAACCTGGAAGCCAACAAAGAGGAGATGGCTAGCACAGAGGTCAATGTCATAGCCTGTAGTGAACTTTCAGTACGTGCTGCAACTCAGCCTAAAGAAAACAGCAATCCTCACAACTGAAGAAAGGATAGAGAAATGGAGAAATGGAGAAAGGATTTAAGTTGTTCTTTCAGCCACAAGCTACACACATGGAAGCAGCAGTCAAGAGATCAAATGATGTAGCGTATTGGGAAAATCTGATACAGAAGACCTCTGTGTTAATTACACAATTTCATGTCAACTTAATACACAGAAGGAAGGGGTAGCGTCTAGCCTGTTAATCAGGTCACAGCCTCTCTTCCTCCCTCTCTCTGTTTAACCTTCCTGCAGACAAGTCACATGGAGCCACACTGATGGCAGCCAGAACCCTAGAGATGTGTGCACTGCCACTAGATCCCCAAGACTTTTCACCCACCGGCCTGTGATCTTCCTGCATTTGGCATCATTGCAGGTGGCTACGTGAGTCTGAAGAGGAATTTATGAACTAGTATTGGTTTATGGGCTAATATCAGATTTCTGGACTCAGTCTGGACTGGGCTGGGTGGTTTTCTTAATATACAATTATTCTTTGATATAAAGCTTTTTCCTATACATATATGAATATCACTGAATTTGTTTTTCTAGTCAACCCGGATTAGCACATTTTGATACCTTAGGAATACTAGAGAAACAAATTATGAAGATGGAGACTGTATGTTTATTTGACATTTGCCTTATTGTAGTTTTTCTTTGGCTAGCAGGAGGTCAGATTTGGCCATGCAGTTTACTGGGTTGTTTTCTGGAAAGGACTTGGTAAGTTAAAGTTTTTATTCTTTCCTTTATACGCTGTCTTTGTTTATTCATGTCTAAAATGGTGCAAATGAATGTGATAAATGTGAATCTTGAGCTCAGGGGGCAAAATCACCCCCCTGAATTTCTCAAGAAACCACAATGCTTATTCAAATTAGCTGACAGAAAGTCAAAATAGCTGATAGAAGGCCCCACCCTGACATGATGCAGTCAGAGGCTTAAGGCCATATTGCATATGAATAGTTTAAATAAGTTTAGGTGAGATAAGTTTAAATAAGGATAGAATTTGATTATTTCAAGAATTGGGTTTAGGATCTGGCTCTACTAGGTTTATACTGATTTCTTCTGCCTATTGTTATTGATATAATGAGTGATAAAAAGGATAATTGGAAAATAAAAATAGAATTTGTAAGCCTACTTGCATTCAGCCAGAATTGGATCTTTAAATGGGGGTAGGATGTGCCTGCCAATAAGGCTCTGAAAAAATAGAATTTGTAAGCCTACTTGCATTCAGCCAGAATTGGATCTTTAAATGGGGGTAGGATGTGCCT
>NW_022111316.1:1721101-1722751 GCF_000313985.2 Echinops telfairi | reverse complement strand
TTGGTGCTATACTGCACCCTGGTTGGCTCATCCCTTCTTTGTGACCCTTCTGTGAGTGATGTCCAATTGTTTACAGATGGACTTTGGTTTCCATTATGACTCCCTTTGTTTGCATCAAATGATTGTTTGTTTTGGGTCTTCTGATTTCTGATACCTGATCCTGTCAACACTTTGTGAACACATGGATTGGTGTGCTTCTTCCATGTGGGCTTTGTTGCTTCCCTGCTAGATGACTGCTTGCTTAACTTCAAGCCTTTAAGACCCCAGACACTATATCTTGGAATAGCCGGGCATCATCAGCTTTCTTCATATTAGCTTATACACCCATTTTGTCTTCATGTCGGGAAGGTGCACAATTCTCACTTCCAAGGAGCGCTCTGGCTGTACTTCTTTCAACAGATTTTTTCATTCTTCTGGATCTAGTATATACTTAAGTGGCTGTACTCTTTAAAGAAACATTTTTTTTCTCTAACATGGTGTGACTGGTTGGGTTTGAAGCACCAATATTTAGGTTACCAGCTGATTACAAACCACTCTGCCACCTGGGGTAGCATAGATAAACTACAAACTGTAACAATGTTATTCCATCTATCCTGACTCCTCTCAGTCTAATTGGACAGAGTAGGACCACCCATAGGGTTTCCAAGGTTGTGATCTTTATGGATGCAGATTGTCATGGATCTTATACATATATGAGCACGAAAGGCATTGTCAGGTAAACATTGAATTGCTAACTGCAAGGAGAAAGATGGGAACTTCTCCGATAAAGATTTATGGAACTCTATAATTCTATAAGTCAGAACCAACTCAATAGAAATTAACTGACACACACACACACACACACATGTCTTGCATGGTCAGAATGCCCCTTTTAAGTACAGAAGGGGAGGTTTTGCCTCTAATACTTTGGACACATTATGTACCAGGAAGGCCCAGTCCCTGGAAAAGAATGTCGTGCTTGGTAAAGTAGAGGGTCAGCAAAACTGAGAAAAACTCTCAACGGGATGGATGGACACAGTGACTTCATCAATGGGCTCAAGCATAACAGCAATTATGAGGGTGGCACAGGGTCAGATGGTGTGGCCTTCTGATGTGCCTGCCAATAAGGCTCTGAAAAGATAAGCCCCACCTAGTTCTTTGGAGTCCTCAGGACATTTGCATTTGAGGAGAATTTCCTAGGGGGCTATTAACAGATGGAAGAAGATAAAAAGGAACTCCCCTTTCTTGGACTGAAAGTTAACCCTATAATGTGACATTTTTTGTAACATTTAATTAAATGTATATATTAATATCTATATTGATAGTTATGAAAGTAAAGAATAAAAACAAAAAAATTCCCTGAAATTAAAATTTCAGGTGTTATTGGGTTAAAGAGAGCCTGTAGGCAAGCTGAAATGTTGCTAGGGGAGACCACCTGGATCCACTTGTTGAGTGGAAGTGGGAGAAAAGCAGCAATAAAGAGATGGGTTGAGTCTGGCCACTGACACCCATGGACCTGGTTCACAGGGACTAAAGGAGAAAATGAGAGTGGAATGACTGGTCTGAGGTGCATGACCTAACAAGGGGGCTAGGGTTGTTGAGAATTTGTGACAGGGCCCCTGGTCAAAAGGAGTGGCAGCCAATGGGCAACCTGTTGAGACTAAGTGAAGC
>NW_022111316.1:1718639-1720088 GCF_000313985.2 Echinops telfairi | reverse complement strand
ATGTATCATGTGTAAACTGTTAGTCAGTTTTGGTATGGGGTCTAATGTAATCATCTTTGCCTATTGCAAATGATGGAATCTTGCTTGAAAGGCCTCTTGAAGTCAGGAGGACCTGAAACCCTAACTGGTGAAGGTCAAAGGCTGCATGTTTCAATACGGACTATAACTCAGTGTAAAAAAGACCAAAATCCTCACAACTGGACCAATAGATAACATCATGAAAAATAGAGAAAAGGCTCAAATTTCCACTTAAAGTGTAAAAGAGCAAAGCTGTCACTCTGAGGACTGAGATATGCCTAACCCACTCTTATTTTTTATTTATTCTTTTTTAGGCGGTTTGTTTTTTCTTTATCCTCTTGTTTTCTCCTTTTTCCACCCAATGGGGGAGAACAACCATTCCCACATAGCCCAGGCATGCCTGAACCTCCTCCAGTCCCATCTACTGGGTAATAGCAGCTACCTGTTCCTTTATCACCCTATCATCAATAGGCAACTGCCAACACCAGTCGAACCTGCCCTCAACAATACTACACAGTAAACAGACACAAGTGGTCATTGCCCTAGAACATACCAATATACAGTTATCAATCAAACAGAAATACAACATCATGGTGTCTCAGAGATAACAGGTGATTTCAGTTCACATGGAGAAACGAGATTCAGTGGCTTGAACAATGACCAAAACACAAAGCCATAAGACCTGTCTCAGGAAGACATTGTCGTGGAACTACCTGAAAATGAATTCAAAAGAATCATATTTAGGTACTTTCATTGGATTGAGAACCATCATTGAAAGTTGCTTAGAAAGCAAGACGAACACAGGAAACATTCTGAGGAATTTAAGAAAACACTATAAGAACAAACTGACTAAATAAAAACTTAAAAGAAAAAAAACAACTAAAAACCTATAAAATAGAAATATGGATCATTAATACTAAGATTTCAGAAATAAATAAAACATTGAAAGGAAAAAGAAGTAGAAATGAACAAGTGGAAAGTGAAACAAGTGAGCATGATCCAGGCTAATCGTAATCAGGAAAAAAATAAAAGAAGAAACCTTAAAGGAATTAGTCATGGGATCTGGGAACACAAGACCATAGTCTCTGGGGACACCAAAATCAATAAGCATAACGTAGGCCACAGAGACAATGCTTTACATTTGCCTTTGATGAGTAATGCATAGGGTCTTAAAAGCTCACGGCCATCCATACAATGTGTACTTGTCGGTCTCTCCCTGTCCAGAGCAAAGAGGAGTGATGAAAATTGAACACACATGGGAACAATGAGTCCAATGGAATAATGCATCATGCAAACATCAGTCTCCGTGACCCTGAGATCAGAAGAATTAGGCGGTGCCCAGCCACCACTCCAACTGCTCTTATGGACCAGGATAGAGTAGGAAAAAGAAGTGCACCAAAACGCCAACTCATGAAGGTGAGTCACTTTGCC
>NW_022111316.1:1693422-1716731 GCF_000313985.2 Echinops telfairi | reverse complement strand
CTATATCTTTTGATAGCCGGGAACCATCAACTTTCTTCACCACATTTGCTTATGCACCCATTTGTCTTCAGCAATCGTTTTGGGGAGGTGAGCACACAATGATATGATATTTTGTTCTTTGATGCCTGAAAGCTGATCCCAAGGGTGACTCTTATGAAGCCCACATGACACAGGCCACTATCCTCGAACTTTGCTTACCCTGTGCTGATAATGAATGTAAGGAATTATATGCTACACCTAAGATGAGAAGGATTACCGTTTCTGGAATAGCCTGGGGAAAAGCCTGGTTGATTAAGATTAGTAGGAGGCCAATGCCTACTGGAAACATCTTGCCAGAGGGCTCAAGGCATACATGCATGAATAAAGTACAGTCCAAGGGTGGGGAATATATTATTATATTTGGGTGAAATTTGATTGCACCATGCAAGTCCAATCTCCCAATTATGATACCAGCCAGCCTTCCCACACACTTTGCTTCTCTGCTGGTTTAGCAATACATTGCAATGGCCACACAGAAGTCCTAGACAATATTTTACGACTATGGACGTTTATTAGGGAAGTTGATAGGTTACATTTCAAGACCAGAAACAGGAGTTCTGTTGGGCATGCCTCTCCCAGATCCTCGGTGTGGTAATAATTTCTGTTGTAAGAATCAATCCCATATTGTCCCAATAAACTGAAGCCTGCAAAAGTTTAACACTTGCAAGATTATAGTCTGCTCCATTTTCCCTCCACTTCTCTCGAGTATATTCCACATCCTCTGGATTCTGCTAAATGCTGCAGTGTCCCACAGAGCTCACAAGGCATTTGAGGAAACGTCTCACATGATGGTGGGTGCTTTTCTGTTCAAAAGTCTAACGGTCAAACAGGGTCAGCCAGATGCTGGGCCAGAGCACATATCCCACTCGTGATTCTTCCCGGTGGTGAGATCACATCCCCTGCCTTTCAGCGGGCTCATTTTATAAGCAATAGGATGGCATAGCAGGGAATTCTGTTCATAGTCACTCACATCACAGGTGGATCCTATCAATATCTTCCCTACCATCATACCCAACTCATGCAGGGAAATGCCATGTTGGGGTAATTGCATGGTGCCATCAAACTTCACCTGAATATAATAATTATTCTCCACCCCTAAAGAGTACTGAATGTATGCAGATATGCATTGGCCTTCTAATGATCTTTCTCAGCCAGGCTATTTCGCAGGCCACTCCAGAAAGTTTTCTTGCTCCTCTCAGCTGTAGCATATAATTCCTTACATCCATTATAAGTAACAATAGCCAAGATAACCGTTAAACAAAGAGTGTGGTCTTACAAAGGTCAGAACGTTGTCTCATCGTATTCCTGTTTGTTAGCAGATAGCATCCTCCGAAATGGGACTAGAACCATAGGTGTAGGAAATCCAGAATTACAAGAATCACACAGGGGTTATGACTGGAAGGGCCATATGAATTGAGGATAGCTCACTCAGTTCCTCAGCTACTCAACCTCTAGGCCTCTGCCCTGCTGGGGGCCAATGTCACAAAGTTCCTTTAGACAAATGCTCAAAGAGCATCCCATTCTGAAAGCCAGCCTCCTGCCAGTCATTCAACTCTCCTTATTCTGTGGGCTGCAGAGCCCGCAACTCTTGGCTCTGAGGTCTCTGCTGTCGACTCTGCTGTCAGCATCTTTCCACGCAGGGATCTCAAGATGCAAACGGATATGCCCTGCCCATGGCTTGTCTTTCTTCAGATGTCCCATTGGGGCTTGTGTGGTGGCTTGCTTTAGGCCCAGAAGAATGGGAAAATTGACTAATTCCCAAGTTAGAGACCCCTAGACCTTATTTGCATACCCCTACCCAGTCATTCTGATGGGCGTTACAAAGGCCTATGACCAGAAAGAGCCGCAGGGAGTAACTCAACTGCACCACACTTGTATATCCGTTATCTGTTTTGCAAATAGTCTATTCAAGTTTGTGGCTTGTCTTCATTCCTTAACACTGTCTCTCACACAGCAATTTAAATAAAAAATGAAGGCCAACATTTCAATTTTACCTTTTATGAATTGTGCTTTTGGTGCTGATTCTAAAATGTCATCACTGAATGAAAGTCAGCCTCAATTGTCTCCAATCTTATCTTCCAGAAAGGAGCCCTGGTGATCCTGCGGACTACGTAGTGGACTACTAACCAGGTAGTTGCCAGTTCAAACCCACCAGCCAGCGAAACCTGAGACTGTATGCTCTTGTAATCATCTGCAGGCTTGGAAACACTAAGCAGCCATTCTACTTTGTCATCCAGTGTCATCATGAGTCAGAATCAATTCAACAGCAGTGGGTTTGAATTTGTTTGTAAAGTATTCTAAAAGTTGCATGCATTGTCTTCCTATATTTAGGACGCTGATCCATTCTGAGTTATTTGAGGGGAAACATGTAAGCTCTATGTCTACATTCATAAATTGGAATATGCATGTCCAGTTGTCCAGCATTATTTACTGAAAAGACAGCTCTCTCCATTGCACTGCCTGTGTCCTTGGTAAAAAGACCAATTGTGTAACCATCATGAGTTTGGCTATTTTTTCATTAGCCAGCAGATGGCAGCAAAGTGTCTTGAATAAAGTCAGCTGTTTCTAAGGCGCCTACAAAGCTTTCCAGAGACCAGAGGCTTAGCTGTTCTTTCCATGTAAGTCATAAACAGGAGGCTCCACTTGTTTTTGTGAGATAGCCCTAGACTGCACCCACGAGGCAAACTTAGCACCACAAGTCACTCGGAAGTCTGCAGTACTGGGACACTTTAAAAAGGGTTGAGAAAACTAGTCAACATAATAAATCAAAACTAGTTAAATAAATAAACAAACCCATTGCCACAGAGTTGAATCTAACTCATAATGACTTTTAGGGCGTGGTAGAACTGGCCCAGGTGTGACAGAGTACAACTGATCCATAAGGGTTTTCTTGCTCGAAATAGATAGGAAAGCCGCTTACCAGACCTTTCTCCCATACTACTGGATGGGTGCAGACCACCAACCTCTTGTTAGGGACATTATTCAATGCACTGACCCCACTACCATCAAGTTGATTTTGATTCAAAAACCATGTGGGGCAGAGTGAAACTGGGTCTATGGTCTTCCAAGACTGTAAATCTTCACAGGAGTAGAAAGTTTCGTCTTTCTCCCCTATGGTGGCAGGTAGTTTCAGACTGCTGCCTTTCGGCCAGCAGGCCAGTGCACAATCCATTATGCCATTGTGCAGGAAATGTAGAGAGATTATGCTTAGAGACCCAGGATCGATCTAGAGAGACAATACACTTTTCAAACAAAGGGAGAAGAAGATGCTGGGTATGGAATACAGGTTTTCTGAACATGAATATGTGTCATGCTCTGTGTTGAAAACAGATACAGAGGACATCTGACTTACTCCTCAAAGCAACTTGGGAAATCATTTGTTACTAGTCCATATAAATGACAAGATTGGACGAATACTTAACTCATTTACCACAATCCTTTGCAGACTCAGATGAAGTTTGGGAGGAGCCCATGTGACCAAGAATCCACTTTAGCAATTGGCCAGGGCAGGTGACAGACCAGAGAAAGATCGGGAGCATGGGGATTTCTAATATAGCCATGACGCGTTAACATTACTGTAGCTTGCTGCCATGGAGTCAATACTGACCCGTATCAACCCTATAGAACAAGGTATTATATCCCCCTGTGGGTTTATGGGAGTGGAAAGCCCCATCTTTCTTCCACAGGGAAGCTGGTGGTTTTGAACCATTAATCTTGCAGTTAGCAGCCAGCGAGTAAGCACTCATGCCACCAGGGCTCTCTAGTTAATTTTATTATTGAATTCACATTTTATTATTTAATTTTAAAATATTTAATTATTTAACTAATACATGTGTAAATAAAATTTTGCTGAAGATCATCCAACAGTAGTTGCAGCAGTACATTGACGGGGGCTGCCAGAAGTTCTGGCCAGAGTCAGAAGAAGACATGGAGCAAGAGATATCATTTCTGAAGTCAAATGGATCTTAACTGAAAACAGAGAGTACCAGAAAGATATTTAGTTGTTTTTTATTGATTGTGATAAGACATTGGACTATGTAGACTATAATAAACTATGGACAGTCTTGAGAAGAATAGGCATTCCAGTACACCTAATTGTACTCATTTAGAAGCTGTACAGGGGTCAGGAGGAAGTTGTACTAACAGAACAAGGAAATACTGCATGCATTAAAATCAGGAAAGGTGTGTGTCAGGTTGTATCCTCTCACCATACCTGTTCAATTTGTATGCTCAGCAAATTATCAGAGACACTGGATTGTATGAAGAAGAATGCAGCATCAGGATTAGAAATAAGCTTATTAACAACCTGCGATATGCTGATGACACAACTTTCCTTGCTGAACCTGAGGAGGACTTGAAGCACTTGCTGATGCAGATCAAGGATTGCAGCCTTCAGAATGGAGGCTTAACTCAATATAAAGAAGACCTAAGTCCTCACAACTGAGCCAATAGGTGGCACCAAGGTAAACGAATAAAGAGCTGAAGTGATCAAGGATTTGGTCTTACTTGGATCCACAATAAATACACATGAAAGTAGCAATCAAGAGATGAAACGGCTTATTGCATTGGGTAAGTCTGCTGCACAAGGCTGCGTTAAAGTGTTCTAAAGCAAAGGTGTTATTTTGAGGACTAAGGGTGAGCCTAACCAAAGCCATGGAATTAAAAAACAACAACATTTTATTGGGGGCTCTTACAGCCCTTATCACAACCCATCCATCCATCCATTATGTCAAACACATTTGTACATTTGTTGCCATCATCATTCTTAAAACATTTGCTTTCTACTTGAGCCCTTGGTATCAGCTCCTCATGTTTTCCCCTCCCTCTCTCATGAGCCCTTGGCAATTTATAATTTTTTCCATGTCTTAAGCTGACTGCTGTCTCTCTTCACCACTTTTCTGTTGTCTGTCCCCTGGGAGGGAGTTATATGTCGATCATTGTGATCAATTCTCCCTTTCTCCTCTCACCTTCCCCTTCGCCTCCTTGCATTGCTGTTCTCATTATTGGTCCTGAGGGGTTTATCTGTCTTGGATTCTCTGTGTTTCCAGTTCTTATCTGTACCAGTGTACATTATCTGGTGTAGCCGAATTTGTAAGGTAGAATTGGGGTCATGATAGTGGGGTAGGGAAGCATTAAAGAACTGGAGGAAAGTTGTGTTTCATCAGTGCTATACTGCACCCTAACTGGCTCGTCTCTTCCTTGTAACCCTTCTGTAAGGGAATGTCCAATTGTCTACAGATGGGCTTTGGGTCTCCCCTCCACCACCACCCTCATTCACACCAATATGATTTTTTGCTCTGAGTCTTTGATGCCTGATACCTGATCCCATTGACACCTCATGATCATACAGGCTGGTGCACTTCTTCCATGTGGGCTTTGTTGCTTCTCAGTTAGATGGCCACTTGTTTATCTTCAAGCCTTGAAGACCCCAGACACTATGTTTTTTGATAGCTGGGCACCACCAGCTTTCTTCACCACATTTGCTTAGGCACCCATTTTGTCTTAAGCAATTGTATTAAGGAAGGTGAGAACCACAGAATGCTGGGTTATTAGAACAAAGTGTTCTTGCACTGAGGGCGTACATGAGTAGAGGCCCAATGTCTGTCTGCTAACTTAATACTTAACATAAAATTTATGTTTTGTTTTTTGTTTTCTTTTGTTATTTTGTTATGCTTTGCTTTGTTTTTGTGCTCGTTATTGGTTTTGCATGTATCTAGATATGATAGGCAGAATAAACAATCCAGAGGAGAAAACAATGGGACTGATGGTTCTGGGGGGACAAAGGAGAGGGGCAGGTGGGGGAAAGGAAGGGGAGTTCCAACAAATCCAGGGACAAGAGAACAACAAATGATCTAAAATCAATGGCAAAGAGGGCATAGGATACCTGGTGGGGCTTGATCAAGGCAATGTAGCTGAGAGGAATTACCAACATCCGAACGAAGGCCGAACATGTTAGCCAGACAAGAAAGAACTGGGAGACAAAGGACATGGACAGAGGTCTAAATAGAGGCATTTACATATGTAAATCTATTTTTATATAATGACAGAAAAATAGCTCTATGCACATATATTCATATATTAAGTATTAAGGTATTTTCAATTGCCTCATGTGCACATGAAAGTTGGATATTGAATAAGGAAGACCAAAGGAGAGTCAGTGCATTTGAATTATGGTGCTAATGAAGAATATTGACAGTACCATGGGCTGCCAAAAGAACAACCACATCTGTCTTGGAAGAAATACAGCCAGAATGATCCTCCAAGGCAAGGAAAGAAGACTTCATCTCACAAATGTTGGACATCTTATAAGGAGAGATCAGTCCCAGGAGAAAGACACCATGCTTGG
This sequence comes from Echinops telfairi, assembly GCF_000313985.2. NCBI lineage: Eukaryota > Metazoa > Chordata > Mammalia > Afrosoricida > Tenrecidae > Echinops > Echinops telfairi. Next base: position 1,710,346 of record NW_022111316.1, on the reverse strand, counting down.
TAAAGTATTGGCGCAACAGAAAAGAGGGAGAACGGTGACAAGATGGATGGGCACCGTGGCTGCATCAATGGGCTCAAACATAAAAACAATTGTCAGTATGACACAGGACTGGGCGGGGCATAGGGTCACTAGGAGATGGAACCAACTCAGTGGCACCTAACAACAACAACATGATGCAATGGAGATTAGGATGCTAACAGAATGGCAGATGGCTACCACCAGGCAGGCTCAAGACCGGATGGAGCAGGGCGGGCGGTGGGGTAGGCTGGGATTCTATCACTATTTCTACTCACTGGGATCTTGGGCAGATTTCTTCAACCTTATCAACCTCATCGGAGGAGAAACAGGTTGAACTATGTGCTTCTGAGTTGCTAAAACCTCCCTGATTTAGGTTCCCTTCTCCTTCAGGAAACCTAAGCCATTCGGAAGACATGATGTTACCCAGCTGCTGTTCCAGGCCATGATCCCCAGCATTTCGCTGGTCCCTCCCATGTCAATGAAGGCTGATCTCCAAAGAGGTCGGTGAATAATGTGAACGTAGCAACAACATCCCCCCAGTAATCCATACTGTCCAGGGATTGAGGTGGTCTCTCTGGTTCCAGTCCCCTGGTGTCTTCTCCAGTTAACAAGATCGAAAGCCAGAGACGGAATGAAAACCCTGTGCTATCGAGAGAGTCTAACTCAAAGGGACTCAATAGGATACAGTAGAACTGCTCCCTAGGATTTCTAAGGCTGCACATCTTTCTGGGCGCCTGGTCTTGCTCCTGCAGAGTGGCTGGTGGGTTGGAACTGCTGACCTTGTGGTTAACAGCTCAACAGGTAACCCACTACGCCACCAGGCTTTCTTAGAGACAGACGGAAGAGGCCCCTAAAGAAGCAAAAAGTGAATATTCACATGTGGTTTGCAATGTGCCAAGAGTTGGGAAATGAGAACATCAATTCTTCCAAATTAAAAAGTTAATATGACATATGTTATATATGATTATATAATTAGTATTATTACTACAATATTATTACTGTTTCTCGACTGTGTACTTTGTGCAGCATCATTATATCACTTCTCTTAAATTCCTCCAACACTTTTCTTTTTTCCTGTTCCAACACTTTTCATAGAATTATTCCCTATCCACATTTAATATGGAAAACTGAGACTAAGGGGAACTAGAGAACTGACCTAGATCCACTTAGGAATTGGTGGGACACGAGTCTCCCTGAAGATTGTATAACTCGCTCATCTGCCACTAATTCATTCTCTTATGTTCCTCCAATCTCATGTCATTTTTCCAGACCTCAAATTTAGAAAGGGGAAGCTGTGGTACACTGGCTATATCAAGTGTCGTAAGTAAAGCGAAATGCATACCCTGTGTAATCAGAAATACTCCGCGGAGAAGGGACAGGAAGTCTGAGAGGTTGTGGAACAAAGCAGTGAGCATGTGCTGGCAAGAACAGCCGGTAGGAGGTTCCAGTTGAGAGCTTCTCAGGGGAGCTGGGCCATCAGCCGTAACACATAGGACTGGGCTACACGACCAGGTAGGTACCTTGCTTTGGCTCATGTCTTTTGGGGAGATTGTCTGCTTTTGACTAGGCAGCCAGGGAACCTCAGATCTGCTTCTACTGCCTGCAGTTCGACTCTGCCTTTTAGCACGGCTGTGTGTTGGAATCGACGAGGTGACAGTGGGTGTGACCATATTCAAAGAAAGGGTCGGAAGAAAGAAAGAGAAGAATTTAAAGGACATATATGAAACCATAGAAGAAAAATAAGGCTTTCTATTCCCGTGAAAATTTACAGTCTAAGAAACCCACATGGGCTGTTGTACCTTGTCTTGTAGAGTCATTTTGAGTCAGATCTGACTGGGTGACAGTGAAATTCGGGTTTGGGGGGGGATATGAAACTGTAGTTATTGCATGAGGTTTAAGGTCCTTTTTTTCTTCTCATTTTCTTCTCAAACTGTATCCCCTTCTTTATACTGAATTTGCTACTTGATACACTTTTTTAAAACAAAGAATTACAATAACAAACAAAACGCATGCAGGTGGCATGAGAGCGAGTCCTCATCAGGCTTGCAGTTCCCATCCTCAGGTTTGGGACAAGCACACCCTGCAGTCCTTCTGTATGAGAGCTGACAAATGCAGGAAGGAGTTCCGAGCTAAAGACGCTGTTTAGTAAGATGGGGAAGAAGAAGAGGCTCCGTTGGATGAGTTGGGCTATTCAAGCGTAAAGAACCACCACCACTAAGACCTAATTCACAATAAAAAATTCATTAGACACAAAACAGCATACAGAACAAGGCAGAAGCTAAGTTACCACAAAACCAAAGGCCAAACCTACTACCACCAAGTCGAGTCTGACTCATAGCACCGCCATAGAGCAAAGTAAAACTGCTCCACTGGGTTTCTAAGCCCACGCATCCTTCCGCAACCAAGGAGAATCATCTTCCCCCACGGAATGGCTGGTGAGTTTGGACTGGTGATTTTGCAGTCCGCTGCCCAATGCTTACCCACTGTGCCACCACCTGGCTACCACCAAGTCAAAGACTGACTTGTAGCAACCCGATAGTACAGAGCAGAAGTGTTTCTGAGGGTTTATGAGACTAGATCTTCACACAGTGAAAAGCCTCGCCTTTCTCTCTCAGAGCAGCTAGTGGTTTCGAACAGCTGACTTTCCGGTTACCAGCCTAACTCATAACCCACTACCCCAGCGAGCTTCACTTTGCCACTAGGGCTCCTTAAATTATCAAAATATGAGGATAAAGACCTCCAATGCACATTCTCTAAGGTCAGTCATCCTCCTAAAGATGTGTACCAGCTGGTCAGTGGTAGCCCTTGTGCCTTAACTAGAGGAGAGGAGTCATGCAGGAACTCGGGATCAATCATAGTTAGATGGACACCCAAAATTTTGTAGGGAGTAAAGACAAATTGTGGTGTTAAACAGACTGGGTTCAAATGTTGCCTCCACTCCTTGCTAGATAACAATCTATTAACCTCTCAACGCCTCCATTTTCTCATCTCCTAATTCAAATAACAACAGCATCTATCTCTAACAATCATCCTGTAGATTAAATGGGAACCTAGGCAAAGTTCTTAATAGAGTTCATTAATTCCAAGTGCTCAATACATCTTAACAATTATCTGGAACTGTTTGGGTTTGAAACCTAGAACTTCTTCAAGCCCAATACTTGGTCCATTTCCCTGGCTTTGAGGCTGGGATATTCAGCAGAAGGACCTGGAATCATCCAGGGCAGTCTCAACTAGCTCCACTGCAGAAAGTCAGTGTCAACCCTAGTCTTTCCTGGTTCATGCCACCTCACCCCTCCCTACTCATGCCCAGAACTCAAAATTCCAAGAAATGAAAATTAGCTCTTATGAAAAGGGAACTTTCATTTTTAAAAACTCTTCAGAGAAGGTACCTGAGGCTGAGCGCACATGGGGAATTTGACTAAAGAATAAGTCAAGGTAAGACCAATGACAAAACCATTGCCATCGAGTTGACTGATTCATGGTGACATGGACTGATTCGGGGTTCCTGCAACTGTGAACCTGTATGGGAGCCGACAGCCTCATCTTTCTCCCAAGGAACATTTGGGTTGGTGGACCACTAACCCCATGGCTCAAAGTCCAGTGCTTACCCAACTGCATTACCAGGGCCCTTTAAAGATGTAGGCAGACATCACAAACAGTCCATGAGTATTGGGAAGTTCCCGGAAAAACTCAGAAAAGCACAACATAAAGCATTCAAATCCTCAGGAGTCCTTCAGGATCATACAATTATACTTTTTTTATAGGTTATGAAACTGAGGGCGAACCAGGAGAAATAATCTACCATGGTTAGCTATTAAATATCAGTGATGACATTCAGATATAACTGATAAGCTGAGAGTTTATCAGGTTGGAGATTTGAGTCTACTCAGAAAAAGTATCTAGTATATATATATATATCTAGAACAATGGTTCTCAACCTGTGGGTCATGACCCCTTTGGTGGTTGAACGACCCTTTCACAGGGGTCACCTAATGCATAACAGTAATAAATTACAGTTATGAAGTAGCAACGGAAATAATCTTAGGGTTGTGGGGGTCACCACACCATGAGGAACTATATGAAAGGGTCGTGGCATTAGGAAGGTTGAGAACCATTGCTATAGATATACCTATCCTGGATTGCCAATTCACAAAGAAAACATTAAAAAACAAACAAATGAAAACTGGCAAAACAACAAAGTGAAATAGATAAACCCCTCAGTGGAATAGGAAAGCAGGGAGTTTCCTCTTCCCAGCACCGGACTGCCTCACCTTTCTCCGGTAAAGCACTGCTGGGTTCAAACTGCTAAAGTTTTGGTTTCCAGTCAGGTGTTGAACAACTGTGCCACCAAGACTCCTTAGAGAGCCTGGAACCAACCCAAACGTTGAGGTGAAGCTTCAGGGAGCAGAGCCCTAGCACCATCGGATGATCTTAAGCCAATCTCCAAACTGGGGCCCTCAGGGGGAAGAACAAATCTGGGGAGCTTCCAAGGGACTGAGCCCTGCTGCTGACCCCCGAGAGGTCCTGCTGAGCCCTGCTGCTGACCCCCGAGAGGTCCAGTTCCCCTGCTGAGTGGCCGGACAGCAGACTGCTGACTCTCCATCACCATTGGACTTTCCAATGTGAGGAAGGAAAAGGGGAAGTTGAGAAGAAGTCGTGTGTTACAGAAAAAGAATAAATACAAGCGTCTGGGCCAAGTTGGCCCATTTCAGGTACTTCCCAGTATGCAAACACAAGCTAATAATAATTAATTCACTACTCTTTATTAAACACTTCCTATGTCCCAAGCAGAGCACTGTGTGTAACTATTTAAAAAACGAAAGTCACTTGAACTTATGAGTCCAGAGTTTCTGATGTGCAAAATGGGTTTAATGACTGTTCACTTGCAGAGTTGTTATAGGAATCAAAACTGCTATGGATGAGGGCCTGGAACTCAGCAGGAGTTCAATAAAAATGTTCATATTGATAATCATTAAGCTAATCTCAAGCAGTGTTTCCTCCTGTTGAATATAGGGTTGCTATGGGTCAAAACCAACTTCATATCATCTAAAAATAATAATAAAAATAAAATAAAACAAGTCCCGTTAAACAAGGAGGCATTCTGAGTAAGAAAGACCCTATTTGGGAAAGGGAACTAGAATAGAATTCTCCCAACAAGTTAACGAAAAGGAAATTAATATTAGGGTAGAAGACTTGGCAGTACAGGTGGGGAAAATATGTACAATCCAGGGTGGTGGTGTGTTCAAACCACAGTAGAAGAGGAGATGCTGGGGGTCAGGAAGGGAAGCTAGAAGGAGGGGCTGCTCCAGATAGATAGATAGACACATACATACATACATACATACATACATACATACATACACACATACATGCATGCATACATACATACATAGTTATATACATAGATAGGTAGATACATAGATATACAGATAGACAAATGGATAGATTTACTGTTAGGGCTACAAACCAGGACCTGTGTGAAATATTTGCCTCTCAATGGCCGGAGTCCTCTAAACTATTCCACTTTTCCTCCAGTGACAAATTATCTCCAATGGGCAGACTTTGCAAGCATGCTAGCATTCCAAGATTCCTACTGCTCCCTACATTCTGTTTTATTCCTAAAAGATAAGTCATCCCTTGCATAATGGAGAAACACCTTCTCTTTTAAAAAATAATTTTATTGGGGCTCTTATGAATATTATAATAATCCAAAAATCAATTAGATCAAGCAAACGTATACATATGCTGCCATTGTCATTTTCAAAACATTACCTTTCTACTTGAGCCCTTGTTAACAGCCTCTCTTTTTCCCCTCCCTCTCTGCCCCTCCCACCCTCGTGAATCTTGGATAAATTATATGTTGTTATTATTTTCAAATCTTACACTATCCCTTCACCCAGGTGAGAAACACCTTCTTAAGTCACTGAAACATCCCTAGGAGGCTGTTGCCTCTCAGTCAAACCCCGAGTATTAACTGAGTTCTTCGTCTTTTCCAGCATCATGTTTTCACAGCCCCCAACCAAAAAGACCTTGAACACCTTCATTGCAAAGGACAACATTGCTCCACAAAGAGAAAAATCTGGACATGCCTACCCCAAAGAGGATGACCCAAAGAGGGATCTTCAAAAGGAAGCCACAGTTCTTGGGGTAAATTAATGTAATTATAAGGATAACACTGAGGAATTACATTGGAAATATATATCTACAGATTTACAATGGATCTGGAAGGATGTTTTCTTAACCTTGGCTGACTCAAGGCCCATTGGAACATAAACATAAAATGGGGCTTTATAGAGAGACAATATCCTCCTAAAGCCGTTTGGTAAACTAATTAGACAATAGGACATCCCCTCAAAGAGAGGTCACAGGGAAGAGATGAGCCAGTCAGGGTGCAGAATAGCACCAATGAAACACACAACTTTCCTCTAGCTCTTTGGGGCTTCCTTCCCCCGATTATCATGACTCCAATTCTGCCTTACAGATAGGTTTAGACAAGAACATGTACACTGCTACAGAAAAGAGCCCACAACACAGGGAATCCAGGGTAGATAAACCTCTCAGGGCCAACAAGGAGAGTAGAGATACCAGGAGTGGGGAGAAAGGATGAATAGATCCCAAGGACCAATCTATAACCCCTCCCAGGGGGATGAATAACTGAAAAGAAGGTGAGGGAAGATAGAGGGTGATATAGGATATGAAAATAATAATCTATAACTTAATCAAAGGTTCATGAGAGAGGGCAGGTGGGGGAAGGAGGGGGAAGAAATAGGGAGGTGATATCAGGGGCTCAAGTGGGAAGATAATGCTTTGAAAATGATGATGGCAGCATACGTGCGAATGTGCTTGACCCACTGGATGAATGTATGGGTTGTGAGAAGAGATGTAAGAGCCCCCAATAAAAGTAAGGGGGGGGGGGAGGTAAAAAAAATAAAATAATAATGCCATTTTCACTTGAATGCTATTCAAGTAAATCTCTCCTAATTTGTCTTTAGGAGTGTAGAGTTGTTGGGACTAATCATATGATTTTACCCATTATGATTAAACTGAATCTCAAACCTTTATTTTTAACCTTCTGAGATGAGAAAATTAGACTCATTATGTTTTTACTTCCTGTTTTCATGAGTTACTACAAGTGACTGGATTATCAATCCCTCCTATCCAAGACTTTCACCCCCACACACTTCTGAACATCCTCTTTTAAGAATCAAATCCTACCCATTCCAATTTTGGAACTTACCGTATATGTCATGTGGAATTCAGGTTCAGATAACAGCATGATGTCTGCCTTCAGTCTTTTCTTTTCATTGATTTGTTCTCCTCAAAGTCCCCTTCCTCTGTTGTGGAATCAGAAGGACTGTTTTCATGGCAACCCTGGCCCCTGGTCATAGAGGTGAAGTTGGGTAGCCTCTCTGTTTCTCATACTCCCAGACCGCTCTTTCTTCCTTACCCCTAAAACCACCTGCAGTGGAATCCCATGGGCTCCTAGAGAATTCGCTCCCTCGTTTCTCTTCTCCAGACCATTTCGCTGTTCTCCTTGAAGATGTTCACACCCCCCTCCCCGATCACTGCCACTTCCTCCACAAAAGGTCCTGCCAAAGGTTGAGCTTTTTCAATGTTTACTTTGATGATCATTTCAATACCATGGCCTGGATCCTGTCAGTAAATTCGCAAAAACAACAGCAACTGTCTGTCTACATTCCATGTAATGAACTTGATGAGGGAAAAATAAATGGAACAACTTGGGATTTGGAAGCAAGAGTTCTGCTTTTAATAGACTTCTCTCCTGATTCTGTTTCATCAGCTATAACTTGAGATAGAAATAAGTTATTTGCTTGCTTCATGGTTTACTATAATATACACATAGCATAATGCCTGGGGAACGGCTTTATCCATGCTAACTGGATGCTTCATCGCAGAGTGCTTTTAATTTAAGGTTTATTTGAAGGTTTTATTTGAAGATTTACCATAGATTTTTCAGAGCCTGGCATTTGAGCTGAGCAGAATAGGTTCTATGTCCAAGTGTCTCACTTGTTCGTGGAACAGTAGGACAAAGCTTTGCATTGGGATGTAGAGTGACAGCTCAAATGCTCCCAGGAGCACAAGGAAAATGGAGGTGGAGGCTGAAGCTGTTGTAATAGACGTAGGAAGCTGGGAAAGGTAGTGTTGGGGCTCCCTATGAGCAAGAATGAATGCTGTTACACAATGATTCAACTAGTTGACTATGAACACCCAAGCCAAACCCACTACCATTGAGTCAATACTGCCTCTTGGTGTCCATATATAGGGTGTCTGAGTCTGCAAATCCATATAGGAGCAGGAAGCCTCGTCTTTCTTCCAGGAGCAGCTGGTAGATGTGAACTTCCAATCATGTGGTTAATAATCCAACACTTTACCTGGCCAGCCATGTATTGTGAACCCAACTCTCAAAATGAAACTCACTGCCATCGAATTAATGCCAACTCCTACTGACCTATAGGACAGGGTACAACTGCCCATGTGAGTTTCTGAGACTGTCCATTATTGATGAGAGTAGAAAGCTCCAGCCATCTCCAGAGGAGGGGACCTGAAAATAAGAAGTGCCTTATGATTTCATACCATTGCATGCATATATCATGTCCTGTCCATGGCATACTGAAATAAACCTGAGTGGAGAAGTTTAGTTAAGTCATCTTGGGGGGTGAAGTGGGCCAATTCTTACAATCCCTTTCCCCACCTACTCTTGTCTTACAGACCATCCAGATTCTGTCTTGCCTGATGATCTCAAGTTTAGGAGCAATCTTGGTTTCTGCTCCCTACTTTTCCCACTTCAACCCAGAAGTTTCTGCCGGTTTTTTAGCTGGATATGCATTTGTTGGATCTCTGTGTGTGAGTAGAGTGGGATTTCTAAGCATGGGTGTGCTTTATAAATGCTAATTTGGTACTTTGTCATGGGGTAACTTTGTCCCCAAGAAGCTTGGGACACAGAAGCCCAAGGCCTTAAGTTTCCCTCTACTATTGTCCTCACATGATGTCTCTAGAAAAGTGCCTTGGGTAAAACTTTTCAGGAAATGACATTACAGGACTGATGCCTTGATGTTTTGCCAGGCATAGGGGGCTTGGATGATGCCACTCGAGTCTCTCTTATTCAAATATATGCCAACTAGTAGGTAGAAAGTGAGAAGGTCCTTTTTAAAGAGTGAAATGTGTACCACTGTTAGAAGGCACTGGTTTGCACAGAATAAGATTAGCGATGATAGGGTTCATAGGAAAACAGAGGCATGTAGGCTGTGTTCATAGAAATTCCTGACCACTTAGAAAACTCTTTTAATTATCTTCTACTCAATGGCTCATAAAGCCCGTGGACATGCCCCCCTCCCCCTCCAATGGCTCACCATCTCACCTGTCCCACAAAGGGATGCTTCTTTCCCAGGTAGTGTCTTTCACAAAGGGGGAAAAGGAACCTGATCGGAGCATATAAACAATATGAAGGCACTACCTCTGTTAGGTCATACACAGAGGATCTGCTCCTGTCCCCAAATAGAATGTACCCCTTTCTTCTCCCGGCCAGTGACTGGACAACCCACATTCTCCTGTGAAAACTAGAATCACGTTGACCTGCTGATAACACAGGATGCTCCTTGGGACTATCCAGCCTCAAGGAGCAAACCTAACTGGTGTTTCAGCTGCTGAGAACATCTTTCTACCACAAGTCAGAGCCTTACTACCGCTGCAATCAAATACTGACTTGGTGGGGCTGCAAAAGTAAATGCTGACACTTTATCCTCACAAGAGTTTGTAATTCCCAAGGAGGTGAAGAGTGATTTTTTTTTCTGAAAGAAGGTAGTCGGCCAAGTAAATCTGGCAACCTATCCTCCTCTCTGTCAATCCTATGATTTAGCAATGTTCCTCCCTCCAACATAATACCTCTCTACGTCTCCTCAGCCTTTAGAAGTCCACTAATATCAATCCTCCGCATCTGCCTGTTCTTCAAATTCCATGTAAGCACCATGAGGGCAGAAATGGCACCTACCTGTTGGTGTAGACCACCCACCATTCCTGAAGTGCCATTTCCCTGGAGGCTTTTATTGACTGAATAACTCGCAGTACCATAGTAGCCACGTTTCAACAAGCAAATGGAGCTGACTGGTTCTTTCTTGTCCGAACAGTTTGCCGTCACTGGAGTCCTCTCAATTATTTCTGGGAAAAAATCAACTAAGCCCTTTGTAAGTATGGAAATCATCACATCTCGGCTGGTTGGAACTGAAGGAAATTAAGAGATACATTTTCTAGTTAAAAGATCTCTATTTTTCAGTTTTGAGAAGTGAAACTCTTAGCAGGTGAGGGACACTGAGATCTGAGTGGCCTAAGCAGAATTCATCATAGAATACAGATTCCTTGTCTTCTAGACTAGCCCCTATTCTCCCCAGAAGTCATACTCCTGTATGATATTCAACCTTTGGAAGGGGGCTGCTTCAGTTGTTAAAGCATTAGGAATTTTCAGATATGCCAGGCCAAAAGCAGAGTTCCCAAACTAAGAGCAGGCTGACTGAGACAAGGAGAGGCCTTTCTTTGCCCCGAGTTGTCTCAAGGGCAATGGCGGCCACATGTTGACATGTGTGTTACATTCAGAATCCATGTAGTTGTCAAGCCATTTCAGCATAGCTTTCCCTTTCTGTGTATTCGGGGGACTTGGAAAGCCACTTTGAATATGAGGAGAATGTTTATCTTACATGTTTTATAAAAGGGAAAATCGAAGCTCAGAGCAGGAAGGAACATAGTCCAACACAGTTTGCTGGTGGGTGAATAAGAGAATGCATGAATAATTCCAGGGCCAGTGCTGGACTTTGAAGCTCAGACTTTATTCTTCTAAGGCCAGAGCTCTGACCCTGTCCCACGATACAACATGGACTATTAACCTAGTACCCCAGCCCCTAGGTTCAGGCTGCTGCTTCAAGATTCGGATTACACACCAACTTTATTCATCTGTGACCCTGGGATCTTCCTGGGTCAGGATGTGGCTTTTCCTTGAATCACCTGTGTGCCTGTGTGATACAGGCAAATGCAAAGGTGCAAAGGCCTTACTTGCTTCCTCCGTTCCCCACCTCTGCTTTTTGTGGGGGAGGCCGCTACAGTCTGATAAATTCTTATTTCTGAGAGAGTAGATGAGAGAGCTGGAGAGTCTAAACCTCTGACCCCCACCAACTAAGGAAATTAAACTTTTACACTTGCCGGGACTCCCAGTCCAGAAAGAGAGGAGAGAAGAGATCATTCCTCTCTCCAAAGAGGAAATGATTCATGCATTCTCTTATTCAACCAGACAACAGCAGCAGCAGCAGCAAACCACACTCACTGCCGTCTAGCTGAGTCTGCCTCATCGTGACTCTGTAGGAAAGGGCAGAACTGCTCCTGTGGGCTTTCTGAGACTGTAGCTCTCTTGAAAAGACTCATCTTCCTCCCTGCAAGCAAGCAGCTGGTGTTTTTGAACATCTGACCTCGTGGTTAACAGCCCAATGTGTAACCCACTACCAGCATTTACTAATTGCATCAGGTGACATAAAAAAAAAAAGTGAGAAGGAAAAAACAAAGCATTGAAATACAATCTGTGCCCCCTAGGAGTTAGACGGGGAACAGACTCAGGAAGCACCATTGAGTGCAACGGGCAGAGGGGTGATGGTGGCAGGGCTGCTTTGGGGCTGAGGAACCAATGCAGAATTTCTCTCCCAGGCCATGAGCAGCCTGACCGCAAGTGCACTGAGCTCTGTGGCTGCTGGAGCAGGCCTCATCCTCCTCATCGACAGCCTGGTGGCCCTGGGGGCTGCGTCTCAGCCGTGTGACTCGGAAAAGACCTATCTATCTTACGCAGCCTACTACTATTCACTCTATGAAACCAAGGACTGTCTCCTGGCGGGTGCCAGTCTAACAGTAAGTAGTTTCGGCATCAATATGCTGTCAGGCGACATCCCAGCATGCCTCTTTTGCATAACCTTTACTTTTTCAGCTGTTTCTCGTCCTGTTGGCCAGCGTACTGGAGACAGACACACCTCACAAAGACATACGACGGAGAGAGATCTCTCATCTGGTTGCATGGCACCTGGAATGTATTGTGTAGAGGGAAAAGGGAAATAGGGGCAGCCATAGGCGAGCTGCCTCTTCTGTAGTCATTTTAGAATAGGAGGTATTCCAACCTCAGCAGGTTTAGCCCTTACAGTCCCCTTATGGAGCAGGCATTTTCTCCTCAACATAATCAGACATGTTCCTTTTTCTTTGCACTTGACTTTGATTTGAGACATCTTAGTAAACAGCTAAGTAACATTGTGATTACAACTTGAGTTGGTCATTGCAATCAGCAGTTCGAAACCATCAGCTGCTGGGGAGAAAGACCAAGCTTTCTTCTCCCATGTAGAGTTACAGTCTTGGAAACCCACTGGGGCAGTTCTACCTTGTCTCACAGGATTGCTATGAGTCGGCTTGGATTCCAGGTAGAGAGTGGCTTTGAGATGATCTCCTCTGGATCCCTTTGGTGGGGTTTGAAGTTCTTACCCCTTAGAGAAGTCCCTGGAGAAGAACTGGAGGGACAGGGACAAAGGGGAAAGAAAGCCCTGAAGAAGATGGATTGACACCATGGCTTCCACAATGAGCTCCAGCATGGGGACAATTGTCAGGAGGGCACAGAACAGGGCAGTTTCATTCTGTTGTGCACCGGGTCACTGTCAGTCAGACCGACTTGATGACACCTAACAACAACAACAACAACAACACAACAACCCCTTAGAGATGTTCATCTTCTCATTGTTGATAAGAGTAGAGTAGAGGTCTGAAGTGGGGACTAGAATAAGCTACTTAATGCTTAATTCCACCACAGGCGTGCATATGTACACTGTAGTCAATGAGGCCTAGAACTTGCACCGTTAGCCCAAATGCATAATTATTCATCTTTGGCCCAGTTGGACTGTGGGAAATGAGAGGAGGTGAGGGCAGGTGTGGGCTGACCGATGGCGTCAAGTCCTAGAGACAGGCCAACATCTCTGAGCAACATTTTTCTTGCCAAGTTTTGCCCAACTCTGATGGTCATGATTTATCAAGGGTGACAATCCTGGCTTAGCTGCTCTTCTCACGTTAAACTGACTCATGGTGATAAGTCATAAACTACGACTTTGACGAGAAAGACTTTTTCCTCTGTGACTTCTCCAAAGAGAGGCGCAGAGACCAAGGCGGCATCTCTCCTTCCTTTGAATCTCTGCTACTCAGAGATACGACAGAGAACAGAAAAGAGGGCTGATCCATTCTCAGACGCTTATTCTCTGCATTGGTAGGGCCTCCGTCCCTTTAGCCACGCTCAGCCAGGCACAGGGGCTGCTTTGATCAGACCCCAACCACTCACGGCCCCATTTGCAGGGCGTGCTGGTGGTCATGCTGATCTTCACTGCGCTGGAACTGCTCCTTGCGGGGTGTGCATCTGCCCTTTGGTGGAAACAGATCCACACCAACCACCCTGGGGTGAGTATGTTGACATGCCAGGGAGTACCTGCTGTGGCCCAAGGTCTGCGCTCAGATGAACTAACTAGGCCCATGAGGTGGCAGAAAGAGGAATCCATAATGGGTCCTGACCATGTGGAAGTGGTCTTCAGAGTGGAAAATGAGTTGAATGAATTGCTGGTTCTTGATGAACCTCTAGTATCTAGAGGGAAGCAGACCAGTTAGAGAACTACGGACTATGAAGCCAGTTGGCTTTAGAAATCTCCAGGGACAAGCCCTTGGGAGAAAGCCAGAGCTTGCCAAAAGCCACATGGAAAGTGGGCTGACTTGGAGAGCCTGCATTCCCTCCCTCTTGTCCTAAACACCATGCCTTCCTCCCGAGACTGTCTCTATAGCAAGGTACCCTGGCTGATATGATTAGATTTCACAAGGACCTCTCTTTTTTTGTTTGTTTGTTTTGTTTGTTTGTTTCTGGTTTCCTGTGCTCTCCTCCTGCCTCTTGATATGATCATCTTAAAGCCCTTCTGTTTCTCCTAAGTGCCGCCACGGATACTGCCAAATCAAATTATTCAGACTATTAAAGGGAGCTGACGAATTGTAGCTCAACTCTGATTTTATTATGAACAGGAAAAATTATGAGCAGGCTGGGGCATGGCAGTTGTTTGAATGAATAGTGGTGCAATTATATGTGATGGTACAGTCAGGGAAAAAAAACCATGACTGTGCAAAATCTAAGGGAAAGGTGTAAGTATAGGACAACAACAAAAAATACCCCAGTATCAGAATTAAAGAATCACTAACACATTTTCTCTTTTCAGAGTATGTTTTTCCTGCCTTGGTCACAGGAACATATATGATATATCAAAAAGTGTGAACATGAGTAACTCTTGACCCAGAAGAAAGAAAAAAAAAAAAGAAAACACTAGTACTCCAGCAGTGTGACAAGACTTGTGCAAAATCTCAGCCACCTCAGAGGCTAAGAAGCTTCAAACAAATAGTATCTTGATTTGTTCACAGTAAATCATTGTATTTCTTTTGCAATTTCCCCCAAACCCAAGGCAATAAATGTTTATTAGTCAGTCTTCTGAAATGGCCATTGAGTTGTCTTCATGAATGTTCTCTCATTGTTCCCTACATGCTCTCTGGGTTCTAAAATACATTGCGATGGCTACACAGGCACTCACAGACAAACTTGACTAAAGGGTTTATTAAGGAAGTTAACAAGTTGGAATGCCAGTGAGAAATGCTCAGTCGTTTACCAGGGCATGGTACAAAATTTCAAGTCTGCTAATAAATGCCTAACGGGGCATACTACTCTGCTGTAAGCTCACCCAGAAGGCATTTAGTTCAAGCTCCAAGAGGCAGCAAGACCCACCTCCCTGGACTAAGTGTCCAGAGGCATTCCATTCCAGTAAGCCTCAGCTCAAAGGCTCTGCTCCACTTTTGTGGGACAGCAAGTCGAACTTCCCCAATTGTCCAGAGGCACCCTACTCCGAAAGCCATCCTGATGCACAAAACTACTCATCTCTTGCTCTGTGGGTTGGGAAATCCATCATTCTGTTCCGTGCTCTGGCTCCTGGTTTTACTGCTGCTCCTCCGGTGGTATAGCTGTCATCTGGATCCAAGAGGTTCACCGCGCAGGGCTTTGGGTCCAAAGGGTGAGCTCCATTCCTGGCTCTTGCTGGTAATGAGGTCTCTCCTCCTGCTTCTCAGAGGGCTCCTTTTATATGCTGTAGGAGGGCACGCCAGGGAATCCAATTCACAATTACTCACAGGGAATCTTATCTTCCCCGCATCTCTTTTACCAGGCCCCTATTGGGATAGATCACTTGGCGGAGTTAGAGCCTTCAGCTAGAAGATCCACATTCAATCACTCACTGGTCCTGCAGCCAGAAACTGTTCTGGGCTACACTGTGCAGAAAGTAGTGACAAAGAAAGTAAACACTCTTGGGCTACTCTATGTTGCTAGTGTCAAAGGACTAAGGCATAGGGGTTACGCAGACTCTTATGTTCACTCTCATGCTGTTTAAAGGTTTTTTTCCTTGGGGTTGCAAGAGGATATTCATTAAAAGGATGGTTGAAAGATGATAAATGTTCCCTAGTGGCTCAGCAGGGTAAGTATCAGGCTGCTAACTGGAAGGGTAGTGGGTTGAGCCCAGCAGCGCCTCTTGGGAGAAAGATGAGACAGTTGGCTTCCATCAGACTTACAGCCTGGGAAACCCCATGGCACAGCGGTACTCCTTCCCTACGGATCGGAATCCACTCCACGCAGCGAGTGCACAAGAGAACAGAGTCAGAAACCTGTTGTCTCTAGGAACAGACACGCTCTTTGAAGCCTGGGTGTGAAAGAACAGAGAGGCTATCTTAAAGGCGAGTACTGCCATAAGAAAAACGCCACAGGGGTTAAAGAAATGCATTTCCTCACCGTTCAGGAGGCTACAACTGTGTGGGTGTGGCTCTGGGGGGAAGGTCCTTCTTTGTCTAATTCACCCTCTGGGAATTGCCAGCAACCCTTGACCTTCCCGGGCTTATAGATCTGCCATGTGTTTCTGTCTTCATATTGGTGTTCCCCTGTGTGGGTGCCTTTAAATAAATCAGAAACTATTCGATTTAGAAACCCCCTAATCTGTTATAATCTCGTTTTCAGAACAAAAGAATGTTCCATTTCCCAACAGGATTACAGCTTCAGGTACTGGGACCAACATTTTAATATGTGGCTTAAAAGGGCACAATTCAATCCATGAAAAAGGTATTTATCCGAAAAAAGGCAATAGGTTCTTTCTATGCTCACTCTGCAGTGATTTTACCACCTACCTCCCCCGCCCCCCACACACCCAAGAGGATTTGGCAATAAGCCCCGGTGACTTAGTGGGTTACAAGCTGTACTACTGATAGTTCAAGTCCACCAACACCTGTGTAGGAGAAAGATGAGGCTTTCTTCTCCCATAAAAATGTATAGCCTCTGAAACCCACGAGAACAGTTCTACTCTGTCCTCAGGATTAGAGTCAGAACTGACTTGAAGGTAGTGAGTTTGGAATTTTTGGGTTGTAAACAGTTTTCAGTTGTCCCAACTAGGGGAAGGCTGCTGGTAGAAGCCAGGAACACTGCTAAATATCTTACAATGCACAAAACAATCTTCCACAACAGAAAATTATAGGACCCAATCTAACCACTGACGTTGAACTGCTATTTGTGGTGCCATAAATTGGGAAACACTCCAGCTAATATTTGCATTTATTTCTGGATTTGTGAGTTAAAATTTGAGTTTTGATAGTCCAAATCATAACAAATATAGGGAATGAAAAATAACTAATTAATTAATTGATTGCTTTTTTAAAGGCAAGCAAACTAATTGCCTTCATTTAATTCTGACTGAGGCAACCCTAGGGGACAAATGAAAACTGCTCCATAGAATATGTGTGTGTGTGTGTATGTGTATATATATATATA
>NW_022111316.1:1660207-1693322 GCF_000313985.2 Echinops telfairi | reverse complement strand
AAAGTTCAATTAGATCAAGCATACCGTATGTACTTGTGTATAAACCGAGTTTTTCAACACATTTTTAATGCAGTTTTTGTGGTAAAACTAGGCGCCTCAGCTGATATTCGGGTTGGCTTATACTTGAGTATATACGGTAATTGTATAATCGCTGCCATCATTTTCAATACATTTTCTTTGATATCAGCTCCCCTTTATTCCCTCTCTCCCCCACCCAACCACCCCCCTGAATCCTCAATATATTACTAAGTATTATTATTATTATTATTGAGTGGTTTTTTGCCATATCTTCCACCATCTCATGTATCCAATCACCTCAAATTCTGATGTTCATTCCCTTCGAGCGAGGTTATGCAGTCATCCTTGCCATCAGTTCTCCCTTCCCCCCCATTGCTCCCCTCTCTTCCCATGTTCTCAGAGAGTCGTCACTCCCCTTACTGTTGCTGAGGGGTTTATTCATCTTGACTTTGGTGCATTTAAAGATCTTGATTGAACCAATGTACATACACAGGCTTAGCAAAATCAGTGAGGTAACACTGAGGCCCTAAAAGTGGGAGAGGAAATTTTAAGGAACTAGAGGATAGTTGTGTGTGTCACCATTGCTCTACTCACCCTCCACATACTATCCCTTCCTTATGGCCCTTCTGTGAGAGACTGTCCCATTATTTCACAGGTGGGCTTTCAGTCTCCACCTGGCCTGTGTTCCATCATGTCAGTTGGATTACTTGTTTTGAACTTCTGATACCCATTCCTGCCGACAGCTCATGCCCCGAGTCAGGAGTCTACTTTCGGGATTCCTCTGAGACTGTTCCCAGTGCTGATCTGTTGCACTGCCCTCTTGGTGTGCCCCCACATGGGGAGCTCAGACTGGCTGTACCTCCACACTGTATCTTCATTGCTGACCTCTATACCACTGCCATCTAGGGAGATGTCATGTCTCAAGGTGGGTCCAGCTCTGCAGTCTGTTCTGTGAACTAGCTGCTTGGGCAGTAGTGCGTCAGCTTAGGCCTACTCTCTCTCTCTCTCCTTCGTAATTTGTTCCCATGTGAACTGGACAGGCCTGCCGCTTTCCCCGAATGGTATCTTCAGTACTGCCCGCTGTATCGCTGTTATATCTACAGAGGGTGACGTCATGACTCGAGCTGGGGCCGGGGTTGCTGTCCTCTCTGTCAATGGGCTGCTCCACGCAGCTACGTTGCCCTCAGGGATCAGTGCGCCAGAGTGAGGTCTGCTCTCTCCCTTTCCTGTGGAGAGACTGTAGGTCTCTATGGATCAAATAATCTCATCTTTCATCTTTCTCCCTCAGCTGGCCGACGGATTCAAGCTGTTGACGTCACAGTTAGTGCTTAACTGACTGTACCACCCAGGGCTCCTTAACAAATACAGGGACGTAAAGGATTAAAAATGGCAAGCAGACTAGCAAAAAGGCATTCTTCGTGGTCTATACTGTTATTTAAATGTCTGTTTGTATAGTTTAAAATATTGTGAGCTTTAATAAAATTAGTTTTGTGGTCCTGAAAGCTAAAATGCCCTCTATTAAAGTGACCAACCATATCTGATGTATACCTTCTTAACAACTTTGTGTTGCTGAGGAATATGCTTAAGCAATGTGGGTAATAATCCATCACCTAAAAGTGGGAAATTTTTGAAGGATGCTGGAAGCATGGTTGAATAGAAACAACTCAGATTTAGAGGAAAGACCCCCAGCTCTGTCCTTTCTTATGTGATCTTAAGCATCTAAACCTTTCAGCACCAAGAAAGTGCTGCAGGGCTACCAGTGAGTACCTGTTTAAACAAGCAAACAAGCACACCTTCCACGGGGCCTGGAACATAGTGAATATTCTATACATTTGACTTCATCTTTATCCAATGAACATGAAGAATTGAGATTTCTTTCTGTGTCTACCACTTAAAAACAACTTGAGGAAAGGGTAACCCTGCTGGACCACTGGACCCTTCACCAGGAAGATGGAGTCGGTGTACGCCCAAGAATTCTAAGACTTTATGACTTAATACCTATGATTCTGTGCCCTTAGCCTTGGGCACAGTCACCACTAAGATTGCATTATTAAGGACTCCATGTGACAGAGATGGAGAAGCACACCATGACTGGGGCAGTAATGATCACCTACACATTCTCTTAAGAGGGTTTTGCCATTGAACCATGGCAACATCAACTCAGGTCGAAAGAAGGTCTCGTGCCGTTACAGCACAACCAGAAGAAACAGTACTAACTGGATTTCCTTACAGACCCCATAGGTCTCTGCTGGATTTCTTGAGGGGAGAGCCACAAGTCCTGGGAGTAAGTATCTTCCGATGACTAGTGCCTTGTGGGAGGGGGGCAGGGCACGTCCACTATGCTTTTCAGAGAGGGTGTTATTGGTGGGTTGTTTTTGTTTTCGCTTTCTGCTTTCCCTTCATCTTCTACGTGCAATGTGTTTTGACTCACATGAACCCAATGTAGAACTGCTCCATAGGATCGTCTTGGCTGTAACCTTCATGAAAGAAGATTGCTAGGCGTTTTCTTCTGCCATGCGACTGGGTGGATTCAAATCACCAACCCTTAGGTTGGCAGTAGAGTGCACACCAATCTCAATGCCCAGGGAACCTTGAATACGTGTATCTGAATCATTTGTGTGTATGAAAACGTTAGGGATCAGAAACATGTTACCATTAATAGCATTTCTCTAGATGTTTATGAACAGAAGAAATAAAATTTCTGTTAGCAATACAAATACGTTGCTTCATAGTTTAGAAACGCTGCCGAGGGCTTATTTAACTCTGGGAAATGGAATGTTGTTTGTAGGTACTATGCTGATTAGGTTTTATGTCACCATGGCCGCACCTATAGGAAGATAGGGGTGAAGTTCAAACTCATAAACAGATCACAGCCTGATGACATCTCCTTGGGCGTGTGGTCTTGTTATGAGACTGTAGAGAACTAATCTCTCTTGCCCTTCTCCGTCCTGTTTGCTTGGATCCTGTGTCTGGCTTCTGGAGCATATAGCCACCACCACTTAGCCAGCTGACCCTGAGAGCTGCTCTTGGTCTCCCATGGTCCCTCCCTTGGATGCACACAGCTCTGCCTCCACCAGCCTGCAACCTTCACAGCTTCTTGCTTTCCCATCACTAGTCAAACAACCTTCCAGCTTCACATCCCTGCATGATTCAGGAAGGGCCTCCACAGACTTGAATTGGGGGTTGCAGCTGTGTAGTCTGGTTTTTCGATCAAAAACCCCTTTCTTGATATACATGTTCTCAGGAGAAACCAGTTCCTGGAAAGTGACTTCATGCTTGGTAACGCAGAAGGGTGGAAGAAACAAGGAAAGGCCTCAATAAGATGGCTCAACATAGTGGTTTCGCCAATGGGCTAACACATAGGAACAATTGTGAGCACGGAGCAGGACAGGGCAGTGTTTCATTCGGTTGTGCATAGCATCACTATGAGTTGAAACCAGCATCTAACAACGACTTGATATAAATTTCTTTCTTGCACCTATATGAATGCCACTGGTCTGGTTCCTCTAGCCAACCTAGCCTAACACAGGTGGCATCAAGTTGGTGAGTTAGTTAATTGTGCCAACCTGGCTGATAAACACATGTGGGGCTAATTGGAAAGGAGGAGGGATAAATGGGTGGTGAGCCTCGCCTTTCTAGTTCTCAGGTCTCTTGCTTTGTGATGGTCACACCAGGGTGCAGCTGCCTTAGCAGTTCCCTGCTTCAGCTTGCAAGATTGACTTCCTACAAGACATCCCCAAGGAGAAGCCACATGGACCTATTCTGATGCAGCCCTGGGTGCTGGAGCAGGCGTGTGGTGACCCCTGCTAGTGCTGAGATGCTTATTCATTCACTGACTCAGCTTTCCTCCTGCAGTCGGCATCATTGCCTCTGTTTTGTGAGGTGGAGGACTTTGTAGACTGGTGTTGGGTTAATATGTTAATATTGGACTTGTGGGCTTGGGCAGCATTGGGTTGGGATGTTTTCGTGATGCACACTTTCTTTACATAAAACTCTCTTATATATGAGTTGCTTTGGATCTGTTTCTCTAAAGTACCTAGACTAATACAGTTGGCTTGAACTCATAATCATCTTCTCTCCAACAGAGGGAAACACTCCAAACTCCTGTACAGTCTTTACAATAGTTACGTTTGAGCCTATTGCTTAAGCACACTGTCAATGCACATTGTTGAGGGATTTCCTCCTTGCAACTGACCCTTTACTTTATCAAGCATGATGTCCTTTTCCAGGTCTTTCCTGATAATACGTCCAAAGTACGTGAGACAAGTTTTGCCATCTTCACTTCTAAGAACTATTCTGGATACACATCTTCAAAGATAGATGTGTTTGTTGTTCTGGCAGTACTTTCAACATTATTCACCAACAACATAATTCGAATGCATCAATTCCTCTATGATCTTCCTTATCCACTGCCCTATTTTCCCACACAATAGAAGGTGATTGAAAATACCATGGCTTTGGTCTAGCACTCGTTAGTCCTCAAGGTGACCTATGTACTCATTAACACTTTAAAGAGGTCTTGTTTGGTATATTTTTCCCTTTGATTTCTTAATTGCTGCTTCCATCAGCGTTGATTGTGGAGACAAGAAAAGTGATATTGTTTTCACCATTTGTCATGATGCTGTCTGGTGGTCCAATTCTGAGGATTTTTGTTTCCTTTACATTGAGTCTGAATCCAGACTGCACACTGTAGTCTTTGATCTTCACCAGGAAGCGCTCCAAGTCCTCTTTGCAGTCAGCAAACAAGGTTGCATCATCTGCATATCACAGGTTGTCAATGAGACATCCTGATGCTACATCATTATTTATGTAGTCCAGCTTCTCAGATTGTTTGCTCAGCATTTAGCTAAAATAAATATGATGCCAGGATAGAACCCTGATGCACACCTTCTCTGATTTTAAAGTGCATGGTATCTCCTTGATTTATTCAAACGATTGTCTCCTGGTCTGTGTACAGGTTTCCCATAAGATACAATGTAGTGGTCTGGAATTCCCACCCTTTATAGTGTTATCCATAGTTTGTTGTGACCCACAAATTTGAATGCCTTTAGATAGTTAATTAAAAAACAAAAAAACATCTTTCTAGTATTCTCTGCCTTTAGCCAAAATCTATCTGAGATCAGCAGTGATCTTCCTCATGTCATGTCCTCTTCTGAATCCAGCTTGAATTTCTAGAAACTCCATGTTAATGTACTGATACAACCAAATTTTAAATGGCTTCAGAAAAAATGGACTTGCAGGTAATATTGATGATATAATTAGATAATTTCCAAATTCTGTTGTGATCTTTCTTTAGAATAGGCATAAGTATGCAATATCTCTTCCAATCTGCTAGCCGGGTAGTTAACTTCCAAACTTCTTAGCATAGACTAATGAATACTCCTAGGGCTGCATCAGTTTTGTTTTGTAAACATTTCATTGGTATTCCTGCACTTCCTGAAGCTAATGCCTCAGCACAGTTGAACATCCTCCGTCAATCCCATCAGTTCTTGGTCATATGTTGCCTCTTGAATGGTTAGATGTAAACCAGTTCTTTTAAGTTCAGTGACTCTGTATTCTTCAGATGATTCATATTTTCCCCTTAGAGTCCTTGAATATCAATCATAGTTCAAGCCTTGACTTTTTTTTATCAGTTCCTTCATCTTGAGTCATGCTAAACACGTTTTTCCCTTTGGGCTTTCTAAAACCAGGTCCTGGCTCATTTCATGATAATGCTTTACTTTGTCTTCTTAAGCTGCCTTTTGAAAGTTTCTGTTCAGTTTTTTTACTTCATTATTTCTTCTGTTTGCTTTAGCTAATCTATGTTTATAGACCTGATGGTATACAGGGCTACACATGGGGTTGCTAAGCTCCACAGCAAAAAGATGATGTTTTCTACTTCTGTAAAGAGTTAACGTCTCAGAAAACCACAGGAGGGTAGTTTTACTCTCTCCTATATGGGTCTCAATAAGTTAAAATCTACGCAATGGCAGTAGTTTGTTTTTGCTTTACTCTATGTTCAGAATGCTCCTTAGAGGCAAGGATGGCAAGATTTTGTCTTGCTTACAAGATGGGTTAACACAGTGGCTGCAACAACACTCTCAAACCTAGAAACGATTCTGAGGATGGCACAGGACCCTCCTCACTAGGTGAACTAGGCTGTACCTCAAACATACCTGTAACCTGAGGACTTGATCTGTTGTAAATAAGGTCACTATGCATCAGAACCAATTGGATGGCATCTAACAACATGTCCAAGAACAAGTTTCAGTCTTTTCTGACATTCATTATAGTCTCTACTTCCTTTGTGGTGATCTGTAGGTTTCTTCATATGTAAGAATCTGATGTCATCCTGCAACTCACCTAGCCTTCGATAATCAGTGTTCAATGCATCAGATATATCCGGAGATGATTTCTAAATGTGGTGTTCAATCAAAGTTGTATCTTGGCTCTGGTGGAGTTATTTTATTTCTTTGGCTATAACCTGCATTTTCCTATGAACAATTCATGGCGTCTTCCACAGTCTGTCCTTGGCATTGCATTGAATTTCTCCATCATCTCTTCCCACGGATATGGTCGATTTGATTCCTGTGTGTTCTAGCTGGTGAGGTAGTTGAAGAAGTATCTTTGCAATGAAGAAGTCGTCGGTTTTACAAATTTCTTTCATGTGATCTCCAGCATCATTTCTATCAGCAAAGCCACAATTTCCAATTATTTTCTAATTCTGTGTCTTTTCACATTTCATTATAATATTGGAAAACTCCTACTCTGTTCTTAGTCTGAATCATTGCTGGGACATGTTGTCCATCATGGTATTTGAAATTTCATCATAGCTTCAGCATCATACCTAGAAATGGAAATAGAATCATTAAATCTAATCAGTCATCATTAAATCTAATCCCTATCCCTTGAGGAATCCAAGGGATGTTTCAAGAGAAGTTATTAACAGTCTGAATCCTAGTAAAAGGAAGCAGGAAGTTGGTATCACCCCCCACCCCCAAAATGCCTCATTGTGAGGAAGTAATTTCAGGGTGAGTTGACACCATGGAACTTAGAAGTCATTTAAAGAAAAGTTAAATCTCTCCAGTATGCTACTCACAAGCACTGAGTCAAAACTCCATAGTGAACTACTATCTAGACACACTTTTTCATTCATAAATATACCTAGAGAGAGATTTGTGTACACAGCCTTCATTCTCAGTACAACAGTGAAACCACTCTTGGTGGAATGGCGCCACAGAGATGTGGGTTGGGGACACAAACTACAGGAGACAAGCCACAGGTCCTGCAAGAATACCATGAAATTCAACTCCTGCCAAGTTGATAGCCCCATGAGGTCACTTGCATGTTTATACAGATCTTTGGTTTCATGTACCAAAAAACATAGAAATATATGTAACAGAGCATCAAAAAGGCTACCAGCCATGACAAAAGACAACAGAGAAAAACCCCAATATCAAAAAACCCCACAAAATATTAAAAACCAGATCAAGTACAAAGTGTATCAAAAGGGAGATCAAATGACAAGGTTTTAACCATTCAAGTCAGATTTATCATTTTAATCTACTGTAGCCATCTCTCTAATACTCTCTGTCTGGGATAATCCATTTGTTCCCATCCCTCAATTATGGTTGAAGGGAAATCACTAGAGACCTATTCCCTGTGTAGATCCTACAAATGATTTGGGGCTTCCACTCTCATCCATAGCCTTCTCCACACCATGATCTCACAATTTAAACTCTGATACTATTCCCTCCTTCAGATCTGGATTTTATAATTTACAATCTTTGGATCACAGGTGTTGGTGTGCTTCTTCCATGTGGGCTTAGTTTACATTTCACTTAGATGGGTGCTTGTTTGAGAACAAGCCTTTAAGATCTTAGATGTTATTATTTCTGATAGCGAGGCATCATCTAATTTCTTCACCACACTTTGCTATAGTACCCAAATCTTCCGTGTTTCCTTCATGAGGGCAAGTGCCAATCAGGGCCATGTCGTGAGAATGAATTGTTCTTAGATTGGATGTAGGATTACATTTGAGTCCAAAACTATTCCTGAACCTTGCTTTTTTCTCTCCTCTGGTTCACCCTAAAGACATTCTTGTTATTTAAAAAAAATTTTTTTAAGGACCTGATGCTGGGGGCATAAGTGGAGAGAAAATGTTTTGAGAATGATGAGGGCAATGAATGTACAAATGTGCTTTACACAATTGATGTATGTATGGATTATGATAAGAGATGTATCAGCCCCTAATGAAACGATTTTTTAAAAAAAATAGATAAACTATTTTTTCATTCTTGTTATTTTATGGTAGAGAATCACCTTCTGTTTATAACATCATTGATTAGTCTATGGTACTAATTTTAAAACTAATTTGAGAAAGGGAGGTTGAACAAGTGTAGGCTAACTACAAATTGTAATACATAGATTATTGATTTGTACAGAATAAATCCTTATATGACTAGATGCTATTTACACAAACTATGGGAGTTGGTGGTCAGCCAAAACTTACAATAATATTCACTGACAATATTAGACACAGGTCTGACAGAATAAAACATATCTTAATATGGCAAGTCGGGCATCAAAATAGTAAGTAAATGTTAGTCCTCCTACTGATAATTTAATATTCTTGGTATAGTTGTTTTCTGCTTCTTCACACACCATGTAGTTTCAGTCTTGAATCCTCGGGTTACAGTTATATTTGAGGTATAGCCTAGTTTACCTAGTGGGATTTCCATATCCATCCCTGTGGTACGGCCTTTGGAGTGTGTTGTGTG
Organism: Echinops telfairi; assembly: GCF_000313985.2. Classification (NCBI taxonomy): domain Eukaryota; kingdom Metazoa; phylum Chordata; class Mammalia; order Afrosoricida; family Tenrecidae; genus Echinops; species Echinops telfairi. Next base: position 1,684,545 of record NW_022111316.1, on the reverse strand, counting down.
CCTGGAGGTGTGTTGTGTGCCAGGGTTCAAAGTCCTAGTATTCTATGGCACATGACCTGGGTCCCCAGGGGCTGTACAAAACTCAGACCAATGTGGCCTATTAGGAGCAAAGTACCAGGCATACCCCACCCCCTTAGGTTCCTTAAAAGTTTGGTTAGTCGTTTTTTTTCTCTGCTAGGAAGTCGGTTCTCCCCATTCTCACACAAACGTTTGCTTGTCTTCTCCACAATGTGTACACTCCCTTTCCCCTTCCGGACTTGATTTTGCCCTCAGTCCCCTTCATCATTCTGGTAGGAATGCCTGAGTCCAGCGGGACGTCATCACACCTGTGTGTGTTGGCCACTAAGCGGTCATCCTCCCCTCCCCCTCTTTCAAAAATCTGATCTCACTTGATGGGAGGATCCCTACACTCAAATGGCCTTCAAGATGCACGTGCCAGGAGGGTGGTGCATAGTTCATGGGTAGCTCTTGTTTTCAAGAAGCTTAGAGTTTAAGGGATAGTCAAACAAGCTCTCAAGTCTGTCCGGATCAAGATAAATGGGTACTCAGAAGGTTCTTAGAGTAGTTAGTAGGGAGGGATACTGCTGAAATGTTTGAACCTGAATAACCCCTGAAAGGGCAGTGAAGCAGAGATATTTGAAAGGAGACTCCTGATCATTCTGTGGTTTTGTGTCATCCAATTGATTCCAAAGCCTATTGACGCTACTGGATAAGCTAGAACTGCTCCATAGCATTTTCTGAAGTTGTTGTTGAATAAGTAAAACTGAAGAAAAGTCAATGCATTTGCATCACGGTGTTGGTGAAGAATAGTAAAAGAACCATGGCCTGCCAGATGTATCATGACTGCCCAAAGATCATACAAATCTGTGTTGTAAGAAGTACAGCCAGAATGCTCCTTAAAAGCAAGCGTAGTGAGACTTCGTCTCACATACTTAGAACATGATGTCAGGAGAGATCAGTCTCTGGAGAAGGGCATCATCCTTGGTAAAGTGGGGTGGTCGGGAGTGAAAAAGAGGAACACCCTCGATTAGATGGATGGATACAGTGGCTGTAATAATGGGTTCAGACATAAGAACAATTAAGGATGGTACTGGACCAGACAGTATTTCATTCTGTTGTGCATAGGGCTGCTATTAGTTGGAACCAACTCGATAGCAGCTAACGTCAACAAGCTCTACAGGAGCAAATCATCAGGTCTTCTCTCTCTCTCTCGGGGCTTTTAGGGGGCTTTGAACCTCTCACCTTTTTGTTAGCAGCCAAGCACTTAACCATGAGCCACCAGGGCTCTCCCAACTATCCTAGAGATTGGTAAGTGGAGGAGGATGGCAGTATCCCAAGGAAGGAGAGGCCTGGGCACAAGCATAGATGGGGGATCCAATGTCGCTGGTGCACTTGTGAGCTCATGTACCCATTCTTCTCCTCACAGACTGTCCAGATCCTGCTCGGGCTGATCATTGCAGGCCTCGGAAGTATAATTCTATTTAACTTTATCACATTCTCCCAAAGATTTCCTCTCGTGTTCCTCTCAGGATATCCATTCTGGGGAGCACTCACTGTGAGTACCACCATTTAGGAACGTATGATAAACTAATATAAATTCTGGTTTGAAACCCCTCAAATTCTGGGATAATAAGATCAAGGATTATGGTTTCCTAAGAAGAATAAAAGCCAAAATCGCCCCCATGGGAAAAAACAAAAAACCCCACTGGGCAGTGTACTCCCAGCATCATCATCATAAAGCCTCTTCAGTGCCCAGCGCGTAAAAACACCCAGAGCTCTTTGGGGGATAGTACGTCCTTTGCTCCTCACTGCCAATCTGGAAGAGCTCTGGGGGCCTACTGGATTACATGCGGGGCTGCTAACCACAAGGCCAGCATTTTGAAACCAACAATGAGTGGACCTCAAGAGAAGGATGAGGCTTTCTGCTCTTATAAAGATTTACAGCCTTAGGAACCCACAAGGGCAGGACTCTTCAGCCTTTTTTCTTATTATTATTAATAGTTTCATTGACATATATTACACAATCCAATATATCCATTCACATACCGTTCTGTTTTTCAATCCCGCCAGGGTCGCTATGCGTCAGAATTGACCAGATAGCAGTGAGTCACCAATCTAGAAGAAAAGATAGACAAATATCCTAATTTCCCCTTTTCTAAAAAGGAAACTTAGCCTGAGAAAAGTTGAAAAACTTAAATGTATCTAGCTATCACTGACAGTATCAGATTCTCGTATCTTTAAGTGAATTTGAAGATTATTATAGATCAACCCTTTTCTCAGTCCCAAGATATAAGGATGAGTGTTACTCATCCATTTAATATTTTAAAGCGCTGTTAATAAGTCAATTTCAACTTACAGTGATCCTCCTGGGATTCTGAGAGAGTAAATCTTCAAGAAAACAGACAGCCTCATCTTTCTACCTGTGAACAGCCGGTGGGTTTGAACCACTGATCATATAGTTAGCAGCCCAAAGCCTAGCCCATAGTGCCACCTGGGTTCCTTACTTAATAACAGAACCATAAATATAATTCTTCGTGCCATATTGTTTCCATCATACCCACTACACTGCCCTCTAATATTTTAAAGGCGGACCCATCAGAATTTCCCCCACTAGATTGTACGATTATATTGTCTTTTGCTTTTGTATCTCAGAACCTAGTAGGCATGAATCAAATAACCTATAACAAATGAATGAAATAATGAATAAATAGGACCATTTTTCTCTTTAACAATTGAGACCCATGCCCCCTTTGGGCATACATAAATATCCATGCCTTTTCTATAATTTCCATTTCAAAAACACTGGCAGAATGCTCACTAACAAACTATAAATAATATCATCATGAATATGATTTTCCAACATGTCCCCTATGAAAGAAATGCAAGTACACCCAACCCCTCACTTCCCTCATTTCGCAACAGAATTGCCCCAGTCTGACTCTCTGTGATCTGCTTGCATTCATTATTATAAGTCTCTGGCATGTGCTTTTTCAAACAGCTACTGTTCATTTAAAAGATATTTACTGGGCACATACTATGTCTGGCACAGTGTCCTAGGTGCCATTTAGTGAGAGACTAGACATAAAAAGGTGAGAACAACTCAACAGATGTTTTTGCACTTGCGCTAAGTGCTGTAAGAGAGACGTTCCGGGTGCCGTGTCAGGGCTGAATGAGGTCCACTGTGGGTCTGGGAGATCAAGCATATATCTTATACACAGATAAGCCTTGGTGAAGTACAACATTCCAGGCAAAAGCAAAGCAAGGGCACAGGGAGGATTTGATGTGGAAAAGATAAAGAAGGGGAAACAGACACATGAGCACACACGCACCACTGAGCCATTTAGCAGGGGCGACAATGGAGCCCACAGTTGTGGCCAGGCCAGATCACCCCAACCCTTGTGGTCATATTAAGAATATGAAACTTTGATATAAGATCCAATTTTTCAATAAAGTAATGGCATTAATAGGTATACTATATTAAAAGAACATCCTTTCTAAGTGGAAAATAAATTCAGGGATGACCACGGCAGACTTGGAAGCATCCCTTGGGAGGAGGCTTGAATCATTCAAGGGAGGGGAGGGGAATGCTGGGGGTAGTTGGCAGCAATGGAGAAGGAGCAAAATGAGTAGTTTTGAGAGTGACTTAGAATAGAACTAGTCGAACCGGGTGGTTTCATGTGGGGGGAAACATCAAAGATGACTGCATCGTCATCTGAGGGTCTTATACTCTAAGACTCAGATGCACTCAACACTCATTCCCAAAGGAGGCTTTCTGCTCCCTAGAACCATAAGACAATAGTCACTCTGCTGTGGGTGGCAGAGTTCTCATCCACCTTGTGCGACATTCCTTGCTTTATGTTCATGTGGTGAGGAGGCAGTCACACACATCACCCCTAAACTTCGCTCTCTTGTCTACCTGACAGTTTCTTCTGGCGGGATACTTCACAGGAACTAAGGAGAAACCCCAAAAATGCCTGGTAAGTCACCTACGTCACATTTTGCCATGTAAAATCTTCTCTTTTCTTTATATCATCTCTGTGTATAAAAATTTTAGTAATGAAAAATGTCCAAGAAAACTCTTTATTCATCACCTGTGCAGTTCAAGTCATCTGTTTGTCAAAGTCACGATCTCCTTAGCCCCACTCTATTTCACTAGCTTCCACTTCCTGGGTTTTGTAGCTGAACCACGAGTGGACACAGTCTACAATCCTCTCATTTCAACGGGGTTGGTTTTTCCGTCGAGGGAATGTCCAACAATGACTGAAGACAATTTTGGTTGTCACAAACAACTGTTGTTAGATGCCTTCGAAATAGCAACCCTGTGGACAACAGAATGAAACACCGTCCACTCCTGCGCCAACCCCACAATTGTTCCTCTGCGGGAGGCCATTGTTGTCGCCACTATGGCAACCCATCTCAGCAAGAGCCTTCCTAATTTTTGATGCCCCTCCTACTTTGCCAAGCATGATGTCCTTCTCTAGGGACTGGTCACTTGTGATAACATGTCCAAAGTATATGAGAGAAAGTCTCACTATCCTTACCTCGAAGGAGCATCTGACTGTACTTCTACCAAGACAGATTGTCTGCTATTTTGGCAGTCACAACCAGAGATGCTTCTGAATCAGTGGTCCTCAACCTTCCTAATGCATGACCCTTTGATACAGTTCTTCATGCTGGTGACCCCCCACCATAAAATTATTTTCATTGCTACTTCATAACTGTGATTTTGCTAATGTTATGAATTGTTAGATAAATATCTGATCTGCAGGATGTATTTTCACTGTTACAAATTGAACATAATTAAAGCATAGTGATTCATTACAAACAGTATGTTTACATACTGTGAAGTAGTTATTTCCAATGACAAATAAATGAAATTTTGTCTTGAAGCATGGTGTAGCATGGGTAACAGTCCTCATGCCGGGTACTCATATATAGGCGTATATGGGCATATCTGCATGTGGGCAGACCCACCTGGAGATGGATAGAAAAGCAGTGTCTTGGTTCATAAGACCATCAGAAATATGTGTTTTCCGATGGTCTTAGGCGACCCCTGTGAAAGGGTCCTTCAACCTCCAAAGGGGTCAAGACCCACAGGTTGAGAACCCACTGCACTAAATGTCCCACAATGCTCAGGACAGCTCCCCACAACAAACAACTGTATGGCCCAAAATGTAATAGTGTCAAGGTTGAGAATGCCTGCTCTAATGAAAACCTTTCCCAAGATTCTAGCGCTCCCTCACACTGACCAGCAGAGGCTTTCCTTTGAGACCTAAGATCTAAAGGAAAAAAATGAATCTAAAAACGGAATCAAGGCTACCACTCATTACTGTGTAAGTGGAAGGGAAGAGCATCTTCTATGGATTATTGTGAGGATTTTATGATATGTGTATATATATATATATATGTAAAAGGCATAATAGTATTTCAATTGTAGTATTCCCTTATCATAACTGATGTTTTTAAGGTCCTGGAGATGTAGGCCTTCTCTCAAAGCCATTTAATTCTGTCCAAATGGCCCTCTGTCCTCAGTTACAAGTCATGGGCAAGATCCCAAGAGAGGAATCACTCATTCTCTCTCTACCTGTGGAAGCTAATACAGAGAGTGCAGAGGAAGCCCTAAATTCTCTTTTCTCTGTACTTATTTCTGCTAACCACAAGGTCGGTAAATCAAACCCATTAGCCACTACACAGGAGAAAAAATGAAACTTGCTAAAGATTTACCACACAGGGACAGAGCTACCCTGCCCTAGGGTTGCTATGAGATGACACATAGTGTGCACTAAATGTTTATAATGCAATGAATGAACGGTGGATGCTACCCTCAGATAGGTGCCATCACTCACATCATAAAAAGGTGGAAATGGAGATTCTAAGAGTTTAACGAATTCGCACAGGTCCCAATAAAGCCAAGACTTAACATCAGATCTATCTAACTTCAAAGCCAAAATATTTTCCACCACACAATTGTTGTTGTTGTTAGGTGCCACGGAGTTGGGTCTGACTCATAGTGACCTTACATACAAAAGGAGAAAACACTGCCAGGTCTCTTGACACCTTCACAATTGTTCTTATGTTTGGCCCATCGATGCAGCCATGGTGTCATTGCCTCTCATTGGGGAGCTTTCCTTTTTGCTGCCCCACTGCTTTATTGAATGTGTTAGACTGGGTTGTCTAGAGGAACAAATCCAGCAACACTCATGTATGTCTAAGAAAGAGCTTTCTATAAACCTGTAATCTTATATCAATAGAAGACATCCCTGCCCAATCCAACGGCAGTCCTTAAAGACAATGCTAATCCATAAGTCCCTCTTCAACTTAATGCCTATGGCACAGCATGGTGAAGCAGAAATAGTCCAGGTGAAGTCACATAGACCCCAAATCACTAGAAACGTGGCAGACCACTGACAGCTCCCAGGGTCGGTCATCCTACGTGGGGCCACCCCTGGAGGCAGACAGAGAATCCCAGCAGGCAGGGAGGCAAAGTGGCAAAGAGAGAGAGGCAGTTCCCGGAACTGTCACCAAGCTACACTTGACTAATAGATTTGGCTCCACTTCTAGCCAGGAGTGTTTAGTTGACATAATTCCTAACTACTACACCAAGCGTGATGTCTTTCTCCAGGGACTGGTCTTTCCTGACAATACACACCAAGTGCTTAAAACAAGTCTCATCATTCTTGCCTCTAAGGAGCACTCGGGCTGCACTTCTTCGACAAATTGGTTTGGTCTTTTAGCCATCCATGGTACTTTCAAGACTCTTCACCAACCTCCAGAATTCAAATGCACCCATCTTTTTGGGGTCTTCCATACTCGATGTTTAACTTTCACAGGAATATGAGGCAATTGAGAATTCCAGGGCTTGAGTCAAGTATACCTTAATCCTCAAGGTAACATTCTTGCTTTCCAACACTAATTAAATAGATCGTGTGCAGCAGATTTACCCCAAGCAATGTTGACATTGGTGGGAGCCATGAAGTTGACCCCCACTCATAACTTGAAGCGGACATAAATGTTGCAAGGCCTGCACCCGCTTCGTGACCATTGTTATGTGTAAACCTATTATTGCAGTGGCTGTGCCCTTCCATCCCCTTCTGCTTACAGCTTATGAACAGCACCTCACCAAGACAGAGCAAACATTTTCCTTAGCATCAACAGCATCAATCCATTTTCTTTCTCAGCACCTGGTTCATGATAAAACTTGGTTTAGCTTTTGACTTTGATGGCTCATGACTTAATCTACCAAGCCTAACCAATATATTGACCTGACAGCAATTCATCCCTAGCAAGTATCTGGGACCATGACATTACCAGGGATTTCTCACAAGGGAATTGATGCATTTGTTTTATCACTGTTTTCCAGAGACAATGTGTCACGTCCATGAATGTCATCAGTTCCTTGGTCGCCATCGCTGGAATCACGCTCACGATGATCAGCTATAAAGATGAACACAGGTTCTGCCAGGTGCCTTCGCTTGAAGGAGTATGTGTTGTAGGCAGAACACTGATAAATGTAAGCGGTCTAGTTTGTATGATAAATTTGTATTACCTTATCAGAACTATGTTCATGTGCAGGGACTCCAAAATTTTAATTCTAGCAGTTGTGACTGGGTTAACATTGGAATCGATGTTTGAGAAGCATGTTGTGAGTCGATGATTAAAATGATTCAGGAATCATGTCTGCACTTGGATCTTGGTTCTGTTGATTATAAGCTTTGGTGTGAATATTTTGTTCTGTCCTAGCCTCAGTTTTCCTCTTCTGCAAAATATCTATCTGCATTATTGGATTCTTGTGATGATGAAATAAGAACAGTACCCGGCACAATGTAAAATGTCAACAGGTGCTATCTTTATAATAATAATTAGGAATAATAATTACTGTTACCACTGATGTTGATGGATTAAATATGACCCTTTCAGCATGAATTAGCAACAGAGTGATCTGAAAAGTTTGCACAATCAACACTAAAAGAGGTAAACATATTGTGTGATGTGCTTAAGCCACTTGAATCAAGTAAAATATTTTAAGAATGTTAGGACATGAATCATTTTATATAAGCTCAATTTTATTAATCAAAACAGATAAACTCTGCTCTATACCAGGAAATACAATTACAGGTATACCCTGAAATACTTGTCTAGCATATCATCCTGCATTACTTTCAAGCATGTCAATGATTCCAACAGTCCTTTCCCTTTTGCTCCCCGAAGTAAACCCTGGGTTTTATTCCATTTTTACCAACTGTATCGTGAAAACTGGAGTTTTGGAATTGTAATGACATTCAAGCCTAGTTGGATGGAAATTATGAAGAATCTGGAATTTTATCTCCTTTAAATAGAAAAAAAAAGGAAAAAAGTCATCAAGTACTATGTGTGATTTTATTTAGTCCCATAGCCAATTACTCAATGTGTCAGGCCAGGTTGACTAGAGAAACACATCCAGTGATACTCATATGTGTAAGAAAGAGCTTTATAATAAGAAGTAATTATATATCAAGAAAACACCCCAGCCCAGTCCATCTCAGGTCCCGAAGTCTGATACTACTCCATAAATCCCTCTTCAGACTCACACAGTCGCAAGCAATGAAGCAGAATGCAGGAGAAGCACAGGTTGGTGGGTACAGAGTCATGTGGATCCAACAGCAGTAGATGCATCACAGCGCTCTGGCAGCAAGCAGGGACAGCCAGCAGGAAGGGGAAGGCAGAGAGACAAGGGGAGGTTCCTAGGGCCCTCCTTTTGAGAAGGCTATGTCCACAAAGAGACATCATCAGACTGTGACTTGATTGACAGGTTGAATACCACCTCTATACTTTTATATATCTTCAAGTTGTAATGGAATTGTGTAACTACCACACTGAAGTTGGCCTTAAGACCCTCTCTGAGAAAAATCCCAGAAATGCTGACACACAAAAGATTACTAAAGAAAACCAGAGGCCCACAGAAAAGTGGGTGAAGGGAGACATCAGATAGTGTAAGACATGACAAAATAACAATAATGTATAAATTACCAGGGGTGAGGGAGGGAGGGAAAATGAGGAGCTGATATCAAAGGCTCAAGTAGAAAGAAAATGTTTTGAGAATGATGATGGCAACAAATGTACAAATGTGCTTGACACAATGGATGTTTATGGATTGTGATAAGAGTTGTACGAGCCCCTAATAAAATGCTTTTTAAAAAAAAAAAAAAAGAAAGAAAGAAAACCAGAGGCTATTATTAAGGACAAAATTCTGTCCTAGCTAAACATGATATAAGAGCATGATGCAGCATTATAATTTTTACTCGGGAAGAAACTGGTACAATGAAAGGGTTTTATCTCCAGACATATGTAAACTCTATTAGTGTGTTTCATGCCATGGATGTTGTACGATAAGATGTCTACATACAAAGTCAGATAATATGTTCCTATACCTAACTTGTATATTGTCATGATTCTCTGTCATAGCTCAAAAGTCATAGAAAAGGTCCTAACACTTTCAGAACAGTGAGCTTTGGAGATTTCTTGGCCTAACTTTTGTCTCCTAACACTTATCTGTCAGTTTGTGATATGGTGGTGGCTTGTGTGTTGCTGTGATGCTGGAAGCGATATCACTTGAATTTCAAATGCCAGCAGGGTCACCTAAAGTGAACAGGTTTCAGTGGAACTTACAGACTAAGATCAAACAAGAAGGAAGGACTGGGTTTCTCACTTTGGAGAAAGAAGTCGCTGAAAACCTTATGCATGACTTCGAGGCATTGTCAAATACTGAAAGCCTCAACAAAGGAAGCAGGAAATTCTCAGAGATACTGCTGGCAGATGGGCCCCTCAGGTCCAAGGACACTCCAAATGTGTCTGAAGAGAAGCTGGTTTCTCGGAGGGGAGTCAATTATCATGACATGAGTCAGATAAAGCCTTGGGATCCTCCTTTGCTGATGAAGCATGATACAAGGTAGAGAAACAGCTGCAAAAATATTCTACAAATTGGAACTTAGAATGTGGGAAGTATGAATTTAAGAAAATTGGGAGTCGTCAAAAATGAAATGGATCCATGAAGATTGGTTTCCTAGGTGTTAGTGAGTGGAAATGGACTGTTATTAGCCATTTTGAATCAGAAAATCATATTATTTACTATGCTTGGAATGACACATCAAGAGTAATGGTGTGGCATGCATTATAAGAAAATGTCATGTTAAATGCATCATGAAGTATAATACCATCTGTGGTTGGATTATATTGATTTGCCTTCAAGAATATCCAATCAATACAATTGTTAGTCAATTTTATGCACAACCACAAACGTTAGTGATGAAGACACTGAAAAATTCTACCAACAATCTCAGTCACAACTTGACCAAACATGCATTCAAGATGCATTGGTAGTTATTAGTGATTGGAATGCAAAAGTTGGAAAGAAAGGGGAAGGAACGGTCATTGGAAAATATGCCCTTGGTCATAGAAATGAAGCTGGAGATCTCATGAGAGAATTTGTTAAAACCAACCGTTTGTTCGAGAACACAAAAGGTGACTATACACGTGAACTTTCCCACAGGGAATTCACAGAAATCAAACGGACTGGATCTGTAGGAAGACCTAATGGAGAGGCTCAGCATCAGCCAACTGTGGAACAGACCTCAAATGCGTATAACGCTGAGGAAAATCAAAACAAATCCACAAGAGTCAAAATATGACCTCGGGTCTCTCCCACCTGAATTCCAGGAACATCTCAAGAACAGATTTGACTCCTGGAACACTAACGACAGAAGACCTGAGAAACTGTGGGAGGACATCTAGACCCTCATCCATGAAGAAAGCAAACGGGCATTAAAAAGAGAGAAGAGGAAAAAAGATCAAAGTGGATGTCAGAAGAAACTCTGAAACTTGCTCTTCACTGTAAAGTAGGTAAAGTGAATGGAAGAAAGGCTGCAGTCAAACGGCTGCATAGAAAATCTCAAAGAGCAGCTCATAAAGACAAAGCCGACTGTTATAGCAAAATGTACAGGGTTTAGAATCAAAAAAGCAAAAGGGAAGAACACACTTGGCATTTCTGAAATTGGAAGAACGAAAGACCAAACTCAAGCCTTGAATTGCTATTTTGAAAGACGCTATAGGTAAAATGTTGAATGATGCAGGATGGAAAGAATACACAGATTGGCACTACCATTTCAGGAGGTAGCATGTGAGCAAGAACCCATGATGCTAAAGGAAGAGTTCAAGCTTCATTCAACACATTAGCTAAAAACACAGCTGCAGGAATGGATGGACTACCCAATGAAATGTTTCAGAAATCTGAAGAAGCACTGGAAGCACTCACTCACCTAGGGCAAGAAATTTGGGAGACAGCTACTTGGCCAACTGACTGGAAGAGATCCATATTTGTGCCTGTTCCACAGAAAGGTGATCCAACAAAATGCTCAAACTATACAAGGATGTAATTCATATTGCACACAAGTAAAATTTTACTTAAGATCATTCAACAATAGTTGCAGCGGTGCATTGACAAGGAGCTGCCAGAAGTTCAGGCCAGATTCAGAAGAAGACAAGGAACAAGGGATATCATTGCTGATGTCAGATGGATCTTGGCTCATAGCAGAGAATACCAGAAAGATGTTTTCTTGTCTTTCATTGACTATGGAAAGGCATTCGACTGTGTGGACCATAATATATTGTGCATAACGTTGAAAAGAATGGGAATTCCAGAACGGATCATTGTGCTCATTTGGAACTCTAACCTGGATCAAGAGTGAGTTGTGAGAACAGAACAAGGAACCACTACATGGTTTAAAATCAGGAAAGGTGCGCTTCACGGTTCTAGCCTTTCACCATACTTGTTCAATCTATGTACTGAACAAATAATCAAAGAAGTTGGACTATATGAAGAAGAATGTGGCATCACTACTGGAGGAACGCTTATTAACAACCTGTGCTATGCAGAGGACATATCTTGCTTGGTGAATGTGAGAAGGATTTGAAGCTTGCTGATGAACACCAAGGATTGTAGCCTTCAGTACGGATTACAACTCAATGTAAGGAAAACCAAAATACTCTTAACTGGACCAATAGGTCACATCATGATAAATGGAGAAAAGGTTGATGTTGTCAAGGACTTTGTCTTACTTGGATCTACAATCAGTGCTCATGGAAGCAAGAGGTCAGGAGATCCAAAGGCATGTTGCACAAGACCTCTTACGAGTATTGAAAAGAAAGGATGCTATTTTGAGGCCTAAGGTGCAGCTGACCCAAGTCATGGTAGTCTCCATTGCATCGTATGCATGTGAAAGTTGGACATTGAATAAGGAAGACAGAAGAATTGATGCATATGAATTGTACTAGAGAAGAATATTGAAATTACCATGAACTGCTAAAAAGACAACCCAATCTGAATCGGAAGAAATAAGTTCAAAGTGCTCCTTAGGGGCAGGGATGGCAAGACTTCCTCTTACATACTTTGGACATATTGTCAATGGAGACCAGTCCCTGAATAAGGACATCCTATTTGGTAAAGTTGAGGGGTGGCAAAAAAAAAAAAGAGAATGGCCCCTAATAAGATGTATTGGAACAGTGACTACAATAATAGACTCAACCATAAAGAACAATTGTGAGGATGGTGCAGGCCCATGCAGTGTTTCCTTCTGGTGTGCAGAAAAGGCACTTTGGGTCAGAGCCGACTGGATGACATCTAATGATAACCAATTTTTCTCAAAGAACTAACCCATTGTCTGTATTGAAACCAGAATACATTGTGTTTAAAACATAAATCTGAGCACAGTACTCAATGGTTTCTGTGAAGCATCATCATGGGTCCAAATCTTAAAAGGCTTACAAGATCCTATAGCACTGTCTCAGCACTCTCCCAGGCTTTTATGTCTCTTACTCCCTACTCCAGACATATCCTGGAATTCCTTAGTATACTAGGTACCCTCTGCCTCAGGCTCATAAGGCGAGCTGCTTGCTTCTTAGAAGACTCCACAGTCCCGTGCCCGTCCTTTTCCACTTACCTAACTAATTCCTCCTGTACCCTCAGGTCTGCCTTCGAGTCTTTAAGGATGTTCTTTCTGACCACACTCTCCCCTCCTTCATGCAGACTTGGTCAGATCTGCCTTATAATTCTGTGTCAGGGGAGTAAGTCCCTAACAAATCATCACAGGCCCGGCAGGCGCAATTGTATGGCAATAATATATAAAGATTATAGTAAAGTCATAGAGAATGAAAGATAGGAGAAAGAGTAAAAGAAAGGAGTCAGACACATTTCATGGTAGCATGCTCACCTCAGCCCCTCTTGATGGTACACGTGGAGGTGCAGAAGGAGGAGAGAGGAGGGAGAGGGAGCCAGAAGGGGAGAGGGAACAAGGACCAGAGAAGAGAGCATCTTTATTGTTTTGGGGCTTTTATAGCTAGCCATTAGTCATGCATATTCAGGAGTTACAAACGTCACAAGGTGGGTGGTAATCATAGTAAAGTCCCTGAGGTCACAGGTGAGGAAACCCAATACCGGCATTGGAGGAAGACATGAGGGGGGCTGGATGCCGTGGTGGGAGGAGATAATCAGGGAATGTCTGTCTCTGCAGAGAGACAGAATCAACCATGTGCTCACTTTAAGGCAGCATAGCTGTTAGGGGAGAATCTGTGGGAAAGATATTAAAAGCAGGATAATGTGCTTGGACTTTATCTCTAATTTAGCTTTCCAGATCCCCTGTTATAAGTTAGGGCTTATAGTGCTGTCGTTAGGGAATATAGAACTGTAGTTTCCCACAGTTCTGAACTGCTCCTAATACCTCTTCAGAGCAATCATCACAATTTAATTAAGTAAATAGTTATCTAGTTATATGTTGTTCTCTGTCCCTTTACTATGATAAAAGCTCCACAAAGACCAGGACTAGCTCTGTCTAGTTCAACAGTGAAGCCAATAAGTTGCATCGAGTCAGCACTTTGTACAATTTCCTTTAACCAATGAGTGGGGAATAGCCATGTTTGGGGGATCTGCTACAAAGGCAGAGTCACCAGATAGCTGCAACCTCATTAACATCAATGTGTGAAGGGAAACTGTATGTATGCCTCTTATTGCCAGACCTGATGCTATGCTTTTAAAGCCATATCGTCCACACAGAAAATCTGTGTCAGAGATAATTCATTGTTTACAGTTAGAGAACGGAATTTCAGAGAGTCCATCACTTGTCTAGGGTCACAATTAACCAGAAAGTTGCGCTCCATCCTTTCTGTTAAAGAGATTAATCGATTTGAACACCTTGTAATAGCCTGCTGTTTCTCAATCTAAACGTTGTCTTAACACAGAATGAGAAAAAAGGGAAAAAAAAAGACAATCAGTGGATTGTCTGCAGATATGTTTTATTTGCCTCACACAGGTGATTAACTAATTGGAAATTTCCTCATTTAAAAAATACTTATATCTAAGAAAGAAAAAAGGAGGGAGGAGGGAAAGATCAGGTACCCTATGGTCTATATCCCCACATGACAATAACTGACTAGAACCTTTATGCTTTACTACTGGAATAATTTCCTGGACCTTAAATGGATTGCAGTTTGTTTTCCCTGATGTATCCTGAAGGCAGAGGATGTAAAATATGCACCGCTGATGGATACAGAAGCCTCTAGAGCAGCAGTTCTCAACCTTCCTAATGCTGTGACCCTTGAATACAGTTCCTCATGTTGTGGTGACCCCCAACCATAACAATATTTTCGATGCTACTTCATAACTGTCATTTTGCTACTGTTAGGAATCAGTTGACCCCTGTGAAAGGGTCATTGACCCCAAAGGGGTGGCGACCCACAGATTGAGAACTGCTGATCTAGAGTATGGGTCTCTCCAGATTTAGTATAAGGGGCTGTTAGCATATATCTTTAAACTGATGCAGCTTTCACACCAAATACTACTTCTTTCCCTTCATTATTCACAGGGAATCCTGTCAGTCATACTGATTGCCAGCATAGCAGAGCTCAGCATCTCTATAACCATCATAACTTTGAGAAACAAGTGTTGGACAAAGTCACGTAAGGTGAGTTCAATGTTGATATGCCAATGGACTCCCTTTGGGACGCTCATAGTTACCTCTGGCCCATTAATGAACTGACACCTCTGACTTTAGGAAGATGAGGGAGGGGCAAGTTTAGGAAGATGAGGGAGGGGCAAGTTGAGGGAGGGGCTTGGTGATCATTATACTTCCATTTCTCACTTTATATGCTATCCATAATCAACAGTTCTGACCTAGCTCTTAATCTATTGGGGGGAAATGAATGACAGACCAGACTTACCAGGAAGCCAAGTTGCTGTGTTATGGGCACTTTGATCTGTGTCATCAGGGTGTATGGGGAAACTCCCAATCTGAGAAAAAGAATAACGAGAACCATTCACAGTGATGAACAATCAATGTACACTGAGGAAAAATTATAGCTAACGTTTACTGAATATGTGGTATGCCAGTCACTGTTCTAACAATTTAGCTTGAATGCACTTAATTTGAACAAAGCTTTGTTGTTGCTGGGTGCCAAGTAGTTGTTCCAGCTCAGCAGGACCCTATGCACACCAGAACCAAACATTGCTCAGTCCTGAGCCAGACTCACAATTGTTGCTAAGTTTGAGCCCGTTGCTATAGTTACAGGGTCAATTCAGACAGTCAAAGGTCTTCCTCTTTATCACTGCCCTTCTACTTTACCAAGCATGATGTCATTTCCTAGGAATTGGGATCTCTCATGATAACATATCCAAAGTACATGAGATGAAGTCTTGCTATCCTTGCTCCTAAGAAGTAAGTATGGTGGCTGTCCTTCCTCCGAGACAGATTTGTATGTTCTTTTGGCAATTCATAATACTTTCAAAATTCTTCATCGGTGCCATAATTCAAAGCATCAATTTTTCTTTGGTCTTTCTTACTCAATGTCCAACTTTCAGATGTGTATGCAATGATTGAAAATACTATGCCTTGGTTCAGGCACACTTTAATCCTGTGAGTTGTATTGTTGCTCTTCAACACTTAAAAGAGATCTTGTGCTACAAATTTACCCAAAGCCATATGCCATTTTATTTCTTGACTGCTTCTGTTTCCATGAGCAGGGATGATGGTTTCAAGCACGATGAAATCCTTGGCACCTTCAATATTTGCTTCATTTTTCATGGAGTTACTTACTGGTCCAATTGTGAGGATTTTGGTTTCCTTTATTTTAAATGGAAATCGATATTGAAGACTGCAATCCTTGACCTTTCTCAGCAAATGCTTCAACCAGCAAGGTTATGTCACTTGCTTATCACAGTTGTTAAAAAGAGTAAAAAAAAAAAAAAAGCTAAAAACAGTAACAAAATAAAATAAAGAAAACCCCCAGCTGAAAATGACTTATTAAAAACTAGAACAACTTTAAAATGGGTCAAAATGGGCACCTAGAATATGCTATTGTGCAGATGAATGTTTAAAGGGAGTAAGGGATATACATTTGTGATTTCCACATTGGGTGCTGCTCAGGTACCCAACTTAGAAAGAACCCTTATTACGAATGCCATTTTAAAAACCAGTTCTTTCACTCAGCAAAAACTTAGGAATCCATTCTACCAAACCAGTGTGAACTGGCTGAATCCCATCACTGGATACAACCCTGGCCATATCCTTCCTGATTTTAAACCAGGCAGTATCCCCTTGTCTGTTAATTACCTCTTGATCCTTATAGTGGTTCTGCATTAACACGATGAAGGGCTCTGAAATCCCCACTTTTCTCATTGCTCTCCATAGTTTGTTATGATCCATGAGTGCCGCTCTGCTTTCAGCCAAGATCCACCAGACATCAGCAATGATATACCTTGTTCCAAGTCCTCTTCTGAACCTGTCCTAAGCATCTGTACATTTCCTGTCTATGTACTCCTGCAATGTTGTTGAATGGTCTTTAGCAAAACGTTACTTGCATGTACTATAAATGATATTGTTCAATAATGTCCTTACTGTTGGATCACCTTTCTTTAGAATGTGTACAGATATGGATCTCTTCAATATTTTGCCTATAGAATCTTTCAAAATAGCAAATCAAGGCTTGAATGTTTCCTTAAATTCATTCCGTTTCAGATATGCTGAGCATGTTCTTCTCTTTGGATTTTCTAATTCCAGGTCTTTGCACATTTTGTTATAATATTTGACTTTGTCTTCTTGAGCTGTTCTTTGAGATTTTCTATTCAGCTGTTTGGCTTCACCCTTTCTTCAATTTGCTTTAGCTACTCTATAATTAATAGAAAGTTTCAGAGTCTCTTCTGGCATCCACTTCGATCTTTTCTTTCTTTCCTGTCCTTTAATGATCTTCTTCTTTCTTAATGAATAATTGTTGTGGTAGTTGCATAATCTGTTGTCAATTTGAGACTGAAGAGTGAAGGGGTAGAATTTACCTTGTCAATCAGGTCACAGCTTGATGACCTCATTTAGAGGCACTAAGGAAATAAATAGCTTGCTGGAGGTGGGACACATACTCACTCTCTGTGCAAGACATTACTGATGACGAGCCTGATGGAGCTACACTGATGCAGCCAGAGTCCAGAGCTGGAGGAGTCATGTGGAGACCCATCCCAGCACTGACATGCTTCTACCACAAGATTTTCCACCCACTGGCTTGTGCTCTTGCTGCATTTGGTATCATTTCATGTGTTTCTTGAGTCTGAAGAGAAATTTATAGATGAGTATCAGACAAGGAGATAATATTGGACTTATGGACTTGATCTGGACTGGGCTGGGATGTTTCCTCAATACTCAATTGCTCTGGTATATAAAGCTTTTTCTTATACACATATGTGTGTCTATGAATTTGTTTCCCTAGTCTACCCGGACTAATAGTCTTGATGTCAGCCCACAGCTCATGATGTCTCCTGTCATTAGTGTTCAATTAGTCAAATATGTTCTTAAAATTTAGGTGGGATACACTCAAGGGCCTATTTTGGCCCCTGTGGACTGGTTTGAATTCTACTCAGCTTTATCCTAAACTTGCAGATGAGAAATTGATGGTCTGTTCCACATTTACTTAGTCAGGTTTTAACTGCTGATATTAAGCTAATCCATTGTGTCTTCCCACAGATGTAGTCAATTTGATTTCTATGTTTTCCGTCTGTGGAAGTCCATGTGTATAGACTTTTGTGTTGTTGAAAAAAGGTATTTGATATGAACAAGTCTTTGGTTTTGCAAAATTCTATCATGTGATCTCCAGCCTCATTTCCATCACCAAGTCCATATTTTACTACTGCTCCTTTCTCTGTTTCCAGCTTTTGCATTCCAATTACCAATAACTATCAATACATCTTGATTCTATGTTTGATGAATTTCTGACTGAAGTCCTTGGTATAATTCTTCAGTTTCTTCATCACTAGCTTTAGTGGTTGGTGCCTAAATTTGAATAATGATTACCATATATACTCATGTATAAGCCGAGTTTTTCCACACATTTTTAATGCAGTTTTTGTGGTAAAATTAGAGGCCTTGGCTGATATTCGGGTCAACTTATACTCGAGTATATATGGTATATTAGTTGATTTTCCTTGCATGTGTATAGATAGTGTCCTATCACAAAGATATTGTTCTTCGACATAGACCTTAAAATGTATTTTTTGATGATGCATGTGCACCCTTTCTATTGAATTTTTCATTCCTGGAATAGTAAACTATCTTATTATCTGATTTTAAATGGTCACTGCTAGTCCATTTGAGCTCTCTAATACCTAGGATATCCAGCTTGATATCCTGTCTTACGTACTGTTGCAACTGTTGTTGAATGATCTTCAGCAAATCCATACTTTGCATTACTGATGGCTTCCAATTTTGCTAGATTTTTATTTCATACATTCCAAATTCTGATGAATAGATGTTTACAGACAGTTCCGTTTTATTTTGAGTCATGCCCATCAGCAAATGAAAGTCCTCAAAGTTTGGCTTCATCTGTGTCATTAGGGTCGACTCTACTTTGAGAAGACACTGTAGTGCCTTCTGACGCGAAGTGTTCATCTTCTGGCACTATCACTGACAATGTTCTGCTGCTGTGCATAAGTGACTGATTACTCAGAAGTGTACAGCTTCTTCCTTCGCTGTAGTCTGTTCTTACTCAGAAAGCTCTGCTGAAACCTGCTCACCTTGGGTGGCTCTGCAGGTATTTGTAATACTGATGGCATAGCCCCCAGCAGCACGGCAACCTGCACCACAGGACGCCAAACTGACAAGTAGTAGAGCAAAACTGTATGAATTTAATAAAACTTTACAAAACCTTATAAAGTTAATAAAATTCTATCCAACATATGGTGGAACCAAGACCCCACCCACTGCCCTTCAGTCAATTCTGGTGCATAACAACCCTATGTAGGTTTCCAGAGAGTGTACACCTTTATTGGAGCAGATGGCCTCAAGGTTCTCTCAAGGAGTACCTGGTGCTTTTGAACCACCCACTTTGCAGTTAGTAGTCCAGTGCTTACTGGGAAGTGCCACCGGAGCTCCCTAACTAAGTCCCGGATCAGTTGCATGACTTCTCTAATATTATACAATAAGAGTTCCAGGACCCTTTCCTTATTTTTAAACTAAGTATAAATTTGTTATTGTCTATGTGTGTGTGTGTGTATTCAAGTTGATTTTGACTCTTAGCAGCTCTTTATGACAGAATAGAACAACCCCATAGAGTTTTCTAGGCAACCATCTTTATGTGAACAGATCGCCAGGCCTTTTCTCCTACAAAGCAGCTGATAGATTCAAACCACCAACCTTTTGGTCATCAGCTAAGTGATTAACCATTGTTCCACATGGGTTCCTTGGTATAAACAGATAACTTTATTGAAGTTTATCTTAAAAAAAAATAAAGTTCTCCCATTTTATATACACAGTTCAATAAGATTTGGCTAATTATATACACCTTTTTGGTTATATCACAACCGAGTTATAGCAAGATCTCCAAAAGTTCCTTTAAACCCCTTCATTTTCAATATCATCTGTCACCATACCTAAGTTTTGATTTTTTGGAATTTCATATGCATGACATTCTAAGTCCTCTTCTGTGTCTGGCTTGGTTCACTGAGAAACAATTCTTTTAGATTGAATCCTGGTGATGAGTACATTAATAATTCATTCCTTGAAGTTTACAAATAGCTTCCCCTTTATGGGCACACCACAAATCGTGAGACAGGCGGAGAACCGGGCAGTGTTTCATTCTGTTGTGTGTAAGGTCACTATGAGTCTGAGCCAACTTCATGGCACCAACAACAACCAGTTGTTTATCCATTCACCTCTAATGAGTGTTTAGTTTGTTATCAGTTCTATTACCGATAAAGTTTCTATGGATATTTCAATATAAGTCTTTTATGAATGTATGTTTTCATTTCTCTGGGGTTGTACTATTTAGAATCCAATTGCAAGGCCATATTTTTTAAGTGTATCTTTAACTGTTTATAAAAATGCTGAACAGTTTTCCAAAGTGGCTGTACTATTTTGCCTTCTCATCAACAACATATGAAAGTTCCAGTTGCTTCAATATTCTCATCAAGTCTTGGAATTACCTGTTGTATTAATAATTCGTCCATTGTAATGAGTATGTAGTGGTTTCTCATCCAGTTTTATTTTGCATTTTTCTTATAACAATGAGAATGTTTCTATGTATTTATTGTCCATATGTATATCTTTTTGAGATGTGTCTGAAATCATTAATCAGTTTTATTGGATACTTTATCTTCTCATGATTGCATTGCAAGAAACTAAATGATTGTTAACATAAACTTTTTTCAGATATAAGTAATGCTGATATTTTTCCAGTGTATAGCATGCCTACTTACTTTCTTAATACTATACTTCAAAGAGGTTTTTAATTTTGGTGAGGTACAATTTATCTATTTTTTCATTCTATGAATTATCATTTTTATTTTCTAATAAATTTTATTTTCTAATTATCTATCAAGATCATTAATAATTTCCAATGTATTTTCTTCTACTAGTTTTATAGACTTAACTTTTTTATTATGTCTATAATATTGGTGGTATAGTGATTACGCATTGGGCTCTTATCTGAAAAGTCAGCAGTTCAAAACCACCAGCTGTTCCATGGGAGAAAGATAGGACTGTCTACTCGAGTATAGAGTTGCAGTCTCAGAAACGCTTAGGGCCATTCTACCCTGTCCGATAGGGTCACTATGAGTCGACATCAAGTCAATGGCAGTGAGTTTATTTCTTTAGCATGTATATGGAGTAAAGCGTTGGGGAAAGGGTGAGTTAGGGTTGGAAGTTCATGCCCCACACCCATGGACATATCCAGTTGTTCCAGCCTTGTTTGTTTAAAGTGCAGTGAACTCCATTACTATAGCACCTTAGTCACCCTGAAGCAAACGTCCAAAAGAAACAAGATGGAAGTCTAAAGAGTATGCTGGTTGTATTTCTTCTAAGGCTAATTTATCCATTCTTCTGGCAGTCCAGTATATTTAATTTTCTTCACCAGCATCCAATTCAAAAGCATCAATTTTCTTTTTTCATTGCCCAGCTTTGCATGACAATGCAGCCATCATGTGATATCGCTGCATATTAAAACTTTAAACAAGCTTTGTGCAGCAGATTTGACCAGCGCAATACCTCACCTGTATTCATGAGTGTAGCGTTCACATTTACTGCTTTTACTATTTCTGCTACCTTGATTTTGACTCCTTGCTTCATATTAGTTCTTCTGCCTAAAGAACACTGAATCATTCATCAAGTAAAGGTCACAGGTCACCTCTTCTGTGAATTTATTCTTGACCGTCTCAGAATTATGTCATCGTCGATGCTTCCATAAAATAGATAGTACCGTGGGAGAGAGCACTAGCAGTGATTATAATGATGTATATACAATTCTTTTGAAAAGCAACTTAACTATGGAAGTGTATGATAATATGTGAATTTTATATCAAGAAACCTATTAAAAAAATAAAAGAAACTACAGTGCACCCATGATTACCATGGGTGAAAGAGAAAGTGTTTTTCCTTGGGGGTGGGGGTGGGTGGAGCATTGAGTTTATGTTAACGGTGGTACAATAATTTGGAAACGATGTCAATAATGGTTGCGCAACACAAAGAGTATAATCAATGGCACTGAGTTATACATGTAGAAGTTGTTGAATTGGAGAATGTTTTGTGCATATTTTTGTCACAATTTTTTTTAAAGTATACTAATAACAAGTACAAGGAAGAAGAAAATGTTCTAAAATTGATTGTGGCAATGATTGTGCAACTCTTCTTGATATGATTGAACTATTGAATTCTATGGTATGTGTATGAAATGCTAAATAAGCGGTTTAAAAGAAAAAAATGTAGTATCTATTTTTAAAATAATATTTGCTTAATTGTATTGCTATCTATACGTTGATCTGCCCATAAATGATAATTAGATAGCCATCTAATTATCTCTGCCACCTAGCATCAAACTTATCTATCTAGTCTATGAGGAATAAACATCAATTAAAACTAAATATATGAACTTTTAAGTGGTTGTTTTAAAATCTCTTAAAATTTGCATACTATTATGCATGGAAGAAATATTTCAGAAAATAATATTTACATTTCCCTCTTTATGTCTCTATTGAAAAGTGATGGTGGGAAATGTTGAGGGGCATCAATAAAGAGGGGGGCCCTTGACAAGATAGACTGGCACTGTGGCTGCAACAACGGGCTCCAATGTAACCATTGTGAGGCTGGTGCAGGACCGGGCAGTGTTTCATTCTGTTGGACAGAGGGCCACTATGAGTTCAATCAACTCAACAGTCCCTAATAACCACAACTAACACTGAATATTTTAGATAATAAACGATAACAGATAACTTGTCCAAAATAAAACCAATGTGTTGGTGGTCAGAGCAGAAGTAATGTTTATATCTTATTTCCTAATCTAGATGCTATTTTCTAGTTGTTAAAGACAGATGAAAAAACAAGTTAGGAATACAAGAAGAAAAGAATACCAAAGATGCTTTTTTTGGGTATTAATCATTCCTCTCCCCTCCTTGGTTTTGTAGATTGTGTTTTTCTTGCCTTCTGATACAACTGAAGATAATGAAAAACCTGCCCCGGGAGCAAACGCTCAGATACGGTTTGAGCTGCAAGAATCTTCCCCTAACGACAGAACAACAAACACCAATGCTTTTTCCTTTGGAGGATACACTTTCTTCAGGTTAAGAGTCTCAGGAAGGCCACAATCACAGGAAATTGTACCTGTGGCAGCTGAACACCAGGAAAAGACACCATTGCCTGAGAAGGGGTCCTCGGAAAAGCTTCCCATCATTCAACCAGAGAAAACAGAAGACCCGCAGCCTGCTCTGGCACCCGCCCCATCAAGGCAAATCCAATTGCTCGAGGCCCGAACAATACCACTTGAGGTTTTCCCATCCCACTCAGCACAGTCCTATTTCCAGAAATTGCGAGCTTTACCTTCCCAAGAGATGCCGTCGCATGCCCTGCCATCTCAATTAATAGAATCCCAATCCCTGAAAATTCAAGGGCCACTTGTTCCAACAACGGAAGTTTTGTTTAACCCAGATGTGCTACCTGAATCCCTGCCAGCTCAAGTTCAAGACAGCCAAGCAAGAGTAGTTGAATGTCCCCTTGTTTGCTCATCTCAAGCTTTGCTTTTCCAAGACTTGCCATCCCATCCTCTACCAATTCAAATCCAAGAAGCTCAAGCCCAGGTAGTTGAAGGACCCCTTGTTCCTACGGTACAAGTTTTGCTTTTCCAAGACTTGCCATCCCATGCCCTGCCGCATCAAGTCTCAGGACTCCAGATCTCAACAATTGAAGGACCCCTTGTTCCTACAGAGCAAATTTTGCTTTTCCAAGACACACCACCCCCAAGCTTACTATCTGAAGACCAAGCACATCATATCACAGAGCTGCCTGTCTTGACACTCCATGACACATCATCTGAATACTCCACAACCCAAGACACACTCGATCAAAATACAGCATCCAAAGAGGTTTCAACACAAACCTCTGTTTGTGCTTCAAAGTCCACAGATGAGCAATTTCTAAATGTGCTATACCAAGACATTAGATCAGAAGTCATGCTGCAGACCCATGTATGGGAAGTTGACCTCCATGCTAAGAAATACTCGAGGCGAAATTCCATTGTAAAACAAACAAAAAGCTATCACTCCCCCAAAAGATCCCTACTAGATACTCGAAGCTCAGACCAGAAATGCCCAAGGCGGAGGTCTTTAGGCCAGGAAAGCCAAGGTCAGAAATGCCCAAGGCGGAAGTCTGTAGGCCAGGAAAGCCAAGGCAAGAAATCTTCAAGGCGGAAGTCTGTAGGCCAGGAAAGCCAAGGTCAGAAATCTCCAAGGCGGGAGTCTGTAGACCAGGAAAGCCAAGGTCAGAAATCTCCAAGGCGGGAGTCTGTAGACCAGG
>NW_022111316.1:1647420-1660107 GCF_000313985.2 Echinops telfairi | reverse complement strand
GGCGGGAGTCTGTAGACCAGGAAAGCCAAGGTCAGAAATCTCCAAGGCGGGAGTCTGTAGACCAGGAAAGCCAAGGTCAGAAATCTCCAAGGCGGAAGTCTATAGACCAACAAATCAGAGACTGGATATTCGCAAAGCGCAAATCCATAGATTCATATGAAAACAGGCAACCCCCAAGGAAGCAATCCTCAAATTTGCAAGATCAACAACGAGCTGAAGGCCAGCAGGGCCAAGAGGAGCAGTTCCTAAAGGATCAGTCTCACAGAGGTCAAGGTGAAACTCAGCAGCCCCCAAAGAGACAAGATAAACACCAGCAGACTGATAAGGAAGAAGCTCCAAGCCTAAAACCTGAAGCTAAAGCAAAGAAAGCTCAGTCAAAGAAAGACTCGATGGACCAAGATTGGAAATTACAAATCCGTGAATCCCAAGACTGGATATCTCAAGGCTGGAGAAACAAAGACTGGAAAGCAAAAGAGTGGACTTTTGAAAAGCAGAATACCCTAAATTGGCAAGCTCAAAATTTACAAGAGCAAGAAGCCCTAAGGCAGAGAGCTTTATACCAAGACACCCACAGCAAGCGCACCGAAACCAGATTGAACCTAGATCAAGAATTACTAGAAGGCCAAATTCAAGACATTCAGGGTCAAAATAAACTCCAACAAGATCTGCAGGCCAAAGCTACCCAAACAGAAGATACGCAACCAGGTAGCATGAAAACAAAGGTCATCAAGCCAGGGTACATGAAACCTAACGATAAAAAACCAAAGGACTCCCAACCTGAGGTGAGAGCAAATGACCCTTCTTCCCCCTGCCAAGACACAGAAGAAGACCCATATTACGCCTATTTATCCAGTGTAAGTTTAGAGCAATATGTGGAACGAGACACTTCAGTGTGTTCAGCTTTATACAAAGAAGATATGGATTTAGCTTCTACCTCGTGTTATCAAAAAGATCAGCCATCGGAAGACTCTGACTAACACAGAATATACCCAAATAGATCACTGGCCCCCCAAAATGAAACCAAATTAGGGAAAGCCATATAGTCTCTTCCAACCTATGTGCTCAATGGTGGTTGCTACCTTAGTCACTCGCCAGCAAATGAAGGGCATGCAGAACCCTCAAAGTATTTGTCCTTAATGCAAATAAAATGACAACAAACCAAACAGTAACACAATTATCAGAACTTTCTGGGGTGGCAGAGTATGCCATGTTTAAACTCTTTGTATCATCAAGGTTCACGGTTGAGTTTATGATCACCAATTAATTTTGCAGCTTAATATTTAGTGGTTCGATTTTCTATGGTGCTAACATCTTTTGTCTCCTCTTTTGCATAATATAGTGGTTCATTCGGTAACTCAACCAGGAAGAAGTCTCCTATTTAGGCTCTCTAAGGGCTCAAGAATCCCAAGAGTCAGCAGGGAATCAAAATCACTCCCACTAGCCCCCTGGTTTTGTTGTTTCTAGCCCTCCAATTTACGCCTCACCTCCCCACCCTGCAAATTGCTGTGCTGAGGATGTATACACTGAGTTTGTGTCAATTAGTAATGAGGTGGGGGTGGTGGTGAATAAACTATATCGAGGGCATCCCTCAGTGGTGCAAACAGTTTGCACTTGATATTGACCTAAAGGTGGGGAGTTTGAAATGGCCCTACTGATCTGCTTCTGTAAAGATTCCAGCTTACAAAGGCAGCTTGACATGGTGACACATGACTCAGGTAATGGGTTTGGGTTTTAGCTTTAGAGACAGAGGGGGGAGGAGGAGGCATAGAAGGGTGGAAAAGCAACCGTCAGCAAGAATGACAAACTGGACTGTGGTGAGGGAAATTCTGATGCCTGTCCATATGTTTGTACACACCGGTTCTAGTTTCTCAAGCTTTATGAAACTTCACTGCCTCCCCAGAGGTCACAGAAAATGGTGCTCAAAGCTACCAGTGACCCTCCACCCTTCAGGCCTAATCATGAGTACTCCTTCAGCCTTCTAAACGCCAGGGATTCCCAGGCATCTCTCTCCACTGCAATTAGGAAACCACCCTCGTACAGTCCTTTCACCTATTTGGAATAACCTCACATTCTGGCCTCATAAAATTCAACATAAAGGCTTTCTTCTCGTTCCTGGGTACTTCAAATAGCAGCTGAGAAGCACAATTAGGAACCTGGGCTTACCATCTTGAGGTGAGTCAAGTCAATTTGGTGATGTAGAATAAGGAAATCTTAGAATTGAGCTGTAGAGACACGCTATATGCCTTTGCTCCTTTACCCACGTGGCAACAAATTCATTTCCTGAGATTGCCAAAGTTCCTCTACCTTAGTAGCATCATGACCTAAGTTGGCTCTCTTTTCTGAAGGCAGGCTGCTTTTTTTTTTTCCTGAAGAGATTCACTTCAACTTTTTCTCTCAAAAAAAAAAAAATCACTGCCACCAAGTCAAGGTCCCCTCATAGCCACCTTATAGAACTGGAAGAACTACCCCCATATGTTTCTGAGATCGTACCTACTTATGGAAATAGAATACCTGACCTTTCTCCAATAGAGCATTTGGTGGTTTTGAACTATGGACTTTGTGGATTGCAGTCCAATGGCTAACCACTCCACTACCAGGACTCCTCCTAAATAGTCTCCCTTTTTGCTTCACCTAGATGGAATGTTTGTACAGTTTAACATGTAAAATGGATAACAGATTTGGCATTCAGTCCAAAACTCAGGTGTCCAAGAAATATCTTGTTTCATCCAAAGCTCTCTCTGAGAGTCCAACCCACTCATTCATTATTGGTCATTCAAGTCCCCTGGCTAACCAACATGCAGACATACACTTATAAGCACACATGCACAATGTATTCACTTGTTAGACACAGGCATTTCCCCAAAATTGCACGAGTCCAGTGTGTGAGTCCAGTGTGTACGGTCTAGACTGAAAACATGGGAAGGTAAGAACATACGGAGCAATAATCTGTGCTGTCTTCCTATTCCCTGGGCTTATTAAGACTGGTAGGAAGCTAGGCAGAAGTTCCTACTGGCCCCAAGACATCACTTTTACACTACCTAGGAATCCCATCAATCAATCAATACCTCTTCTCCTCCCACACCCTCTCTTAATCCCCCTTCTCAATCACATAAATCTCCCTTATCTCCTCTTTCTGAGACACCTAACATTGTTCCTTGGATGAATTTGGGCCTGGAATTGCCAAAACCAAATAAGGTTTGGAACCAATACAAAAATGTTTCTATGTGAACTCGTGGCACAATGGTGATGCATTCAAGCTGCAAACTGAGAGGTTGGTCATTTGAACCTACCCATTGCTCCAACGGGGGAAAAGACTTGGTGGTCTGCTCACATAAAGATGACAGCCTTGGAAACCCCTTCAAGAACTGGACCTTCTCCTCTAGGGTCACTGTGATTTGGAACTGACTCAGCCACACACACAAATATGTGAACTATCTGTTCATAAGGCAAGATGCCGAAGGCTTTAGAAAACAGAAGCATTTGTGACTTAAAGGCCAGGTGGAAGTGTAAATAACCCACCTTATACTAAATGCAATATGTCTGCCCATAAATTCTGTTAGGGTTATTTCATTAAAAAAAATTTCTGGAAACTGTTGATTTCCAGATGCTATAAGTCCCTGTGACAAAAATGAGCTGGTTGCTCAAAGCAGTCTCATTTTGCTGTATTTGCTAGATTAAATACCCCACAGCTAGACTGGATCTCCCTGACACTTTGCATTTAAGGGAAAGGTTCTGAGTGGAACAAATGATGTGCATTTGACTACAAGGTTGAAGGTTTACACCCACTCAGAGGTATCATGAAAGAAATGCCTAGAAAGATGTTCCAAAGATTTACAGCCAAGAAAATCCTACTGAGCAGTCCTACTCTGTAATACATGGGATCATCATGAGTCAAACAACGCTAAGGTAACAAGTGTGATTGGTTTTGATTTTGCATCTAAGCAAGTGAGAAGATGACTCTGGCCAATGGAATATTGGTGAAGGGATGATGCCGGCGGTTTCTTGAGCAGGGAGAATGAACATGGAACCAAACAGACATACACACACACACACAGAGACAATACAGGGCTGCAGCACAAAACAGACAGACAGATGGTACAAAACTGCAGCAGCCTTGACAGCCCACAGTGCTTTATGTACTAAATACTGGCAGTGTTCCCAGATAAACTTGCTATTCCCACACTTGAATTTCTCATAGCCTTGAGAGTGAGTTCTATATCTCGGTCCACACCATTATTTACATTTCTCCCAGGGAAAAACTGCTTGCAGCTGTTTCCACAATCATCTTACCATTTGCAGTAAGGAAGCTGTTTACGAGAACCAACTAGGACAGATGTTTGCGTACTGCCCAAGACAGATACATGACACGAGACACAGTGCTCCTTTCATGGCTCCTTCATAGGGATGTTCATCACCTCCACACTTGGCCCCCCAAATCTCCTGATTCCCTTCCCCTACTGCCTCTCTCCCCTTGTGAACTGGGCCTATTCCAAGAGTCCAGCCCCAGAGAATGCTGAGTCCCTAGATGAAAGAAGCTTGCTTATAAACCACTGCACAGGTTACGCCCACTGCTAAGATGTCTCTGGATTGTGACCAGAGAGAAATGAAACTACACTGGTATTGAGTCAAGGAAAGCGTGGGACTCAAAAACAGAAGTTAGTCCCCTCTAAGTGGTAGAGTTGGTGGGGGAGGGGGGGGAGTCAAAGCTCTTTTTATCCCTTTATATTAGTTATATTGTTGTAAAACATATCACTACCAATGCAATTGCTTAAAATAACACACAATGGTTCACGGTCTTCAAAGCTTGTGAGTAGACATCTAAGATGCAGCTATTGGCTGGTCCTCATCTGGCGTAAAGAAGAGGAAAGAAAATCAAAGACTTGATTAGGCCAATTGCACGACACGAATCCCAGCCTCCACTACTCAGAGATCAGAAGAAATGATGGTGACCAGCTGTCAGTGATAATTTCTCTAAATAGGCTCATAATAGAAAGGCCCAGACAGAGAGGAATAAAAACAAAGTCAAAACATGAAAAGAATGGACTTACTGGTCTTATGGACACTAATAGAACCCCTGAGACTGTGGCCCTTAACCACCCTTCAACCCTGGACCTTAACTAATCCCAAGGGACAACTGTTAGCCAAACAATAGGGAGAAATGTACTCCTCTATACAACCAACATTTAGAAATCAAAAAGGCCGTATTCACCCTAAAAACAAAGCTCAGAAGGCTTCGAGGAAGAGGAAGGACAAGTGGAAATAGGGAGCCCAAACAGGAAGTTGGAAGGATGCTATTACATTCAGAAGATAACAACCAATATCACAAAACAAAATCTGTAGAAATCATTGAACAGAAGACTAATTTGCTTTGTAAGCGTTTATCCACACTATAAAAACAAATAAAACATTTGGTACTGCTTGGGGAACAAAATGTAGGGGTAGGGGCCGTGTAAAGCAGCATTTAATGTCTCACATTTTCTATAGGTCGGAAGCCCAGCACAGTGTGGCTAGATTCTCAGATCAGCCACACTCTACTAAAACTATCCAGTTGGGTTGTGTTTCTGGAGCTGAAGATACTTTCCCAACCACACTCATGGTTGCCCCCGTCTGTGTGATGACCCTGCTTCTGTGTTGCCTGTCAGTTGGGGGCTGCTCTCTCTCTCTTCAGACCACCTAAATTTCTTCTCATGTGGCCCACTCCATCTTTCAACCCATACTGACACATCAAAGTCTTTCTCAGACAAAATATCCAACCCCTTTCTAATGCACCTGTGATTAATCGGGTCGATTCAAATAATCGAGAATAATATCCTCCTTTAGAGTCAACTGAGAAGTGACTTTCACATTTGAAAAGTCCTTCTTGTCACGGAAAGGACCATGGGCGTGACCGTGATACCTCATCAGAGGATTAGGGCATGGACTCATCTCTGAAGCCCAAATTCTTCCAGACACACCCCTAATGGACTATAGTAGAACAACGAAAGTTACCAGTAGGTCAAGTCCAACTTCTGATGGCCCCATGATTTTCAGAGAAGAATGGAGCACCATAGGATTTTCATGTGTGTGACCTCTCACTAGCAGCTTGCCAGGTCTTGCTTTTGAGGTGCCTCCGAGTGGGTTCAAATCATCAGCTTCTTTGGTTAGTAGTCAAGGATTTAACTTTTGCACCACCCAGGAATAAAGGGAATGAACAAAACCAATTAATAATTTAATCTATTCAATGTATCAATTGTCCTTTTAATCTACTAACATGTTTTACCATCACTTGTCTGTCAGTTTGTTGTACGGTGGTACCTTGTGTGTTGCTGTGATACTAGACGCTGTGGCACCGGTATTTCAAATGCCCGCAGGCTCACCCAAAATGAACAAATTTCAGCAAAGCTTCGAGACTAAGAGCAGACTATGAAGAAAGAATAGAGTGCCCACTTCAGAGGGATTAGCCACTGAAAACCTTCTGGGCAGAATTGAAATGTCATTGGATACTCAAAAATTCATGCAAATAAGCAGAGCATTATCAGAGATGATGCCAAAGCATAAGACCCTAAGGTAGGAAGGCACTCATATGACCGAGGAAGATCTGCCTTCTCAAACTAGAGTTGACCACAATGATGTGGATGGAGTATACACTGTAGGAGGAGCCCTTGAGACCTTCATTTGTTGAGGGGGCATGACTCAAAATGAAAAGAAACATCTGAAAACATCAATTAATAATCAGAACATGGAATGTACAAAGTAGTCTTTCATTGAAAAGAGTGAAAGTTGGGAGTTGTAAAAAGTGAAATGGAACACCTGAAAATCGACATTCTAGGAATTAATGAACTAAAATGGATGGCCACTTTGATTCAGAAAACCCTATGGTTTACCATGCTGGGAACGAAACTATTAAGAGGAATGGCATTGTGTTCATCATTAAAAAGTACACTTCAAGATCTATATATATACATATAATATGTATAAAGTATAATGCTGTCTGTGAAAGGGCTGTATATATCTGCCTTCCAGGGAATGCAATCAATGCAACTATTATTCAAATGTATGCACCAACCACCAAATGTTTGATGAAGTTGAAGTCTACCGTCTTCAGTCTGAAATGGACCAAACATGCAATCAAGGTGCATTGGTAGTTACTGTCCATTGGCATGCCAAAGTTGAAGAGAAAGAGAAAGGAACCGTCATTGGAAAATATGGCCTTGCTGATAGAAACAAAGTGGGAGATCCCACGACAGAATTTTGCAAAAGCAATGACTTCTTCATAGCAAGCACCTTTTTCAACAACACAAATGGTGTGGACTTCTCCCGATGGAATAGAAAGAAATCACACTGACTTCATCGGTGGGAGGAGAAGATGGAAAAGCTTGTTATTAGAGGCCAAACAAGGCCACGGGCTGCTTATGGAGAAGACCATCACTTACTCATACCTAAGTTCAGGTTAAAGCTTAACAATATGAAAACAAGTCCACCTGAGAGCCAAAATACAATCTTGAGTATATCCCACCTGAACTCTAAGAACATCTCAAGAACAGTTTGACACACCGAACACTGATAACGGAAGACTAGATAAGGGAGGACATCAAGAATATCATTCATGAAGAAAGCAAAAGTTAATTAAAAAGACAGGCAAGAAGGAAAAGATCAAAGTGGATGTCCCAAGAGACTCTGAAATTTGCTCTTAATTATACAGTAGCTTATGCAAATTGGAGTATTTATGAAATCAAAGAGCTAAAAAAAAATTCAAAGGGCAGTTTGAGAAGACAAAGTCAAATATTATAATGTAATGTGCACAGACCTAGAGTTAAAAATCTGAAAAGGAAGCATATGTTCATCATGTGTTAAATTGAAAGAACTGAAGAAAAATGCAATCCTCAAGTTGCAATATTGAAAGATTCAGGAAGAAGATGGAAAAAATACACAAAGTCACTGGACCAAAAAGAATTAGTCTACATTCAATCATTTCAAGAAAGAGCATATGAGCAAGAACTGATGATACTGAGGAAGAAGGTCAAGCTGCAGTGAAAGTATTCACCAAAAACAAAACTCTAGGAAATTATGAAATACCAATTGAAGTGTTTCAATAAGCCGAGGAGGCACTGGAAGCACTCACTTATCAATACAGGGAAATTTGGAAGACAGCTACTTGGCCAACTGACTGGAAGAAAACTTAACACAATACTTAAATTATAGAACCATATACAATATGAAATGCAAGTAAAAATGTGATGAAGATCATTCAACAATAATTGCAGAAGCACGTTGACGGGGAGCTCCCAGAGCCTCAAGCTACATTCAGAAGAGTGTGTAGAACAAGGGACAGCATTGCTGATGTCAGACGGATCTTGCCTGAGAACTGAGAATACCAGAGAGATGTCTACTTGTGTTTTTTGCACTGTGTTACGGCATTTGATTTTGTGGATCATAACAAACTACGGATAGCTTTGAGAAGAGTGGGAATCCCAGAATATTCTTTTGTGCTCCTGAGGACCTTGTACATAGATCAAGAGACTGTCCGAACAGAGCAAGGGAAGACTGCCTGGTTTGAAATCAGGAAAGGCATGCATTACAATCGTATCCTCTCACCATATTCAATTTGTATGCTGAGCAAATAGTAGAGAAGCTAGATACTATGAGGAAGAATGCGGCATCAGGAGTAGAGGAAGGCATATGAACAACCTGGAATATGCAGCTGGCACAAGCTTGCTTGCTGAAAGTGACAAGAGAACCCAAAGCACTTGCTGAGGAAGATCAAAGATTGCATTCTTCAGTACGGATTAGAGAGAACTCACTGTAAAGAAGACCAAAGTCCTCAGGACCGGACCAGTAAGTAAATCATGACAAAAGGAACAAAGATTGAAGTCGTCAAGGATTTTGTCTTGTTTGGAGCCATAATAAATGCTCATGGAAGCAGCAGTACACGACCTCTTTAAAGTATTGAAAAGCAGAGATGTTGCTTTGACGACTGAGATGTACTGGACTCCAGCCATAATATTTTCAATCGCCTCTTAGGCATATTGGACATTGAGTATGGAAAACTAAAGAAAAAATGATATATTTGAATTAGGGCACCTAACAATGACAATGGGTCTTCTGGTGGTGTAGTACACAACAGGCCATGGAATCAGCTCTGGCCCATAACAAACCTAGGCACAACAGAAGGAAACACTGAACAGGGCTGTGCCACTCACAATTGTTCTTATACCTGAGCCCATTGGAGGGCCACTATGGAGGGGCCACTATGGAGCCACTATGGAGGGCCACTATGGAGCCACTATGGAGGGCCTTCCTCTTTTTCGCTGCCCCACCACTACCAAACATGATATCTTTCTCCAGAAACTGGTTTCTCCTAACAATCTGTCCAAATTATGTAAGACAAAAGCTGCCATCTTTGCCTCTAAGGAGAACTAAGGAGAATTGCTCCAATGCACATTGGTTTGTCCAGTTAGCGGATCGTGGCACTTTTAATATTTTTCTCCAGCACCACAATGCAAAGGCATTGATTCTTCTACAGTCTTCCTTATTCAGAGTTCAACTTTCACGTGCGGATGATGCAATGAGGAATACCATGACTTGTGTCAGGCTCACCTTAGTCCTCAAAGGAACATACTTGCATCAAATGCCCCTAGTTCAGCCTTGTGCTAGACACAGATTATCCTTTTATGTGAATATCCTTACATCTTAAAAAATGTTAAGAAGCACTCTTCTCATTATGAAAAATCATGCTTTCATTCCTTTTCCAGTTCCCTGCCAGCAGACACATGCCACTCCCCACCCCAGCCCCCATTTGCTCCGTTATGACCATATCTTAATTTTCGACAGAGACCTATTATTTCTTATAGTATTATGACTATGTATGCTGCCGGAGACAGCCTACTTAGTAAACTATAATTATTTTTCTGTGCTAGGGTAATGTTTTATTACCTTGGAATCTTGTCTTTTTGGGGCCTTGCCTTTCAATGCTAAACAATGTACCAGTGTTCTAAAACTCAGCTGAATATATTGATGTATATTTGGTATTACAGTATGTATTATATCAATCCCACTGTGTTGAAGGAGCCACCACTGGAGTTGCCTGACTTGCTGAATACAATTACCTTATGCCTGCAATTCCAAAGTTCCATTTCAAATTTAAATCAGCATATTTCTCTAGCTTGAATTATACAGAATCACCCCCTCCATTGTTGGTGTGCAACTGCCAGCCTGAAATCTCCTTTCTATTTTGCTGGGATTTGTTCCTGTGATCATTCTTTTACCTTACAGCTCAGGTTTTGTTTTCTTTCTTGTTTTCCTCCCTTATTATTAAAACAAAGAAAACAAAGCAGAAAAAATTCTAATAGTTTTTTCTTTCTTTCTGAAAATATGGACATAACACATTTATTGCTTTCAATGTGTCTCACAACTTTTGGTGTGATTTTCTAATACAGAAATAAAATGAATGTAAGTATATACTTTATTTTTACTTCATATTCCACTACTTTTCATTCAAGTTCTGTGAAGGGGTTTTAAAAAAGCAATGTACCATGCTACATTTGTTGAGGTTCACAGGAAGCTATAAGATAATATTTTGGTTTTCTTCACCAAACTCCCTTCAATGGTGACAATGATGTAATGGTTGGTAAGCCCTCCACTACTAATGAAGAGATTGTCAGCTTAGACCTACCCAGCTGCTACGTGGGAGAAAGACTTGGTGACTGCTCCCCCAAAGATTACTGCCTCTAAGATCCTAGGGAAGTTCTATTCTGTGAATGTGTTTACTGTGAGTTGAAAATTGATTCAACTGCATCCAGTGAGAATGCTAACACAAGCAGAAAATTGACATTGGGAACTAGACAACATTATTAAAATGTTTCCATTTTTTCATCTGAATGTGTGTGTGTGTAATTCTATGATTCAATTTTATCCTATGCATAGTTTTCTGTAATCCCGCCACAATCAAGATATGGAACTGTTTCACCACCACAGAAGGACTCCCTTGTGCTATTTCTCTGTACTTACTAGATCCTACCCCATCACTATGTCCTAGCAACTACTGAGCTGTTCTTGATCTCTAAAAAACCAACTTCAAAGAAACTCATACTAGACGAGAAAATAAAAACATATCTGAACGCATCAAAGCCAAACAACTAGGGACTTTTTTTTTTTTTTACAAGATAGCAGACTAGGCAAACACACTACCCAGACCATCTACAACAAATACACGAGAGACCAAATAAAACATAAAAACTATAATCTCGCAACTTGAGCTTCAGAGGAAAGGACAAAGAAGTGGATTGAATGGCACTAGGAGAAAAAGTTGAACCAAAGCAGCAAGAGAAGAGACAGACAGAAGCACACTCCCCATGGACCAAGCACAGAATATACCACCCCTGTGTCTAGAGGGGTTTAAACGCTGCCTAATCAGATCAATGGAACACAGAGTGATAGACTGTCACAGGCTATCTGAAGACAGGCAAGAACACTTTCAATAACCAGTAGTCCCCCCACCACCAACAACTGCTCTCTTGTTTCTTCCAGGAACAAGCACGCTGACCAAAGACACTCTGTGTTAGCACAATCTACTTTCAAACCAGGTACCCTGACCCCAAAGACCATCCAGAATGACATCTTGGACCAGATGTCCCACACCCTCATGCCTCCCCACTATAACTTAGGAGCTCCTTGGTGAGCACAGCAACTAATCCCTACCTGGGGACCTTCTTGTCACAGTTCCCTCCTTTTTAGACTCAGCTCCTGCCCCAGTTTTCTCCTCTGTTTTTATTTTATTTTTCCCATTTTTATCATTTTTTTCTTTCATTTCTTATGCTTCTTTTTTCTTCCCCCTTCATTTTTCTTTCCTTTTTTTCTTCTTAGTTTTTTCTTTCTTATTATCTTTTCTCTTTTCTTTTCTGACTCCCTCACTTTTTCATTGTCCTTCCATTTTTCTCTTCCCTTGATTTTATTTTGCTCCCTCTTTTCCTTTTCAGTTATTGCATTCTTTTTTTTCTTGCTATTGTTTACATGATTTGCCTCCTTTGTTGATTTGTTTACTATTTATCATGTCCTTTTTGTTATGTTGTTTGGTTTGGGATCGCTTGCTGTTGTTGCTATTTTGTTTGTTCTTCTCTCATCTGACACGAGACAGCAAGATAGTAATCATGGCAACACAACCCCACTACACTTGTATTTCCTGAAGCCCCATCTCCTCAGTGAGGACCACTGCCTGCTTTGTACCAGCAGAATAACAACAGACTGCAGGAAACACCAGCCCAACTGCTCTCAACTGCCCTGCCTAAACTGTGAACATATAACCGCACACATCACATTCTCTATCATATCTGCCAGAAAGCAGGTGGTGAATGCCAAACTACATAATCAATTAAATACAAATACAACACCCCCAAACCACAATGTCACTGAGACATGACATTTACACAGAGAAACACCACAGAGCGTCTCAGACAAGGGACCATAAAACAAATCCAGAACTATTTTCTGAGGAATAAATGGCATTGGAACTACCTGATAAGAAATTCAAAAGCGATGAAACATACAGCTTTCCTCTAGTTCCCAAATGCTTCTTCCCACCCCCACCCCCGCTCCACTATCACGATCCCAATTCTACCTTACAAATCCGGCTAGACCATAGGATGTGCACTGGTACAGATAGGAACTGGAAACACAGGGAATCCAGGACAGATGATCCCTTCAGGACCAGTG
>NW_022111316.1:1643631-1645697 GCF_000313985.2 Echinops telfairi | reverse complement strand
ATTCTAGTCTCAGAAACTCACAGGGGCAGTGCTGTCCTGTCCTTAAGGTTCGCTATGAGCAAGACCTGACTCAATGGCATGAGTCTGGCTTTTGGAAAGCTAATAAACTTAGGTGGTGGCATGTACGAAGTAACAGACTGAGAAGTCTCTGTCCACTTCAAAAAATGGTTAAATTAAGTCTGTGGTCAGACAGGTTTTTTTCTCTACCTGTCTGAATACAAGAAGCTGAAATTACTGTTCACAAATGCTCATCGATTTTAGAAATAAAATATCGTTAGAGATCACTTAGTCCAACCTGGTTATGATGTATATGAAAAGAATTAAAACCAAGAGAGGTGCATGTGATTTGCCCAAGGTAACACAAGGAGTTTCTGAGTGAACCAGGGCTACTGGTCAGGTTTTGCCTCCCATACCTGGACCTTTAACTTTCTACCCATCTTGGAATCTTGACAAATCCTGAGATTCCATGACTCTGTGACTCTATGGTTCTATCATTCCAAGACAAAGCACAGTCCTATCCATGCTCCAGACAGCCCTGGCACAGAAGAAGAACATGACCTAGGCTGAAAGACCAACCAAATAATTTTCTTTCATTTTAAAACACCAACTACACCATCATGAATCCAAGCACTGCACACGGCCCTGTACTGTTGGTGTTCCCACCAGAGCTCCCGATTGCCAAATTGCAGCAAGGTGGTCTAACAGCCACACCTTACGTGCCTGGAAATCCCTTATCAAAACTGATTGCTTCGAAACTGAAAATCCTTGGGGTAAGTAAGAGTCAACTCAGTATATATCCTACTGAGGGGGCAGGAGATAGGGAGAAACATCTACTAGGAATTGATTCCAATGTTTCCACTCAGGAAATGGGGATCACTTCTCGACACCACCTATGTACAAGGTTCTGGGTAGAGGAGAAAGCAAGATGAATAAGCCAAGGTCCTTGGGATCTTCAAAGTCACCAAGCAAAAAAACCTGACCTTTTCTGAGATTTTTCTACTAAAGTTTGGAGAAAAAGACAGAGTAGTAGTAAAGATAAAAATGATCATGTAGAATTTGATAGACAAGCTTCCTATTTACGTTATTCGGTTCCACAGAAAATTGACTGTAGTTTATTTAGTAACAGGACATGGTGTTTGATATCTGGGCTTTTGGTAGAAAATCATATTTATTCTGTAAGTGCTTATTTCACCATTCATTTATGTACTCCATAAATACTAATGGACTGTTTTTAAACGCCAATCTTTCTTTTTGACAATGGGGAGAGTCTATATTGAGTTGAAACTGTAAAATTCTATGCCTGAGACTGCAGTTTAATTAAATTTCCCCTTTAAAATCCTCCCTTTTGAAGCTGGAAAATAGAAAATGACTGTTTATGTGTGTGCGTGCATACGCATGTGTATTTATCTCTAGAACAATGGTTCTCAACCTGTGGGCTGTGACCCCTTTGAGGGTTGAACAACCCTTTCACAGGGGTCACCCGATTCATAATAGGAGCAAAATTACAGTTATAAAGTAGCAAAAAAAATGGTTGGGTGTTACCACAACATGAGAAATTGTATTAAAGGGTTCACGGCATTAGGAAGGTTGAGAACCATTGCTCTAGAAGAAGTATAAAGGTAGAAAAAGATTGCCTGCCATCAGCATTAGTTAAAATATAATGGAATGCAAACTTTTTCTAAAAGGTTATATTTTAACCTTTTAGTTCAAATATTTATTGAACTCTGCAAGAAATTATGCTACATGAGGGCTCTAGAAATAAATGCAACCTATTCTCTCTCATTGAAGAGAATAAACCTACAATTCATAAGTAATAAGATGAAAATGTTGAGAGTTGTGTTTAAAGATGTATCATTGAAGAAAGTTGATAAGTGTTGGAGGCAGGGCAAAAGGGGTAGGGGACATCCCACAGAGTGGACACAGTTACTTTCAGCAAAAAGGAATGAGAAAGTTTCATGTCAAAGTGTCACTGAAGCTGTACGCTAAAAACACAAACCATACTCACTGTCATGGAGTAATGCCATCTCATAATGACCCTATAGGACAGGAGGGAATTGGCCCTGTGA
>NW_022111316.1:1632707-1642405 GCF_000313985.2 Echinops telfairi | reverse complement strand
CTGGTGAAGACAAAGCGGGTGAATAAGCAAATGTGGTGAAGAAAGGTGATGGTGCCTGGCTATTAAAAGATATAGCGTCTGGGATCTTAAAGGCTTGAAGGTAAACAAGCAGCCATCTAACTCAGAAGCAACAAAGCCTACATGGAAGAAGCACATCTTTGCTTTTTTTTTTAACACTTTAAAGAGTTCTTGCTTGGCAAATTTGACCAATGCAATATGTCATTTGATTTCTTGATTGCTGCTTTCATGTGTGTTGATTGTGGATATAAGTAAAATTAAATCCTTGATAATTTTAATCTTTTATCCATTTATTATGATGTTAATTTGGATAGTTTGGGGATTTTTGCTTTCTTTACTCTGAGCTACAATCCATTCAGAAGTCTTTGATCTTCATCGATGCTATATGTGCTTCAAGCCCTCTTTACTTTCAGCAAGCAAGATTGTATCACCTGCATGTTGCAAGTTGTTAATGAACCTTCCTCCAATCCGGATGCCACACTCTTCTTCATAGTCCAACTTCTCAAATTAAGTATGATAAAAAGATACAGTCCCAACACAAATCCATCCTGATTTTAAGCCATTTGTTTTATTCAAAGATCTTCTTGTTCTATATACAAAATTCCCTCTGAGTACAATTGTTTGTTGTTGTTGTTGTTAGGTGCCATTGAGTCAGTTCTGACCCATAGTGACACTACACACAAAAGGGAAAAAACAAACCAACACTGCACTATCCTGTAGTATCCTCACAGTTGGTTCTATGCCTGAGCCATTGAGACAGCCACTGTGGGAATCCATCTTCCTGAGGGGCTTCCTCTTTTTC
Source organism: Echinops telfairi (assembly GCF_000313985.2). Lineage (NCBI taxonomy): Eukaryota > Metazoa > Chordata > Mammalia > Afrosoricida > Tenrecidae > Echinops > Echinops telfairi. Next base: position 1,641,585 of record NW_022111316.1, on the reverse strand, counting down.
CCTGAGGGGCTTCCTCTTTTTCCCTGCCCTTCCATTTAAACAAACATGATGTCCTTCTCCAGGAACTGGCCTCTACCAACATGTCCAAAGTACATAAGGCGAAGTCTTGCTATGCTTACCTCAAAGAAACACTCTGTACTTACTTATTTCGATACAGATTGTTTGGTCCTGTTAGCAGTACAGAGTACTTTCAATATTCTTCTCCAGCACCACAATTCAAATGCATCAATTTTTCTGTGGTCTTCCTTATTCAGTGTCCAACTTTCACATGCATATGATGCAAAGAAGAATACCATAGCTTGGGTCACCTTAATCCTCAAAGTAACATACTTGCTTTTCAATTCTCTAAAGAGGTCTTGTGCAGCAGATTTACCTAATGCAATACATATTTTCATCTGACTGCTGCTTCCATGAGCATTGATTGTGGATCCAAGGACTATCAAATCCTGACATCAATCTTTGATCCATTTATCATGATGTTACCTATTGGTCCAGTTGTCAGAATTTGGTTCTTCCTTACACTGGGTTATAATACATACTGAAGGCTACAATCCTTGACCTTCACCAGGCAAGTGTTCAAGTTCTCCTCACTTTCAGCAAGCAAGGTTGTGTCATCTGCATATAGACAGTTGTTCATAAGCCTTCCTCCATTCCTAATGACACATTCTTCTTCATCTAAACCAACTTCCCTGATGATTTGCTCAGCATACAGATTAAACAAGTTTGGTGACAGGATACAACCCTGACACACACCTTTCCTGATTTTGAACCATATCCATATTCCTTTGTTTTATTTGCACAACTTCCTCTTGATCCGTGTACAAGTTCCAAATGAGCACAACTGAGTTTTCTGAAATTCTCACCCTTTGCAGTGGAGTGACTTTGGATATCAATAAAACACGAGTAAACACCTTTCTGGTATTCTCTACTTAGAGCCAAGATCCATCGAATGCCAGAAATTATATCCCTCGTTCAATGCTGTCTTCTGAAGCCAACTTGAATTTCTGGCAGCTTCCTGTCAATGTACTGCTTAAGCCATTTTTTAATTATGTTCAGCAAAATTGTACTTTCATGTGATATAAATGCCATTGTTCTATAAGCTGAGCACTCTGTTGAGCCACCTTTCTTTGTAATAGGCACAAATATGGATCTCTTTTAATTGTTTGGCCAGGTAGCTGTCTCCCAAGTTTCTTCGCATACTAGTGAGTTCTTTCAGCACTGCATCAGTTTGTTGAAACATTTCCATTCTGCCGATTCCTGAAGTGTTGTTTTTCACTTATATCCAGCGTCTCTTCAATCACCCTTTCTTCATGTATGGTGTTCTTGATGCCATTCCATAACTTTGCTAGTCTTCAGTTATTAGTGTTTAATATGCCAAATCTGGTGGCTAAAATTAAACGGAATATAGTCAAGGCTTGGTTTTTACTTTTGTGGGTTTTTGAAAATGTTATGCAGCTTCTTGAATGTAGCATATGAGCAATTGATGGTTTGTTCTACAATTAGCTCCTGGTATTGTTTTGGCTCATGTCATTGACTTTCTCCATCATCTATTCCCACAGATGTAGTCAAAATGATATCTGGGCATTTCATTTGGTGAGGTTGATGTGTCTAATCATCATTTACATTGTTGAGAAGAAGATATTTGCAATGAAGATATTGTTGGTCCTCCTGAAAAAATTCTATCATACCATCTCCAGCTTCATTTCTTTCACCATATTACCCAGCTGCTGATAATTCCTTTTTGTTTCCAACTATCACATTCTATTCACCAGTAATTATTAAATGTATCTGGATTGCATGTGTGATCATTTCCTGACTTAAGAAGTTGGTAGATTTTTGTGTCACTTCGCATATAATTCCTAGGTCTCCCCTGGCATTTATTACTCTGCTACTTGGTGTTGCAGTACAGTGGCCAGGGGAGGAAAAATAAATTAGTAGAAAAGGTAGACATTCATGAGGAATGTGCTCCATTAAACAATCAACTATTCAAAACAAAACGGCCAATACTGATCCAAAAGCAAGGACGAGAAGGCAGGGAGGGTCATGGAAACTGGATAGCTGGAAATCAAACTGGCAAAGAAAATGGTGAGAATACTGACAACACCATAGAACAATTTATGTATATATATATATATATATATATATATATATATATATTACTGAATTGGAATCTAATTTTCTGTGTCCATCTTCACATGAAACATTAAAATAAAAAGATGAGTGTAAAAGAATGGCAATAACCCCACAAAGTTCTGAGTATCGGTATCTCCAGGAAGATTTTTGAGATGGTCTATTTTATCTTGAGATCAGGTTGGTATAGTGGCTTAGAATTCAGTGCGCCTCACACTTTAACATTCATGTTAATTTCTCAGGGGGCTTGTTGAGCTATAGATTTCTCAACCTCCTGTAGAGATTATATTCAACAGTTCCCAACAGATTCCAACTCATGGTGACTTTGTGTATCTGAGTAAAACTCCACTTGGAGTTTTCAACGATTATGATTTTTTTTTAAGCAGTAGATCATTAAGTCTTTTCTCCAAAGTGCCTCAGAAAGTAGCCAGGTACCTCCCTCTTACCAAATATAGGTTAGGGCCTCAAATTTTGCATTTTTAAACTTATTCCCATGTCATGCTGAAGTTGTTAACTCATAAAGAGATTTTCAATAACACTGCTTTAGATAATTTTCTCTATATCCAGTACCGGATGAAAGGATCTTTAAAACACTTGGGACCATAATAAAGAGACTTCTACTATCCTTTCTTTATGTACAGAACAGATTGCCCAAAGGAGATCTTGTTCAGCCAAAGGAGATCTATCAGGAGAAGGGAACCATCCACTTCACTTTTTCTTTTCTTTATTACAGACTCTCCAGATCCTGTTTGGAATGATGAACTTTTCTTTTGGGGTCATCATGCTTTTCACCTTTGTAGACCCCTACCCACGGTTTCCCTTAATATTTCTGTCAGGATATCCGTTCTGGAGCTCCATTTTGGTGAGTATACTCAGCAAGCACAACTTAAAGCCATAGCAAGGCGCTCGGTGATGGGAAATGTTAGAAAACAGCCATTGAGATGCTAAGGAATATATCATTATAAAGGGAGCTAGATTTAGCTGACAGATTGGGGGATGTGTCCTATGTTTTCAAAAGTAAAAGACAAAATGTACTCTTGTTGAAGTCACAAGGCATAAGAATTAGTGATATGCTACCGTCTGGTATGTATTCCTTTAGGGCTTGAAGTTTTTTATTTTCTCATTCAAATTGAGTCACTACCAGTTATGAGCAACAAGCATAGAACAAGGGCAATGAGGATCAAAGTTTAATCATGCAAGGATCCTGTCTTCAAAGAGCGCTCAATCTACCCATTGAGAAAAGCAGGTTAAACAGGTAAGCTAAAGGCAGTGTGAGATACAATATTGTAGTGGTACAGAAAGTTTTTGTGTAAGCACAGAGGGCGGAGACATGAAAAGGGGGAAGATTTCTCAGGTGTATCTTCAAGCTGCACAGACCTATTCATTTCATCACAGCTGATGACATTCGATAGAAATTGATTGAGCACTCAACTTGGTGTCAGCGAATGACCAGTTGAACAGAGGGTTGAACAATTCCCACAGTGTCCTGGGTGGTAACAGAGGAGAGCGTGGAGAGCCCCTCTCTATAGTAAGGCACCTACCAAAACGGAGGGGAGATTTCCCAGAGACATCCCTAGCTCCATCAAGTGATGAAGGATGAGTGGTTCATCAGGAAAAAACAGATGCAGAGGAAAGGGGTGGTCGGTGGCTGAGTAGATAACCTGTTGCATGCCAAGGGAGAGAGAAGAACAAAGACCTGAAAGTACAGAAGATGTCCACATAAGCCAATATGGGATGAATGGGAGAAATAGCCCTTGTAATCCAGGTTAAGGGGCTAGCAGTATTTTTCACATGGATGTGCTATAATCAGAATCAAAGTTTCCCTTATGCAGTTAGGCTGCTATGCGGCTTACCTCAATAAAATATTGCAATATTTTGCAAATTTTCCAGTATATTAGCTACAGCTCCATTTTATTTTCCCATTTAAGATGATGAATGAATTCAATGGCTAATGGGTAGGAGAGTCATTTCTTAAAGTAACGCTGACGTCCAACCTAATTGTTTAAAGCTGATTTAATATCAGTGTATCATGATAGTAAAGCTAAGGTCATTATAGCTACAAAACAGAGGTAATAACATTAAAGCCATAAGGTTAAAGGAAAAAAAACCCCTCACGTTCAGAACAAACAAAAACTGATGTTTACAATAAACCATTGAGGATCAAAGCCTATCTGTAGCCCAGTATTTTTCCACTCTTCAATGGTGGTCTATTATGCAGGGCATCTTACCCTTCTCGCTGCATTAAGGATCATGTGAACTGGGCAGGAAAGCATGTTAAATATTTAGGGAGGGATATATTTTGCAAGAACACCTTACTATCCACTATCCATGGCATTAATGTAGACATTACTTCTGTTAACAGTTCATTAATTCCGGAGCCTTCCTAATTGCAGTGAAAAGAAAACACACAGACACCCTGGTGAGTTGCATTTCCACGTTCTCAAAATATTTCTCATTTTGAAATCATTCATTCTAGCCTTGTAGAAGAATTTTGAAAATTATTATACCCAAACCAAACCAAACCCACTGCCATTTAGTTGATTCCAATTCATAAAAAGCCTATAGGAGAGTAGAATGGCCCCTACAGGGTTCCAAAGCTATAAATCTACAAAGAAGAGAAAGTTTCGTCTTTTTTCCCCACAGAGAAATTGGTGGGCTTGAACAGCTGACCTGGTAGTTAGCAGCCCAGTGTGTAAACCACTGTGCCACAAGAGAATTAGGTCACCATAATTCTACAAACACTCAAGTTAGTGTTCAGACCAATCACATTTGTTTCCTTTAGTTCATGGTATCATAAAACATTAATTGGTTTCTCTCTGAAGGAAAACAGAAGAGAATTTTCTAGGCTATCCAGTTTATAATTCCTACTTTATAAATTAAGGCACTGAAGCATAGAGTAGTTGAATGATCTGTCAGGAGTCCCTTAGCAGTGCAGTTAAAGGCTGGACTACTAGTAAGAAGGTTAGCAGTTTGAACTCACCCGGAGGTTCCTCAGAAGATAAGTGTGGCCATCTGATTCCAAAGAGGCAGAGTTTTGAAAACCCTTTGAAAACCCAGAGCAGTTCCACTCTACCCATAGCATCACTAGAAACTGAGATCAAGGTGACAACAAGAATAACTACTTGCCAGCAGTTTTGGCAGGTACTCACTTGACTTCTCAAAGAACGCTGGTGTCTCAGTGTGCTATACATTGAGCTGCTAACCATAAGGTTAGGGATTCAAACCAATCCATCATTCTGTAAATAAAAGATGAGACTATCTCCTTCTGTAAAGATCTAAAGTCTAAGATACCCACAGGGACAGTTCTACTCTGTCCTACCAGGTCCCTATGAGTCAGAATTGACTCGATGGCAATGAGTTAGGGAGCTTAACTCATATGAGGGCACACTGTATAGACAACATAATTAAACAGGACTGAGATATAAAGAATACAGTGCTAATTAATGTGAAATTTTAATTTATAGGTATGCAAATCCAGGTAGACTAGAGAAACAAATTTATGGACACTCATGTGTGTATAAGAAAAACCTTTGTATACAAGAGCAATTGACAAAACATCCCAGCACACCATAAGTCCTTATATTAGCCCATATGTTGAATACCAATCTATAGAGTCCGCTTCAGACTCATGAAACACATGCAATAACGCCAAATGCATGAAGATCATAGGCCAGTGGGTGGGAAGTCTTGTGGATCCAGTGGCATTGTAAGCATCTCAGCACTGACAGGGATATTCACATGGCTTCTCCAGCTCCGAGGCACTGGTTGCTAATCAGAAATGTCTTGCAGTGAGTGAGCCTGTGTCCCATCTCTAGCAAGCTATTTATCTCCTTAGCGTCTCCAAATGAGGTCATTAAACTGTGATCTGATTGGCCAGCTAAACTCCACTCCTTCACTCCTAAGCCTCAAATTGACAACTTCCACAATAGGTATATTTAAAAATAGAAATCCTTTCAATCTCTTAAACAAAAATAGATATGGGCTTTTAACTAATAAGATAATAATCAATTTCAGAAAGAGCACCTCCCATAAGTGTGTACTTTTAGAAAGAAATCAAAATTACAAGGAAATTCAGTATTTAACTAAATGAAAATGTCTTAAGCCAACATGTAAACAGGCTGTGACTTTCGCTAGAACATCAAATTGCAATGGAACATGACTATTCCTATGCCCCCAAGAACACCTGTTTTGTTCCTTGTGCATCCCACCAACTACCTCTGGCACAGAATTGGTGGGGCGGTGGGGAGGGGGGGACATGTGGAAAAAATTATGAAAGTTCACTGGATCCCATCATTCTGTGGCTAAGAAGCCCGAAGCCCAAAGCCCAAAGAGGTTAACCAGCTCACACAAGATCACACATCCATTTGATAGCAATGGTTACATTAGGATTAACATTGAAAGCACTGATTACATGAATCACAATATGCTGTGATTAAAGTTTCCCAGACACTGGTTTTGCCTACTGAACACCCTGAGCTTGAATGCCTCCACTATGTTCTGATTCTCTTTCAGGTGATGCTGAGCCGGATAATGAATTCTCTTAGTGCCCTGGGAGCAATAGCTGGAATCGTTCTTCTCTCCTTTAGTTTCTTACTAGATCAGCACTACCTTTGTGGCTTTTCTGACCAACTCATGCACTGTCATGCGATTACCACCTTACTAATCGTAAGTATGTTGTGTCTCAATGGGCTCACACCTAAGAACAATTGTGAGGATGGTGCAGAACCAGGCATTGCTTCATTCTGGTGTGCATCGTGTGGTTATGAGTCAGAACAGACTCCATGGCACCTCACGACAACATGCCGTATCTTTAGGGTGAGGAGTAGAGGGTTCAACAAAGAAGATGTGTTGGCATCCAATCAACACTAGCTATAAATTGGGATAGACACATGCATTATCTTATACTCACAAACATTTACTAAATTCATAATCACTGATAAACAGGCAATGTGGAATAAGGGAAAAAAACACGTTGCAATCTCATCTTTAGAATTCAGAGAAAAGTAGAAGTAAACTATAGATACATGTATATTATATGAGAGAGTGATATACTAAAAGAACAATATAGGTACACAGTATGGTAACAATTCACAGGCCAAAATGTACATCATGGTCATGAATGGAATAAGTTTATGATTTTGATTTTGGTTGGCTTCTGGTAGACTGGACTTCTGGTAAACCACGGTAGACTGAAGGGAGGCATTTAACTCTGCTCTTTCCAAAGAGCAGAAATTAAAGAAGAATACAAAGAAGTATGAATTTGCAAGGAGAGAAAAAAAAATTCTCAAGACTAGTAAACGTTGTCGTGGAGTCTGGGATGGAAGTGTTTGAAATTTGCCAACTCTAGCAAGCTTTGCAACTAACCCCAAGTGTCATCTGGGATTGAATTGTTTAGAATTTGCAAATTAGAGAAGTTTCTGGGTCAGTTGATGATTTTATTTCTGGGAAACAAATAGATGTTGAACATGAGTTCACATGGAATTGTTAGAAACAGTTTCTTTGTTGTGTTAACGTACATGTACAGTTCCAAAGAATCTTAAGCTAAAGCAGAAGCTTCAATAGTTTGTCTTACCTACTGTGCTTTGGTAACTTTAACAACGTGATGAGTCCTCATACCATCTGTTTTTCAAGTCATAGCTTTTACTTATGTCTCTATCCTTCACAATTACTATCACAAAGATTAAAACTATAAAAATGACCCAAACAAAAGGAGATTCAATTAAGCTGATAGCTAATGTCTCAAAATCAACAACAAAAACTGCAAAATAATACAATAACTTTAATGTGCTGCAACATAAATAAATAAATGGCAACCAAAGATTTATCATGACCATGAAAACAGGGCAAAGTGAATTTTTCAAATATATAGAAGAAGAGTTTTCTATCTTCAGACATTAATTAAATGGATAATAAATAATGAAATCAGATAGTAAGAAATGATAGCATGCTGAAATACAAGAAGGAATGGAGAACAAAGGAGATAATAAATATGTGGACAAATATAAAATGAAAGTTTCTGTGTCAAACTAGTTATAATACCACTTACTATTTTAATTTTAATTTAAAATTAAAGTGTTTAAAATGCCTGGCAACATTTTAACTTAACATTTAAGTTAAGAAGCAAACAAATGGAGTAGAAGTGTTTGTTGTGGCCTTTCATTTGACTTAAAAAGAGGGTTTGATTAATTTTAGGCTTTGATAATTTGTTTTATAAATCTAATGTGTAATTAGAAATATGAAATTAAAGCTATTGGGAATGTTTACCAATGTACTCAAAAACAAGGTACATTCTTCTAAAACATATTAACAAATATTAAGCATATCTTGTGAAATAAAACAAGTACAGACTCAATACCAAAGCTTGGAGCCATACAGCGTATGTTCTATGTAATCAAACCATAAATCAATGATTAAAAAATATTTTTTAAAACCTTCTGTGCCTAGCCATAGAGAAATATACTTCAAAGTAATTATAGAGTCAGACATAAAAATAATAATGGAACTCTAAAAACATTGACTTTAGAAAAACCACTAATGTTTTAAAGACAATCTATAGCCATGGAATAAATATAAACATAAAATATGAAAGTGTGAAAAATAATAGTTCAACCATTAATCACAAGGAGTTGGGGGAAGTATAGCAATTTTTAAAATTATAATAAAAGAAATAATAGATTGAAATTTGAGCAGAAATAAAGTAGAAAATATGCCTATATTAGCTAGAAAGAACCAACAATTCTTGGAAAAG
>NW_022111316.1:1616221-1629845 GCF_000313985.2 Echinops telfairi | reverse complement strand
TCTCTCATTTTTCATATTCTGACTACTCTTGGAGAGCTGGTATCACAGTGTGTTATGAATTGGGCTGCAATTCAAATGTACCAGTCAGTCTGAGCGAGAAAGAAGAGGCCGTCTGCTCCAGTAAAACTAGGACAGGCTAAGGAACTCGAGAGAGCAGGTTCACTCTGTCCTAGAGAATGCCTAAGAGTCCGAACTGCAGCAATAGCAATGGGCTTGGGGTTTTGGTTTATTTTATTTTGTCTATTACTTGATTATAATAATCATAGTCATGCCAGAAAGTAGGATTGAATTGGGGGGGGGGGACAAAATCATAATAATAACAATTTTAAACCACCCCAAAGTGATCCAGATGGTGGTCTTATCAGACAGAAAAGTAAAAAATAACTAGGGTTGTTAGATTCAGAAAGAAGAGGACAAGTTAGGAAAATATTACCCAGGGACAGACATTCATTAGAAATAATCACATGGAATTTAAAAACTGAATAACCTGTTAACTGAACTCTGAATTGATCAGTATATTAAAAGATCAAAAGATAAAACAAATAGGCAGGAAAAGATACAGAATAAAATGTCAAGACTAAAAAGCTTGAAGAGAAAATGACGATGGGAAACACTAGAAATAACATTAGGGACAAATAGTACCAAATAAAAAGATGTAATATACATGTAATTTGAGAACCAGAAACCTTTTTTTTTTCTTTTCAAGAGAAAAAGTAATGAAAGTTATGATTTAAACAACAAAAATATGCTGGCTAATAGTTTTCTAAAACTGATAGAAGACAAAACAGATTCAAATAGCTCTATAGCTCTCTGAATCATAAGCAGGGAGATCAAAAGAAAGAAAGCCGTATATAAACATATCACAGTCAAAGTGCTGGGGGAGGGGGACGAAAGGGAGAGGAATCTGAAAAGCAATGGGGGGTGGTGGGGGATGAGGTGAGAGGAACACTTCCAGTTCAAAGAATCAAAGGGAAAACATCCACCTAACTTTGAGATGAGGCTCCATGGAATCCAGAAATTAACAGCTTGGAAGAGCTGGAATGCTGTCCACTTGGAATTCTCTGCCTCCTGAGATGTCCTTCCAACGTGAAGCTGACATTTAATATACCAGACAACAAAAATCAGAAGGAAGTGTGAATGGCATTGGCAGGCTTGCATGAAAGGTACAAAAGGATTTCTCTAGACAGAAGAGAAATTGTTCCAAAGGAAGACATAGACATACGAGAAGGAATAACGAGCACTGAGAATGCTAAGTGTGAGAGTGAACTGCCTTGCTCTGAGCTGCACTCTGGGCCTGAAAGCACTCTCACCTCAGCCACCTGCAGAGGTAACACAAATGACTTCAAAGTTAGGTGCTCTGACCCCAGACAACAATCTAGGTAGGCAGAAACTCTGTTCCTCCCAGGACAATTGACTTTTCTGCTGGGTTCTATAATCCATTTCAATGGCCGCACAAAACTCACAGACAACACTCACAATTCCGGGAGGGTATTAGGGAAGCTAGTAGGTTTCTACTGGTCAAGATCAGAAAACATTAAGGATACAGTTATTAATCAACAGCAACACCTCTCCTCTGTCAGTAGCCAAGTCTCTCTCTGGTCCTCAGTCTCTCAGTCACAGAGATCCTAGGCTTCTTCCTCTGTGGGCGAGGAAGCCTGACTGCCACTCCACCTCATAGTCCCTGGCTTCAGGGGCACAGCCCCTTGGCTCTGTCTCACCACGGACCCTTTGATTTGTCCCATGGCCTCCTTGCCATGGCTTCTGGAACCTCTAGCCTTGGCCTATACCACTTTAGGCAGGGATCTCTATGGTGCTCCACTGGTGATTCTTCTTCTTGAGGGTCCCCAGAATTCTCTCTCTCTGCCTCCAAGAGAGCTCTCGTATACACAGAGGAAAGGAATTGATGTAGATGTAGTTTTTGTCTTTCAGCTGACCAGGGAAACAAAGGGCAGTGACTAGATTCACACTCTCTAGTAAGGTGGAGATTCAGAATACACCCCATCTTAATCCTGTCCATTAGCGTAACAGAGAACTCTCTGTTATAACCACAGATATAGAGGCTAGAATGTATAATATACTATTAAAAGGATTATGGCTAGAAGACCCACATTAAGAAAATTTACTTCACCATAGCCACAACCAAGTCCTGCATCACATAATCATCAACAGACAATAGCCCACCCCAATCAAAACCCCAACGGTGCTACATGAACACCACACAGAGAACTGCACACAAACTCACATTTTCGATCCACACCAACATACAATCACAAATTAAATACAAACACACCACCACAATATCTCGGAACCAACAGGTAATTTCCGTTCACATGAAGAAACAAAATGTTGTTGTTGTTGTTAGTTCCGACCCAAAGCAACCCTATGCACAACGAAGCCCTGCATAGTCCTGCTCCCTCCTCACAATGGTTTCTAGGCCTGAGCTCATCATTGTGGCCACCTTGTCAGTCTATTTCGTTGGGGGTCTTCCTCTTCTTCGCCGCTGTTATACAAAATATGATGTCCTTCTCCAGGGACTAGTCTTTCCTGACAGTATACCCAAAGTCTTTCCATCCTTGCCTCAAAGGAGCACTCTGGCTGTACTTCTTCTATGACAGATTTGTTTGTCCCATGGTACTTTCAATATTCTTCTCCAACACAGTTCAAATGCATCGATTCATCTTTGATCTTCCTTATTCGGTGTCCAACTTTCCCATGCAGATGATGCAACTGAAAATACCATGGGTCAGGTCAGGCGCACTTAAGTCTGAAAGCAACATTTGTGCTTTTCAACTCTCTAAATTTTAGTCTAAAAGGTCTGTGCCTCCGATTTACCTAATGCACCACACCTTCTGATCTCCTGACTGCTGCTTCCATGAACACTGATTGTGGATCCAAGGAAGATCAAATCCTTGCACACATCAACTTTTTCTCCATTTATCATGATAGTACCTATTGGTCCAGTTGTGAGGATTTTGGTCTTCTTTACATTGTGCTCTAATTCATACTGAAGGCTGCAATCTTTGATCTTCATCAGCAAGTGCTTCAAGTCCTCCTCACTTTCAGCAGGCAAGGTTGTGTCATCTGCATATCACAGATTGTTAATAAGCCTTCCTCCAATCCTGATACCACGTTGTTCTTCATAGAAGCCAGTTTCTCTGATTATTTTCTCAGCATAAAAAGTGAACAAGTATGATGAGTGGATCCAACCCTGATGCACACCTTTCCTGATTTTAAACCATGTGCTATCCCCTTGTTCTGTTTGCACAGCTGCTTCCTAATTTATGTACAAGCTCCCAAAAAGCACAATGAAGGGTTCTGGAAATCCCATTCTTCGCATGGCTGTCCATAGTTTTTGATGGTACACACAGTCAAATGCCTTTGCAAAGTCAATAAAATACAAGTAAACATCTCTCTGGAATTCTCTGTCCTGATCCAAGACCTATCTGACATCAGCAATGATATCCCTTGTTCCATGTCCTCTTCTGAATTCAGCCTGAACCTCTGACAGTTTCCTGTCAATGTACTGCTGCAACTGTTGCTGGATGATCTTCAACAATATTTTACTTACACGCAATATCAATGATATTGTTCTATAGCTTGTGCATTCTGTTGGGTCCCCCCCACCTTTCTTTGGAATAGGCACAAATATGGATCTCTTCCAGCCAGTTGACCAAGGAGTTGTCTTCCAAATTTCCTGGCACAGATGAGTAAATGTTTCCAGTACTTCATCAGTTTGTTGAAACATTTCATTGGGTATTCCATCAAGTCCTGAAACCTGATTTTTGACCAATGAATTCACCACAGCTTGAAATTCTTCCTTCCGCATCATTGGCTCTTGCTCATATGCTACCTTCTGAAATGGTGGAATGTTGACTAGTTATTTTTGGTACAGTGACTCTGTGTATTCTTTCCATCTTCTCTTGACACTTCCTACATCATTCAATATTTGACCAATAGAATCTTTCAAGATTGCAACTTGAGGCTTGAAGTTTCTTCAACTTTCAGTTTAAGATATGCTGAACATGTTCTTCCCTTTTGGTTTTCTGTAATACTTGGCTTTGTTTTCTTGAGCTGCCCTTTGAAATTTTCTATCCAGCTCTTTGACATCATCTTTTCCTCCATTTCCTTTAGGTACTCTATGATTAAAAGCAAGTTTCATAGTCCCTTCTATATCCACTTTGATGTTTTCTTTCTTTCCTGTCTGTTCCTAGATTCATACTTTGAACATTTCAAATTCCAATCACTACCATATTTTTGTTTCTCCTTATCTTGAGTTGAGTGGCTCAAACAAGTGGCCAAAATACAGAGCCAGAAGACCTTTCTAAGGGGAAAATAGTGTTGGAGCTACCTGATAATGAATTCAAAAGGATAATATTTGGGTTCTTCAATGAACTGTGATAACTAAAGCTGTGGATGAAAGCAAAGGAAACAAACTTTAGAGGAATTAAAGAAAACACTACAAAATCAAATTGACAAAATAAGTGAAAAACAAAAAATCATACAACAGCAAAAAGAAATCTCCCCTCCCCCCCACCCCACCCCCAACTAATAGTAAGAATTCAGAAAGGTACAATAAGTTGAAAGGACAAAGGAGTGGAATTGAGTCAATGGAAGGCTAAATTCGTGAACTTAAGACAAATCTCTCAATGCTCATCTGGTAAAAAAACAATCAAAAAGAAATGGGAAAAGTCAGAAGAAAATCTAAGAACTATGTGGCAAATCATCAAGAAGATTAGCATGAGATCAGAACTCCAGAACAGGTAGAGACAACTCCCCTACCCCAAGCACACACACACATACACACACAAATACAGAGCAAATTGTTGAAAAGTTTGAATAAAACCACTAACATTATGTAAGACAAGAAAACTGTATATTCACGAAGATGAACAAGCCCCAAACAGAACAGAGCACCAAGACATATAATTAACAAACTTTCCAAATCAACAGATAAGGAAAGAATCCTAAGAGTTGTTTGGGAAAAATGAAAAGTTACATACAAAGGTGACTCATGATTTCTCAGCAGAAGTCATACAGGCAAGAAAGCCATTTTTGAAAGAAAAAAAAAAAGATTGCCAATTAAGATTCATAGAGCCAACAAAATTCTCCTTCAAATATGAAGATGAAATTAGGACATTTGCTAATAAAAAGAAGTTAAAGGACTTTATAAAACCCGGCCAGCTTCACAAAGAACACTAAAGGGAGATCTTCAGGCACAGAGGAGCAATGACATACAAGAACTGAGATTCACATACCTGACACCACCACCCAGAGGGCAACCCAAAGATGCGACTGTTCTTGCTAGCTGCCTCGAGTCACCCGTGACTCAGAGAGCCCATGCACAGAGGAACAAAACATTGCCGAGTCCTGTGCCATCCTCAAATTGTTTTTTGAGCCTATTGTTATAGACACCGTGTCAATCCATCTCACTGAGTCTTCCTCTTTGTCACTGGCCTACTTAACTCAGCATGCTGTCCTTTCAAAGACGCTCATCTCTCCTAGCAACATGCTTAAACCCAGAGATGGAAGTATCCAAAGTTCAACAAATCTACAAGACTGATTTGTAGGGAAGCAGAGATATCAATTGGGAAGCAGAGACATCAATTTGTAACAAAGATGATCACAAACTATAAAGGGTGAAAAGTATAGTTACAAAAGTTACAAACAGAGAGAAAAGCATGTAGACGTCAAGAACGTGGATGAAGAGAAAAGCAGTATACAATTAGAGGGAGGTTGGTACAACATGATGGAGGCAAGAAAGATAGTGAGAGGGATGCAAGAGTTAAAGGCAACCAAGGCAACTGTTGTTATATACACAATCCTGCAATGACAATGACAGACACATGGATAGTAATACAGGCTAAATGGGTGTGGGAGAAGAAGTTAGAGCTATACCCATAATTATACACAGGTTTGACAGAGGATGTTTGTACATGGGTATTTACCTGGCTGCCACTCTATGAATGTAGCAGATCATACAGAGGGAAACTTTATGAAAATTTCTTAGACATGACCAAACACTTTGAGGGAAGGAGGTCCTGAGCCTGGAGACTCAACACCATAGTCTTGGGAGGGCACAAAGGTCAATTGGCATAACACAGGCCACAAAATAAGGTTCTGCAATCTACGTCCCACTGTGGTGAGTAACAAGATCTTAATAGCTTGTGAGTGGCCATCTAAGGTATAACTACTGGTATTACTGCCCTGTCCAGAGAGAGGGAAAAGAGAATGATGACAATAAAGCCCATGGAAACAATGAGTCTGATGAGTGAATGGACCAAGCAAAAAACAGTTACCATGACCCTGAGACCAGAAGGACTAGTGTGTCCAGGTACCACTTTCAACTGTTCTGACAGGGATTGCATTAGAAGATCCTATATAAGGTGGTAGCAAAAGGTGGAACAAAACTCAAAATCATGAAAGGGAGCAGGCTTGCTCAAATTAGAGACTAGTGGAGACCCTGAGACTGTGACCCTTGATCACCCTTCAGGTATGGAACTGAACACCCACCCTCCTGCTCAGTTTTCAGTCAAACAGTGTACAGGTCCATACGGGGAACATTAACACTAGGGAGATGTGCACTTCCATTTGTGATCAAGGAGCAGCATGTATCCACAGAGATCAGGGAAGAAAGAGAAAGGGAAATGGAGACAGTAAAGGCAGGAAGGAAGCGGAATGAATGATGTTACATAAAGGAGGCTGCAATGAATGAGATGAAACATGATGCGTATGAGTTGTTGAAAGTCAAACTGATGATCTGTGCTGCAACCTTCACTCAAATCACAATAAAAATTTAAATTGTGTAAATGAATACATTAAAATAACATTTTGAATGAAAGAGACAAGTTGTCATATCCTCCCAACTCTGCAAAGAAACCCAAATTCACTGTCAATTCCAACTTGTAGCAATGTAGTAGAACAAAGTAGAGCTGTTCCTTTGGGCTTCTGAGACTTTAAACCTTTACAGGAGTAGATAGCTTCGTTTCTCTTCTCTGGAGCAGCTGTGGGTTCGAACCGCGGCCTTCAGAAAACACTGCTACTGTGTTAACACCATACGCCTTCATTTTTCTTTTTCTTCTGTTACAGGGGATTTTTATTATGCTGATGGTCTTCACCGTTATCGAATTATTCATTGCTCTGTTTTTCTCAATCTTTGGGGGCCAATAAGCCTGAAGTAATTATGAGAGATGACGCGGAATAGCATTGTAAAAAGAAAGAGGTGTTCTAACATTCTTTAGAAATGAATGCTGCTTGTGAAGAAAAACATACAATCTTAAGGCGGACAACTCTTTGGAGCAAAAAAGGAGATCCAAGGTGGGGAAGGCGGTTAGAGACATTCTGGCGGATAAAACACACCCTGACTGATTGCAATATTATCTCCTCCTTTCTTTAATCCCTGTGGTCATATTGGTGCCAACCTCCTCTGTTAGCCATGCATTCATTCAACTAATGAACAACAATGTGAGTTATTGTTTCTGTACAAACAGGGAAAGGAACCAAACCCAGGTCTGGGTGGCAAGTCATCTAATTCGTTGGATGGTGACAGCTCCTGCTAATTCTTCCAAGTGGCTCCACTCAATGACTTCTACTACATCAACACATGGAAAGAGGAGCTGGTTGGCAGAGTGGCTTGGCTCACGACTTTTACATCAATGCTGAAAGTTCATCAATACCCAGAGTCACTTACTATAAAAGAGAATAGTAGCTATTGAAGTTTAGCAATTTTGGAACTACTAGTATACTATGTTCCAGGTACCGTTGTTACCAATAAATCTTACAAATGCCAAAAGATAGGCCAGTGGTAGAATTCTCACTTCTCATGCGGAAGACCTAGGTTCAATCCCTGGCCAAAGCACCTCACACATAATTACCACCTCTCTGGCAGTAGAGGCTTTCATGTGTCCATGGTGCTGAACAATTTTCAATGGAGTTTCTAGACTGAGATGGAGTAGGAACAAAGGTCTAGTGATCTACTTCCAAAAGATCAAATAGATTCCAATTCATAATGGCTCCGTAGGGTATCTGAGACTACAAATAGTTATGAAAGTATAAAATCTCATATTTCTTCCTTAAAGTGTCTGGTGAGCTTGAACTGCCAATCTTAGGATTAGCAGACCAATGCTTAGCCCACTGTGCCACAAGGGCTGCTGAAAGACCATAGTTATTGAAAACCCTATGGAATACAGTTCTACTGTGAAAATACATGGGATTGATGTGAGTTGAAATTGGCTCAACGGCAGATGGTCTTACTGTTAAAATATGACTACCATACTTCAGCACTTTAGATTAGGCAGGCAAATAATCACCTAAATATAGCCTTAGGTAGCTAACGAAACAAATATTTGGAGACGACTACATTCAATGCTCCCTAGTGTATGGACTTAATTAATCTTGAATCTATCTGCATGGATGCCTCCTCTCCACTGACCCTTAAAAATGAAATAAAAAGGTAAATGTCAGTCCCACAAGCCCATCTTTGGAGAATTTCTAGAGTCCTTCTTGTCCTTGGGGACCCACTACCCACACCTGTTTGCAGGGTGGGGGCTATAAAATTCTTCCACTTAATAGCATGAAGCTCACCAGGCAGTCCCCTGGGGTCGGTTTCAAGAAGTGAAACGTCCTGGTTTCACTTCGGCTCTTGTAAGAGTGTGTTCAACCAAAATAATCGGGGCAAAGCCCAAGGTGGCAGAAGCTGCTGATTTCCCCGTCACCTGATATCTATCAGAGGTCCTAGACCCAGAGTTGGCCTATCTCACTTAACCCCTCTCCCAGCATATGTGAAAAGCCGGATGCATCAGACTGAACTCGCAGGCGCTATCTAACTCCGCTCTTAAGCCCTTGAAGATTTGGTGTCCAGGTAAGAACTCAATTTGCTTTATTTAAACATTTAAAGGGGGTGGTGGTGATAAGGAACCCTGGTGCTGCCTTGGGTGGCTATCCACAAGCTGAGCCTGTCAAACCCACCAGCTGTGCTGAGGGAGAAAAACCGAAGCTGTATGTTCCCATAAAGATTGAGTCCTGGAAACCCTAATGAACAGTTCTGCCTTACCCTATCATGTCACCAGGAGTCAGAAGCTACTCAATAGCAGTGGGTTTGTATTCAGAGTTTTAAAGGGGGCTGAAAAATGAAAAATGTTTTTGGAGCCTGGAAATTGCCACTTTAATCCTAGGATTCTGATAGGGCTTTCTGATAGGAGACCTGGTTATGTAGTGGGGTACATGTTGGGCTGCTAATCACAAGGTCAGCAGTTTGAAACCACCAGCTGCCCCGAGGGAGAAAGATAAGGCTTTCTATGCCTATAAAGATTTACAGTCTCAGAAACCCACCAGGGCAGCTCTATAATATCTATGGGACCGACATGGGCCAAATTTGACCTGATGGCAGAGAGCTTGGTGGTTATCAAGGCATGCTGCCCAATACCCTCTTAACTCCTCTCTCCCTCACTTATGACCCTAGGTAACTATCTTCAAGTCAAATGGTAGTGGAATACAGCTTGTAGATTAAAGCATGATTTCTAAGCAGGTTCAAACTTCAGCTCCACCACTTACAAGGCACCTAACTTTTGGCAAGTTAAAACATCTCAATGTGCCTCTGTTTGCTCATCTTTCAAATGGGGGCAAGGATAATATTCGGAAAGATTAACACCCCCTCCACAAAAACAAAGCAAAACAAACTCTAATCTCCTGTCAAATAGAATTCCAAGTCATAGGGACCCTATAGGACGGACTAGAACTGCTACATAGTGTTTTCAGGGCTGTCAATCTTTTTGGAAGCATCACATCTTTGTCAAAGGGACTGATGGGTCAACCAAAAACTTCTTGGTGCACAGGTGAGAGCTTAAGTGTTATGCTACGAGGGCTCCTTTCAGGAAAATAAAATCCTGAAGGGCTCATGATTGCTCCGTACCAGATAAGAAAGTAGTCAGTCATGGATGTAGTGAAATGAACTCCATTGGTCTTTCTGTACAGCTTCTGCCTCCAGTGGTACCCCATTGAATGCAAACACCTTTAAGGGTTATTAAGCACAACAGGCTAACATTTTCCGGCACTGCCATTTCATTATTTATTTTAAGGATGGGAGATGACTTGCCAATTTTAAAGTCCTAAACAATCTGCACACCTGTAAGTGATCACACGAGGAGGACAGAGCGGGCAGTGGAGACTAGAGTAAGCTCTACTGACAGGAACAAGATGAATGCTAAAATACAAAACCCAAACCAACCCATTGCCATTAAATTGTTGCCAACTCATGGCAACCGTGCAAGACAAGGGTGGAGCTGCCTCACAGAGTTTCCAAGGTTGTAATCCTTACAGAAGCAGACTGCTGCATCTCCCTCCCATAGGATGGCTGAAAGGGTCAAAGGGCAGACCTCGTGGTTAGCAGTTGAGCACTTTCACCACTGCACAACTAGGATGCTTGATGAATGTCAACCACGCCACTAGGAATGCTTCCTAACACCAGCATATTCTGTGACCCTCCTTCCCCAATTCCTTGGAAATGACATGATCTCACGCATTGTCAGGTGAGGTAAAATAAATGAACTTTCACCTGGCATCTTGAGCATTTTCAAGCCTACCTTGAGGAAGTAGTCTGATTTAATATCTAATTTACTGTTCCTCAGGTTCATGCTTACAGAGTTTACAGTGCCAGAGGATGTGTTTCTTATGTAATTCTAGGAAGCAGGCTCCTTTAAGCCATGGAATGGATGGCGGTTTGGTTTTTAGAGAGAAGTCAAAAAGCCCATTACACTATAACAATGGGAAGAAAACAGCTGACAGGACTACAGGCATCTCTGGGCTTCGGGTGATAAATTCTTGCTATCAGGTGAGGGAAGCTGGATCAGCTTCAGGAGGCCTCGGGTGATGTTAATTTGTAACTGGCCATTTCACTGAAATGATTTGCGGAGGAAGTAGGAGCATGCCCACGTTCAGAGGCGATCAGAGAAGAAAGTGGTGGAACACAGCTAAAACTGTGTTCAAAGCGTGGAGGAGTGAGGAGGCGGCAAGGAAGTGATGGGAGAGAGCTTAGAAAGCTAACCCAGGCTGAAGTAAGGGGCCACATGCAGGGGGAGTGGCTCTGACCTGCGATGACATCCATGTCAGCTCTGGAAGAACATGCCAGAAGCCAGGATATAGGGAGTTTGATCTCCTAGCCTGCGACATGATGGGTGAGAAGAAACAGGGATTGAAAGCAGAAAAATTAAATTTTTGTGCTAAACCAGGAAACGAAATGAAAAGTAAGCTCAAGGGGTGGCCCTGGAAGTAAGAAAAACCTATCCACAGGCACGATGTGTGGCAGAGGTAGAAATGGCATGACTTGTCAATGAATTGGATGTGGGAGATGGAGCTGGAGTGAAACGTGTTGCTAACCTGTCAGTACTGGCTAACACGGAACATAGATACTCAGCAAGGTAAGGTCATCAATCGTGCAGTTTAGCTCTTAAAGAGGACCAGCAGTTTCAATTGAGTGGCTCTGGTAAAGACTGTGTTCCAGGCGTGGAGGAGTGAGGAGATGGCAAGGAAGTTAGGGAACGAGGGGCACATAAGCTTTGAAGAAGCCAGGATTCAAAGATAGGGGAACAGGGCAGTGGCTGAAGACATTGCTAGATTGAGGGGGGTCGGGTGGGGGTGGGGGTGGCTTTGAGATTTGTGGACCCTACAGCATAGGTTAGCCATCAAGGGTCCAGGAATAATCGTTATGCTTTATGAATGTGTGGGACTTTGCAAATGGCAAGCAATCTCCTATTCTCAAAAACAATGAACTGTATAAAGAGAATCTGATCGTTCTAGGAAGATATTGGGTGGCATAAAAGGTTAACTGCTGGGCTACTAAATCAAAGGTTGGTGATTAGAACCCACCCAGAGGCATGCTGGAAGAAAGCCCTGGAGGACTACTTCAGAAAGCTCTGAGCCATCGAGGTTTATACAGCAGTTCAGCTCGGAGACACGTGTGGTCACCTAAATGACGGCAGCTGCGTTTCTTGATGTTGTTTTCTGATTTTATAGTTAGAGACCACAAGAGTAGCAAACAGCAAGATTGGGGCAAGCTCTTTCTGCTATTTAACACAACAAACTGAAGGAGAAGCTGAAGTTACAAGAAAGATGCTATGATGGGAGATGTCTGAAGAGAGAAAAAAAAAAAAATCAAACCCACAACCATGGAGTAGATCGAAACTCATAGCGACCCTACAGGACAGAACAGAGCTGCCCTGTACAGTGTCCGAAGCTATAAATCTTTACGGAAGCAGATGGACCTATCTTTCTCCTGCAGGGCAGCTGGTGGGTTCCAATTGCCAATCTTTGGGGTAGCCGCTGGGCACTTTAACCACTGTGCCACCAGGCTTCCTTATAGAGAATAAGCAGGGGGGAAATAAGAACATTCTTCCTCAGAGATAAATGCAAAGAAAACCAGAAAGCTAAAGATAAAAGGCTATTTTGAGTGGCAAAGGAGGAAGTCAAGAAAATGAAAATGAAGCAGCTTTGAAGTTTGCAGTAAATGATGGAATCATTGGACCTAAAAGCCATTATTCAAACCACTACTCTTAAAGGCTGTGAGATCTTCTTTAGTGAGTAGATACTGAAGGAAAGATGTCTATTTAAGATTTTTAAAAGACTTACAGAAGTTGCCTTGGGTAATAAAATGGCAGGTGTGTAATAAATGGAGTTCTGATGTTAGCATAGTTTGAAAAAAAATCTTATATTTTGATCAACATACACTAATCAACCAATGTGTGGTTGAGCCTAATTGCATGCCAGGCAGGGTATAAGTCTGCATAAACAACAAAAGAAAAGAAGGCAAGTCTTCAAGAATCTACAATATTCATAGGTGTGTGTGATCTAATTCCATATGCTCTCATGGGATGAATATTTTCTTTATTACACAATCACCTTATAATGTCCTACTATTAAAAAATTGAGAGTGTTTACATGAAGATTAAATAACAGAGTCACCATCATGCTTGCATTTATACACTACTATTTCACAGTGTTATTTGTTTGAAGGCTGTATAGAAATATAGTGTCATCATGAAAGTCATTTTTTTTAAACTTATTGTAAATTAAATTAACAGAGTAGATCGGAAGTTTTACATTTAATAATCCATACCTATTTTCTTTCAACTCGTAATGAAATCCTTTCAATGTGCTATCATGTCTCCTACTTTCACCTTGTGATTCCAGTTTCCGTTCCTCTGCCTTTCCCAACCCTCTGAACGTTGGCCTTGGAGAAATGTGGCTATTTTGATCTTAAAGGGTTGATTAGTCTAACGTGGGGGTGAGTTTAGTTCCAGACCTGGAAGGTGACTAAGAGCCATAGACTTGAGGATCCCACCTATCTCTATCAACCTGGTTATCTTTGATGTTCTGGAATTTATGTTCCATGTTTTTTTTATCCCGCTCTATCCAGGAATTTCTAATGTGATCCGGTTTTAGAATTGTTGGTAATGGGAGCTGGACACCATAAAATTGCTCTGGTTTTGGAGGAATGGAAACATGTTTGCTTGGCCCATTGGTTCATTAGACTAACTGAAAAAACACCATTTTAACAAATAGAAATAAAATAGGCTTCCCTCAATGGTCCTTACAGGCAGTCCCTGTGTTCAACTGCCCAATTTACGATTTACGT
>NW_022111316.1:1614174-1615200 GCF_000313985.2 Echinops telfairi | reverse complement strand
CTACTCCCCCTCCTTCAGCCTCTGCTCTAGACAATTACTCAACTTTCAATTGTTGTATAATCACCCCCAAAGCACATGTATTTAAATGAAAAGAGATGAGATCAGAAGAACAAGGCCAAGTTCTCATCCACAACAGTCTGGAAAGCCCATGGAAAGAACATCAGAGCACCCCTAAATATAAAGAGATGAGTTCTTATTTAAAATATGTGAGAATCATAT
Organism: Echinops telfairi; assembly: GCF_000313985.2. NCBI lineage: Eukaryota > Metazoa > Chordata > Mammalia > Afrosoricida > Tenrecidae > Echinops > Echinops telfairi. Next base: position 1,614,981 of record NW_022111316.1, on the reverse strand, counting down.
CAGTTTAAACACGTTGATTACCTTTGCTGTGCCCTTACCTACAAAAGAGGGGGTTCTAATATGTCTCTGGCCTACTCTATGAGATGCAAATGAGATGACGTGAAATTTCCTTGTAAACTACAAAGAGGGCACAAACGTGACGCTGATATCTTAGGCTGCATTCTGTAGAGATACACAACCAGTGAGGCTTATATATGTGTGAATATAGAGGGAATTTATATCAAGAAAATGGCTCACCTCATTGCAGAAGTAGGCAAATCCTGGCAGGTTCCATGTCCGTGGGTCAGATGTTAAGCTAGAGGCTTCTGCTGACTCTCATAGTTGTGAGGGCTGATGAACCCAAGATCAGCAGGAAGACCACAGACTGCTAACTATAATGGTAGATGGTTCTAAAGTCAGCAGGTTAGGCTTGTGACTAGAGAGGTGAATTAATCCAAGGTCAACAGGTCAAATAGCAGGCCTGCTGATGGCTCCCAGGATTGGCAGGCAATATGCAGGCTGTTGGTCCAAGTAGTCCAAATAACCAGAGCTCAGTGAGCCAGATATAGGATTCAGACCCAATAAATAGAAACAAAAACTTTCCTATAGGGTCTTTATATTAGAAACCTCCTTTTAATTGTATCATGGTTGTGACCTGAGTTAAGAATGCTTCATTCCATTCTGATCTTAACCAATTGTGGAGGGTTAACCCCTTATGGATTGGCTTTGAGTATATTACATAGGTCAGGTAATGAAGGATGACTAGGTATTAATTTCCAAACCACTGAGAATCCTACAGGACAGAACAGAGCTGCCCTGTACAGTGTC
>NW_022111316.1:1612685-1614074 GCF_000313985.2 Echinops telfairi | reverse complement strand
CTAGCTCCATGTGACTTTGGTGAGATAGTATCTTGGTCTCTAAGACACCTTATGCAACTTTCCCTCAATAAAGACACGACCAAAGATGTGTCCCCAGGAAGAGATTCCCAGAACACAAGCAAGATCCCCAAAAACAGACAAATGACAAAAGGTTAGTGGTTACAACCCACCCAGTGGTACCTCCGAAGAAAGGTATAGCTATTTACTTCCATGAGATGACAGGGGTGAAAACACTGTGCGGCAAAGTTATCTTCGGAAGCACACGGGATCATTATGAATTGCAATCGGCTCTATGGCACTGGGTTTAATTTGATTTTAGTTGATATGAATAAATGAATCCCAAAAGAAAAAGAGAAGCTGGGAGGGTGCAGTGTAGAAGGAGGGGGAATAACGCTCTTACAGAGGTGACATTTGAGTGACCAGACCAAAAGCCAACTCCATTGCCATTGCGTGGATTTCAACTCATAGCAACCTTGTCAGGCAGAGTAGAACTGCCTCATAGGGTTTCCAATGACAAAACCTTTACAGAAGCACCTCTTTCTCCCATGGAGTGAGTGGGGGGCTCTGAACTACAGGCCTTTCCGTTAGCAGGCAAGCACTTTACCACTCTGACCCCAAGGTCTCTTTGTTTGAATTATGTCTGAAAGAAAAACAGCAGCCATGCACAGACCATAAGACCATTTGTGTCTTATAGTAGCCTATGACTTGAGAGAAAGAGCTACTACTGTTCTCAGTTTGAAGTTGAAGAATATGAAGGCCAGAGAATTTAAAGAATCCACCCAAAGTCTCTCAACAAATAAAATTGTGATGTAAGTCCACAGCTTTACATAGAGATCAAAGAGTCTTCCTGAAGTGACTCACTCAAGGTCATAGAGTTAGAGGCAGTTGTTAGCTGACTTTGAGTCAGCCCCAACTTAATGGCAGCACCGCGTACAATGGAATGGAACACTGCCTGATCCTATACCATCTCCCTGATCTTAAGTATGCTCAAATCCATTGTTGCAGCCACTACGTATTTTTAATGCTACTCCCATAAAAAGTGAATCTCAGAAACCCACAGGGGCAGGTGTACCTGCCTGGTGGCTGTGAGTCGGCATCGACTTGGTGGCAGTGTTTGATTTTGGCTTTCCAACATAGGGGGTTTGTCTTCCAGCACAGATTCAGGCAATATTCTATATGATCCATAGATTTTCATAGGCTAATTTTTTTCCTTTTTTTAAAATTAAATAATCATTTTATTAAGGGCTCATACAATTCATCACAATCTATACATACGTCATTTGTGTCCAGCACATTAGCACATACGTTGACTTCATCATTCTTATGACACCCGCCCTCCACTTGAACCCTTGGTGTCAGCTCATTTCCCCCTCCCTCCCCACTCCCCCC
>NW_022111316.1:1588063-1611101 GCF_000313985.2 Echinops telfairi | reverse complement strand
GAGCCTATGAAAAGCCCTGTTGGCATGTATCCTGCTCAGAAAATAGGTCCCTGGAGGATGTCCTCACTGGTGGGCCCCACGCAACACTTCTTCATAAGGGAGTCTAAGGCTTTGGGGGTAAGTCAATTGCCTTCTATTCTATAGCCTGGGAATTCTACGGCATATTGAAGCCGATGGCTATAAGCCAGGTGCAGCCTCAATCCTACCTGAAGAAATTTTATCCGAGCTGAGGTCTTTTCTATGTCTCACATAGCTGGGCCAAATCTGGATGAAAGTGATTACCTGATCACCTCAAGGTGATCTTATATCCCCCTTGGCACTGGCATTGAGGCTTGTGTATATAGGAGCCTCCCATCTCAGTTTTGTCCCACACCCCAGGGACATCTGTTCCTTGGAAATGTCCCACATAATGGGGAACACTGGTCTGAATAAAAAACAAGCTTTTCACAGCTTCCTTCAGACCTTTGACACAGACCCAAGTCAGTAGTCAAAACTTCCAGCCTTACCTTGATTTCTAACATGACGGTGGTTTCCGTTCATACATCAGTGTGTCTGTTTTCTCCCCAGGCTGTCCAGATCATGAATGGGCTCTTCCACTTTGCGCTGGGAGGGCTCCTCATGATCCCCATAGGAATCTATGCTCCTATCTGTATGACTGTTTGGTACCCTTTCTGGGGAGGCATGATGGTGAGTAGAAAATAACAAGCATTTGGGGAGTGAAACATACAAAATGCAAAAAAAAAAAAAAAAAGCAAACAAGCAACCACACATTGGTCGGATGGTTTCTGTGTTGAGGGAAGTATGTGGGTAGGAAGCAGGGTATCAGGCTAAAAAAATGCAGCAGGAAAAGAGCTGATAGCATTGAGTACACATCCTGTAGTTGAATGGCCATGCATTCTTTGGTTGAGAGTCAGGGGTGTGCTTCATCCGAAGCAAGGAAAGACATGAATCAAGCAGGAAACAGACTGTCCTATGCAGGACTTCTCCAAAGTCAATTTGGGGCAGGCAGCTACCCTTTTGGACTGGGTGGCATCGGTGGTTTGGAAATTAAGAAGGAACAGTAACAGCCTGGTCCCGCCTACCTGCTCCTTTATCCTGACAATTGTGTTACTATGGCACCTGGCAAACTTCATCCCATCCCAAATAAATCTCCTTGTACTTCTCAACAAAGCAGAAGTCCTTTTGGCTGTGTTGTGAACATGCTTGCCAAGCTTACAGCCTCTCTCGGCCTGGTGTGGGCACTGGTGGTTCTTTCACGGGCACTTTCATGGTTTCATTTTAAAGCTGGGTTTGGGAACCAAATTTTTCAAAACAAGAGGTATTAGACTAGAGCAAATTTTCCTCCATTCAACAACTCAAATGTTAGGAAGGGAAGATTTCTTAACAAATATTTTGTGTGACATAGTTTCGTAACAATCTTTCTTGAATATATTCTTTTTAGTGACTACATAATCAACCAAAGGTTTTCAGATTAAAAATAATAATTGCCATGACTACCTATAGAACCATCATGTAAGAAAATTCCTTTGACAGACATGCCACGTGATTCTTCATTGATAGCATATCCACAGCGCTATGGTAGAAGACCTTCTTTCCCTCTCTACCTTCTACTGCAGACAGAAAATAATCTGCATACTATTTATCATCATAGTGAGTCCCCAAAAGCAATTCCATGAAATTTTTTGGTCAAAAGTAAACCTTTTGAATCCACAATGTGAATCTTCATTGAAATGAAAATGTGAAACCTGCCTCCTTGCTCTTAGAATAGTCTTAGTCAAAGCTCCATGAGAGCTGAGTGAAGGGGATGGGTTGAATGTCATTGATCCTGAATAAAGGAGAGTGATGAGGGCTGAAAAATAAATGGATCCAATGAGCATGAGGGGATAGTGCAGTGACTGTGATTGGAGGTTCAGATGGCCTCTTACAACCAGTCCTCGATGTTAACCAGTGATCTGATCTCCCTCTCGCCTTCCTTCCCCACCCACTTCTCCACACCCCATCCCCTCTCTCTTTGCAGTTTATCATTTCTGGATCACTCCTGGCAGCAGTGGACAAAAACCCCAACAATAGTCTGGCAAGTAATCATATGTTTTTCTTTATGAAGCAAAAAATACCCATTTTCTCAGTTGAAAATGCCTCTCAACCGTAAAGGGCAAAAAAATCTTCAAAATCCTATTGCGGTCTTTATTCATCAAAAAATTTGGAAATGAGTGTTACAACTCTTTTAGAATTTGTCTAGCAGGTTTTCTGGCTTTCTCAAGAAACAGCGCCCCCCCCCAAAAAAAAATTTTTTTTAATTGTATCTATGTGAACTATATCCATGGTTATAGTTCAGAATTAAAAACAGATTGATCTGTGAAGATTGTGCTTTAGTCTTTGTCCCATCTACCCCAACCCACCACTTAGAGAAATCATTTAATCAGTGCTGAGACTGATTCAAATTCTAAGTTATTGTTTCATTGTAACCTTAGGAATGTTATTTTAACTCTGTCTCTCTGCATTTTCACCTCCATAATGCAGATGATAGTCTTTGCTTCCATATTAAATTATGAGGACGAAATGGAGCCACAAGTGTGAAAGTGCCTTAGAGGCTGTGGACTGTTCCTATGGTCCCTCGGGATTAATGTACACCCAGGAATACGACACTACACAGAGCTCCTGATTCTACGTCCTTTGGGTCAGACACTCACCCGGCATTTTCCTCCCAAGTACAATCTGAATACAATGCTCCCTCAACATTCTCTTATACTTTCTAAACTATTGCCAAGCTCAGAGGCTTTCAAAGTAAGTGGGGAACTAGCTAAATTGAGCTGCTTCCTCTGTAAAGGAGGTATAATAAATTCCATCTGGGGGTGAGGAGGGACCGTTTATAAAGACCAAATTGTTCTAATCTACAAGTATGGCTAGGCTTCTTGACTTATTATCTGAAGGTCATATAGCCAGGGGTAAACTATACAAGCCCTAAAATAATCAGCAGTAATCATAAATTACTAAGTACTTTTTACATCTATTTTCTGATTCCACATTGTATCAGTCCTACACACTCACCTTCTCATATCTGTGCTCCTCAGAGAGGATAGCTGTCAATTGTACTCTGAAAGATGGTTGACAGAGGCTGATTGCAATTGATGTCAGCAGGGAGTAAGTCTTGGTAGTGATGGTGCTGCCTGCTTCTTTCTATGATGGTACAGAGCTAGAAAGTTCTATCTGCTCCTTCGCTATCTGTACCTACAACCCCCTGCTTCAGTGATAGAAGACATTCCTTCTCTCTCCTCCTTCTACCTTCTAGTGCAGACAGAAAACTATCTAGACACTATCTTCATTTAGTCAACAAATATTTGTGAATCTCTATTAAGATGGCAAGAGAGGCATGGAAGGGAAGTGCAAAGATACAGCCTGGAAGAATAAAGGATCACTCCTAAAATTTTGACACAATAAACTGAATCTGCTGTAGTATGGAAATCAGAAAGCTAGGCTAAGAAAGGTACGAGAGCGCGAGATCAAGGTCCTGAGGGAAGAACCACAGTGTGATGGTGCTGTGGTACCTTAGTGAGACACGCGATGGCATCTGGGACACCATCCTCGCTTATATTTTCCTAATGGAAAGCAAACCCAATAAACAAAATCTGTGTTACCCTTTCAGGTCAAAGGGAAAATGGTAATGAACTCACTGAGCCTCTTCACTGCCATTTCTGGAATAATTCTTTTGATCATGGACATATTTAATATTACATTCTCCCACTTTTTAAAAATCGAGAGCCTGAATGTTTTCAGAGTGGCCACACCACATGTTACTATATACAACTGTCAACCGACTAAGGCGTCTGAGGACAATTCTCCAGCTACACAATACTGTTACAGCATGCGATCTGTGTTCTTGGTAAGTGTGAAACAGAATTTCTCTGCAGGGACGATGTGTGGCATTTGATTATGACCATCTAGACGCTCTGGATTTGCCACTTTCTAACACTGTGGCCTCGGACAAGGTTTTTACTTCATTCCGTCTCAATCTCTACATCTATAAAATGGGGACTATAACAGCTGGTTTGAGGAATACATGAAGGAGCATATTCCAAGCACCTAGAACAGTGTGTGGTACATAAAAAATGTAACATACATATTTCTTATCAATATTTTTTCTACTAATGGCATCAATATTACTATGCATTAAGGAGACCTTTGGTCTCAAGGGGTTTAAACATAGAGTTGAATGGGTGTGGGGAGATCTTTCAAATCAGTGTGCACCTTTCAAATGTAGCAAGGTTTCCTTGGCTTGATACCACAGCATCTAAAGCTGGCTACAATTTAATTGGGTTTTAGTAAAAATTCCCTTCAATATAAAATGGGTTCTTGCACGGTTGAATATCCCTGCAAGATAGATGACCCCATCTGTTGTGTATCAGGAGTTGTGCTAAGGGTGAACCTTGTAAAGATACTGTCCGTTGGTGCTGCAAAAAGTTCACACACTCCAGCAGCTAACTCAAAGGTTAGAGGTTCCAGACCACCCAGAGGTGGCTTGGAAGAAATTCCTAGTGATCAAGCCCTGGAGAATTAGCCACTGGAAACCCCTCTAGAGCGCAGTTCGACTCCAACACACACGAGATCATCTTGGGTCAAAATTGAGATCAACTGGTCTTGTTATCTTCTGTACTAGCAGGCCTCACAACTACTCATTATTCACCTTCCATCGTTGAGTTTGATTCATCAATCGCTTACTGAACATCGGCCGTGTGCCTTCCTTGTGTCATTATTGCATGTTCACCCTGGTCTCCTCTCGTACTTTAGGGCATTTTTGCAGTGATGCTGATCTTCTCCCTACTCCAGAAACTTGTGGCAGCTGGCATTGCCGAAAATGACTGGAAACGACTGTGCTCGAGGCCAAAATCTGTAAGTAGTAACTACTCTGTCCACAGCCACCCTCTAAATGTTAGAGTCAAAAGCAATCACGTCTACCAAACATCTTGTATGTAGAAGGAAACTAACTGATGAGGTTTTGGGGCAAGGGAGCTTTATGAAAGTAGCCCTGCTTATTTTTGTAATGCAGGAAATACCAATAATGAGGAAAATTGTCTTCGTGTTGGAAATAAGTCCAAAGATTAGGCAGGATATGCAGTTTCATCATGTATGTGACTTGCTAACCTTCCAATCACCTTGACTTCAGGCTTTTCTCTTGATTTCATAATGGCATCGTTAATGTTCGAAAACAAGACAGGTTAAGGTTGAAGGCTGCTAATTCTTTGAGTTAGGTTCTCAGTATCCCCACTATTCTTCCTCCTTTTTCACCCCATTCTTCTTCTAATACAATTGGTTCAAAAGACTCTACAATTGGGAAATATAACTATCCTAAAGATAAATCAACTGTTGCAGAGTCATAGAAAGTTAGATTTTTGCATAGAATTTAGAAAGCATCCCAACCTCTTCATTTTGCAGATGAGGAAAACGGGATCAGAGAGCAAAAAGTAGTTTTCCTGAATGAGAGTCCCCAAAGGGAAAGCACATCTAGACTCTGAACTTCTCTAATACTGCAGTATTCTTTACTCGAATACCAAGTACTCCCTCCGGGCAGATCTAGAATCTGAACTTCTCTAATACAGCAGTATTCTTTACCCGAATACCAAGTACTCCCTCTGGGCAGAAGGGCAAATACCTATTGGCCCTGAACGTTTACTCAGGGGTGCTTGATAAGTAATTGTAGAGAGTGTTGAGAATGACAACAATGACAAAGGTCAAAAAATGTTCCTTTACTTTGTGTTCTAGAATGTGGTTCTCCTATCAGCTGAAGAAAAGAAAGAACATACTATTGACATAAAAGAACAAGTGGTTGAGCTAACTGAAATCCCTTCCCAACCAAAGAATGAGGAAGACGTTGAAATCATTCCAGTCCTGGAAGAAGAAGAAGAAGAAGAAGAAGGAGAAACAAACTTCCCTGAACCTCCCCAAGATCAGGAATTCTCACCAGTAGAAAATGATAGCCCCCCTTGAATAGATTTTTCTGTTCTTTCTTTTTTTTAATCATTAGTGTTCATTGTTTCTAAGAAGATAGATGTACATATTTTTCCCTGGGCATGCACATCCTCCACATTCCTCTCTCTGACCTTTCAGAGAATGCCCACCACACCCTCTCTTCTGCTCAGTGAATGTAGCGACTGTAGCAAATTATGCTTTCTGGCTTCTGGTTTTGTACAACTCTTACATTAAAAAAAAAAAAAGCAGAATAAATGCAGTAGGAAGTGTTCGCTCACTGGTCTTTCCTTGTCATCTTTTAAAAATCTTCAATCCTTCCATTTTTCCGCACCTGTGTTTTTGGTAGTGCTCCTTTTTGCATCATTGCTTTAACAAAAGTAAAAATAAGTAAAATAGACTACGACAGCTACTTCATCCATGTTTTGCTGGGAAGATGTGGTGATACATTCTCAGAGCCTCTGCACTAAAGGAAGTTCTGTATACCAGATAGATTCTTTCTACAAACAACATAGCTTACGCATGGAGATATATATCTGTACTCATTTTTCCTAACTCCTGGCTGCACAGCATACCAGCCTCTAGCCTTGATGCAAAAGGAGAATGAATGAAAACAATTTGTAATGAATACCCAACCCTTGTATAATAATCGAGACTCTACTTATAGACTGTGTTTGAGTTCACAAAGCATTTACACAAATAATCCCATTTGTTGTTCTCTGGCCTAGAAAAAAATGTCTGTATTTCACAAATGATTCACGGAAATATAGAATTTTGTAGTCGGTAAATGTATTTGTCCATAGTCACAGGTGTTCATTGTGAAAGACTGGTTTCATCTCCAGATCTTCTTACTCAAATTCTGTGATGTATCAAGTAACTGAATTGCTTAGCCAAATAGCTCATAAACTACTAGAGTCAAGTCTACAGGTCTTACTCTCTAAAAAGTATTGAGAGAGTTAGAAGAAGTCAGGTTTTTAACCTCCTGGAAATAAAAAAACCAGCTATTAATAACATAAGGCAAACTACATCACTGATAGATTAGTCACTAGAAGGTGTAACGCAGATTGCTAAATGCTGTAGACATTCTCAGAAAGATCATGTTTGGAAATAGCATGATGGGCTGAATTTCTCATACCAAATCTTAGGAAAGAGCCAGTTTCTTGGTTCTTGTTCATATCAAAGAGATACTGACCCTACCTAGAAGAATGGCATACAAGAGATCACTCTACTGATTAGAGTCTAACCTACCAACTACCTTGGACCATTTGAATGTCACTAGATTGTGGCAAGTACAGTGATCACTCAGTTGTCAAACTCAATTCACTCCAAATTTGTGTTCAAAACCAAAAAGTTCAAGAACTGAACATTTTCCCCATAATAATGATAAACCAAATAATTGGTTCTGGGGCCCCAAAATTATACTTCTAAATTAATTTGTCAAGAGTTTTAACACAAAGCTAACAGCCTTAGGTTGTGGAAACACCCCCTAAAACATCTATATATAATACCGTGCATTAAATATCAAAGCATAACACAGTAAATAAAATTAACTTATTTTCCATTATGTTGTTTCAAATCCTATGGGTTTTCAGAATGGTACATAAACACAGGCTTCACTTTAACATCCTCATCAGCACTCCCGCACGACAACAGAGCAAGTCTACCTTTCATAGGCTCGTGGCCTGGTAATGCCTTTCTTCTTTAGTAGCAGAAGTCCTACTGGGCATTTTCCCCCTAAAGAGTCCACTTTTGTCACAGCTGAACATTTGCTGGGGAAGAAAACCTTCAGGCCCCAGGTATTCAGCAAATTCAGTCACAAATTTATCAGCTTTATCTTTAGTTGTATGCACTCCTATCCCCATGCCTCACTACGCTGCTGGAATGTCTGGTCTCTCTTTGAATTTTTCAAATCAGTCATGGCTGGCTCTGAGTCCTTCAGGTTGCTTAACACTCACTCTCACTATATTTTTCAATAAATCTCTATGAAGGCTTTTAATCATACTGTCTGGGATTCTCGATCGCCATGGATTTGTTTCTGATTTATCCAATTTAACAGCAGCTTCAACCTCTTCAATGATCTGGGTTCTTTATTTCATGGTTAATGATTTCAGACCTTTCTCCACATTAGCCACTTAAATCACTTTCTTTTAAATAATGTGAATAATGTCTACTTAGCCATGTTGTATTCAGCTGCCAAATCAGACAAGCATCAATGATTCAGATATTGCAATGATGTCTTTCTTTTAACTCTATCATGGTTCTTACAGTTTTCTCTTAGCGTGACTTCTGGTGCCACTTTCTTTCTTTGGAGCCATGGTTACAATACTTTATGCAAATAAAGTACAAAAAGAGAACAGTGGCAAAGGTCTTAATGCACTAATACAAGCACCGTCTACTGTCTGAGCAAGAGTGGCTGGAGTGTCCCCCTTTTGTGTGTAAGGCGAGACACGGTGAGTGGCCCATTCTTGGCTGTACTGGTTTTTTCAAGTCAGATGATCAGTTGAGCAAAGTTATGAACACTGAGCAGATTTTTTTCTTTAATTTTGCTGTTCAAGTAGTGGAAAGTTTGAGCTTGGAGCCATTTAACAACTGAAGTATAACTGTATAGAGATCATTCAGACCACCAGTGGAATATATTTCCGGTAATTAGAAAAAACAAACAAACAGAAAGCAGACCATGCAAGGCTACTATAGGCCTGAGTGCATACTCATCTAACCCCTAACAAAAATTTACTTGCATGTGCTATCAGTGATATTGCTCTATAGTTTGCGCACCTTGGGGTCACTTTTCTATTGAGTCCCCTTTCTTTGGAATGGGTATAAATATGGATCTCTTCTAGTCAGCTGGCGAAGTAACTGTCTTCAAAGTTTCCTGGAATACACAGGTTCATCAGCTTGCTGAAGCATTTCAATGGGTGTTCCATCAATTCCTGGAGTCTTCTTTTTGAATAATGTTTTCAGTGTAGCTTGAACTTCTTCCTTCAGTGCCACTGATTCTTGCTCATATGTTCAAAGTCTTGAAAAGGTTGAGCATCAACTCGTTCTTTTTGGTATCGTGACTCTGGGTATACGTTCCACCTCCTTTTGATGCCTCCTGCATCATTCAGTATGTTGCCCATAGACTCTTTCAATATTGCAGCTTAAGGCTTGATTTTTTTCCCCAGTTCATTCCGTTTAAGATATGTTGAATATTTTCTTCCTTTATGGTTTTCTAACTCTAGACCTTTGCACATTTCATTAAAATATTTTACTTTATCTTCTCGAACTGCCCATTAAATTTTCTGTTCGGCTCTTTGACTCCATCATCTTTTCCACTTGTTTTAGCTACCCTACCATTAAGAGCAAGTTTCAAAATCTCTTTGGGCATACAAACTGATCTTTCTCTCTTTTTTAACCCATTCATCATTTATTCAAAAAAATTTATTTGTAATGTTTTTTTTTTCTTAAGTCATTTTATTTGGAGCTCATGCAGCTCTTATCACAATACATACATGCATCCAGGTATCAAGCACATTATCTCTTGTCTTTTTAATGAGCTTTTCCCTTCTTTACATGTGATGTTTTTTATGTCATCCCATAGCTTATGAGATCTTCTGTTATCAGTGTTTAATGCATCAAATCTGTTCTTCAGATATTCTTGAAATTCAGGTGGGATAGACTGTATTTGGAGATAGGTTGTATTTGGGCTCTCATGAACTTGTTTCAACTTTCATCAGCCTCAACCTGAACTTATATATGAGTAATTAATGGTCTATTCCAAGGTCAGTCCCTGACCTGGTTTTAAATGCTGATATTGAGCTTCTCCACAGATGCAGGAACTTTTATTTCTGTGTTTCATTCCCAGCATGGTAAAACATATGATTTTCTGATGCAAAATGTCCATTACCAGTCCACTTCAGCTCACTAATGTCTAGAATGTCGATTTTTATGTGTTTTGTTTCATTTATTACAACTTCCAATTTTCCTAGATTCATACTTCTTATATCCCAAGTTTCAATGATTAATTGATGTTTTCAACTGTTTTTTCTCATATTTACTTGTCCCCCATCAGCAAATGAAGCTCTCAAAGGATTACTTCCACAGACTTAACTCCATCCATGTCATGATGGTCAACTCTATTTTGAGAAGGCCTCTCTGTCTCAGTCACATTTTGAGTGCCTTCTGATCTGAGGGCTTCATCTTCTGGCACTATCTCTGACAATGTTCTGTTTCTTTCATGGAGTTTTTGGTATATTACAATGTTTCAATTCTGTTCATAAGGTTTTCAGCGGCCAAGTCCTCAGAAGTGGACGGCCTATTCTGCCTTCCCAGTCTGTTCTTAGTCTGGAAGCTTGGCCAAAACCTGTTCACTTTGGGTGACACCTGATGGTATTTGAATTACTGGTGACATAGCCTCCAGCATCAGAGCAACACACAGCACCAGCACAGTACAACAATCTGACAGTGGTAGAATTCTAATAATAGTATCATTAATCTAGTCAATGATATAGATTTTAAAACACGATTGAGAAAAGGTAAATATACATATATAGGAAAGCTTTTATAGATGGAAACATATAGGATATTCATTTATAAAAGCTAAAAGCTTAAGTAATTGAACATTGTTTAAAAGAGTAATGAGGGTTAGACACAAAGCAAAACTTTCAATCACCCTCCTTCACTAAGGCAAAACTATGTCTGCAGGACTATGTCATGTCACAAAAAGGAAAGAAAGCATTAAAATAGCAAATATATGGTAGTCTTACATTGCCAATTATTAGGCAACCTCAAAAGCAAGAGATCAGAAGAGAAAATCCAAAGGAGTAATTCAGTTCCTTTAATTACCTCAAGTGTGTTAAGGTAAAGTCTGGTTCCCTGAATGGGATTTCAAATCATATAAATCTGATGTGATCTATGAAGAGTACTGTACACCTAAAAAATAAAATAAAATCTAAAATTAAATTAGCCTATAGCACGCAGCCTGGGTCACCAAGGAACTGCCAACCTTTTCGTTAGCAACCAAGCCCTTAACAATTTTGTCACCAGATCTCCTCTTGGGTAATATGTAATGAAATAATCACATTGGTCAACAGAAAACATGCTTTGTACTAGAGTAGGAGATAGATACTCTGGACTTTATTATCTTCCTCTCAGCTTTTATTTTTATAAAAACAATCTTATAACTATGAAATAAATAAAGTTTATAGAAATCAATTTTACCCACTTATGAGGAAGTTGACATCATCCCCTTTCACTTTTCCTTGTTCAAAATAGGGTAAGTGATTGTTCCAGTTCATCTTGGACTGAGAGATTTCCTGGGATATAGGATTTCCAGGGCTGAAAAAAGCATTGTTTCAGGAAAGCAAGGCTGACTGAACATCCTAACTGCCATTACTGCAAATGGGCCTAGTTATAATGGCTTCATAATATAATTCACTTTTCATACTTCATAGTAGATGACAAATATTTTTCTGATTAATATATAATTTTCATCAGCATAATTGTTAATTACAACAGTCTTTCAAGAAAATACCTAGATTAATTCACTATTCCTCTATATTGTATACTTGGGTATTTCCTTTTAAACATAATAATAATTTTTGGAGTTGTAGAAACCATGACCATATATTTCTTCTTTAATTATTATTGATTATTCAAAATATGGCTTTAAACTTCAAATTTTATCAAAGCCTGTCATTAAGAAGTACTGGTGCCAATTACAATTCAGACAATTAAATTTTTATTTCATTTTGAAAGAAACTAGTCAAAGATCCAATCATACACAGATTAATTTAACATGTAAGGAATTTTATTTGTTTTGAATTCTTAGTATATAACCTAAAACATTGATAGTTGCCATTACTAGCTGCCATTAAATCTATCTCAACTCATGAGGCTTTCCTCCACGGAGCTACTGGGTGGATCTGAACCAGCAACCTTCGGGTTACATTCAGGCTCCAACATACTAATAGTGTTGTTTTTAAGTGCCATCCTGTAAGTCACAACTCATAGTATCCCTATGTACAATAGAATGAAACATTGCCCAGTCCTATATCATTCTCACAATTTTTATGTTTGCCCCCATTGTTTCAGCCATTGCATCAATGCATCTCCTTAAGGGTCTTCATCTTTTGCTGCCCCTGTCCTCTGCTAAGTGCAATGACCTTCTCTAGGGAATGATCTCTCCTGACAACATATCCAAAGTATGTGAGACCAAGTCTCACGATATTTGCCTTTAAGGAGCATTCTGACTACACTTCTTCCAAGACATTGTTTTCGTCTTTTTGACAGTCCATGGTATTTTGAATATTATTCGCCAGCACCATAATTCAAATGCAATGATGATTCTTCAGTCTTCCTTATACATATGAGGCAACTGAAAATATAATGACCTGGGTCAGGTGCACCTTAGTCCTCAAAGTTACATCCTTGCTTTTCAACATTTGAAAGAGGTCTTGTGCTACAGATTTACCCAATGCAATAAATCATTTGATCTCTTGAATGCTAACATAATTAAAGAAACTGAACTAAAGAACTACAGAAAAATTCCAGCCATCTATCATGATCCCAATTCTGCCTTACAAATCCGGCTAGACCAGAGATGTACACTGGTACAGGAACTGGAAACACAGGGAATCCAGGACAGATGATCCCCTCAGGACCAGTGGTGAGAGTGGTGATACCGGGAGGGTAGAGGGAAGGTGGGGTAGGAAAGGGGAACCGATTACAAGGATCTACATATAACCTCCTCCCTGGGGGATGGACAACAGAAAAGTGGGTGAAGGGAGACATCAGACAGTGTGATATGATAAAATAATAATAATTTATAAATTATCAAGGGTTCATGAAGGGGTGGTGGGGAGGGAGAGGAGGAAGTAGAAAAAATGAGGAGCTGATACCAAGGGCTTAAGTAGAAAGCAAGCGTGTTGAGAATGATGAGGGCAACAAATGTACAAATGTGCTTGACACAATGGATGTATGTATGGATTGGGATGAGTTGTATGAGCCCCCAATAAAATGATTTTTTTAATTCATGCCTTGAGTTGTAATATTGAAAGATTCTATGGGGGAAATGTTAAATTTCTTACTACCTCTCTCTCTTTAGCATGCCACACACATCCAAGTGTTGAATGGAAATAAAATGGAGAATTTCAGACACCTGGGGAGATTTCAGATTTGAGCATCCCAAGTATCAATATGGACTCAGAATTATATGGTGGTAAATTCAAAATTAAGTTAAAAGTATGTACACCATAAATATGGAGAAAAGATACAACCCTGATGCACATCTTTCCTGATCCAAAGATGTAGAACAAAGGTTATTATCATTGAAGTCATAGATCTTGGCTAAAAGCAGAGAATCCTAGAGAGATGTTTGCTTGTGTTTTATTAACTATACAAAGGCACTTAATTGTGTGGATAATAAAAAATTATGAGTAACCTTGAGAAGAAACAAAATTCCAGAACACTGCATGGTACTCATGTGGAACCTATTATAAACCAAGAGTCAGTCCAAATATAGTAAGGGGATACTGCCTAATTTAAAATCGTGAAAGATGTGCATCAGGTTTGTATCTGTGTATCTATTTACTGAAGCCCTATGCTAAGTAAATGATCCAAGAAGCTAAATGGAATGAAGAAGAGTGCAGCATCAGTTTGGGAGTGGGCTCATTAACAACCTTCAGTCTGCTGAGGACACACACAGCCTTGCTTGCAGAAAGCTAAGTGGGCTTGAAAAAAAATCAAAGTCTTCTGTGTGGATTAAACGCCAATGTAAGGAAACTGAAAGCAATCTTACAAAGGGACCAACAAACATCATGATAAATAAGGAAAAGTTACCAAGAACTTCATTTTACTTGGGTCCAGAATCTACACCCATGGAAACAGCAGTCCAGAAATCACATGACATATATTGCACTGAGCAAATTTTCAAAAGATCTCCTTGAAGTGTTAAAAATCAAACAAAGCTGTCACCCGTTTTAATCACCTCATATCTGTACAAAATTGGGCTATGAACAAGAAAAATGAAAGAAGATGGATTTGAATTATGGTATCAATGAAGACGATTCAATGTACTATGAAGAATAAACAACTTTTTATTGGAAGAAGTACAGACATAATTCTCCTTAGAAGTGAGGAGGCAAGACTCCCTATCTCATACTTTGGATATGTTATCAGGAGGGAACCAGACCCTGGAGGACAATGTGCTTGGGAAAGTAGAAGGTCTTGGCAAAATAAGAAGACCCCCAATAATAGGGATTGACACAGTAGCTACAACCATAGGCTCTGGCATAAGAATGAGTGTCAAGATGGCAAAAGACACGGAAATGTGTGGTTGGGTTGTACACAGGATTGCTCTGAGTCAGAACTCACTCAGCAGTGCCTAGGAATAACAAGGAAGTGGGAGAGGACTGAATGGGGAGTTGTTGCCTCACAGGTATAGACTGTCTACTTGCAGTGATGAAAAGTTTTGGGAATAGTGGAAATGGTTGTACAACAAATTGTTGCCACTAAATTGTAAATTGAAAAGTGGTTAAAATGGTAAATCGCACGTTTAAATGTATTTAAAGGCATCAAAAATTGTTTTAAACCTTACTACCTAACTGGATGGGATAATAGATAACCAATAGAAGACAAAGAAAATTCAATGGGGAAAGAATAATCTTTTATAAATGGTGCTGGGATAACTGGATAGCCTTGGGCAAAAAATAAATTGGACATCATATAAGAAAATAACTCAAAGACTTTTGGGAAAATGATGCTGAGGTAGGAGTAACTACGTGGAGAGCCCGCAAAAAATATTGGGTTGGGGGTCTGGGATGCTTTGGGATGTGCAATCACGTACAGTGGAGTTGAAGTGACCTGTGGTTTGGTGCCCTGGCCATCTTAACCTCCACCACTTGTGACAGTGAAGGCTTTTCTTGCAGCCACTCAGCAGGCTCACCATATGGCAAAGGAGGCTTTTCATGGCACCACTCAGCAGCCCCTGCCCCATGGCATAGGATGCTTTTATAGCAGTCTCTCGTCAGCCCCCACTCCCCAGCAGAGTAAGCTTTTCCCTGATGTTGCCTGCCAGTCCCCACCCCGTGGCAGTGGCAGCTTTCCTCTGGTGCTGTTCAGCACACACAGCAGCACAGCTGTATCCTGCTGCCCCATGCTGTGCGCTGCCTGTGTGATTGACCTGCCAAGCACCATCCTCACTGCCCATGACCACCCAGCCCAGGCTGCTTGAGCGGGCCACTGAGCTGCCCTCCAAATAGATAATCCCAGCTGTTTAAGGAGAAAGAAAAACTCTAGCAAGATAAAGAAGTAACCCGATCCTGGGGAGTGCAGTTGGCTATAGTTAACCCTTAGATTCACTCTTATTAGCCTCCCAGAAAGAAAACTCCCAGCCCCCTGATGCCTGGTAAAATGGCACTGAGCACCTCCAAAATGACACACAGACAGCAACCTTCATCAACAACCTCTGCAAGCAAGAGAAACAAAA
Organism: Echinops telfairi; assembly: GCF_000313985.2. Taxonomy (NCBI): domain Eukaryota; kingdom Metazoa; phylum Chordata; class Mammalia; order Afrosoricida; family Tenrecidae; genus Echinops; species Echinops telfairi. The sequence continues at coordinate 1,595,674 of NW_022111316.1, read as the reverse complement.
TGCAATGTCAGAGGAAGTCATGAACCTAATGATGTTCATAGAAGAAGCAGACATTCAGCCACCACAGAAAGAAATCTGCAGTACGCTACTTAGAGTCATATAGGATATGACAGAATCAATTCAGAAAAGGATGAAATAATAGAGAAAATAGAGTCCACACACCAAAGGGAAATACAAAGGCTAAGGGATGAGGCAATAGAATCAGAGAACAAGATAAGAGACCTCACCAACAGAAGAAGTGGAGAACCATATCAGTGATTAGAAGATAACCAGGCAGACATCAACAAATGGGAAAGGCAGTCAACAAGACAATCAAAGAACCTGAAGAAAATCTGAGAAAAAGAGTGATGCTATGAAGAGGGGCAACATTCAAATAATTGGGATACCAGAGCAAGATACAATGACTAAAACAACAGCAAAACTAGCAAGGGAATTCCTGGAAGAAAACTTCCCCAAGATAATGAATGAAAATCAGACTATCAGTCAGGAGACAGAGAGGACACCACTTAGACTGAACCCCAGAAAGAATTCACTAAGGCATACAGTAATCAAATTAATCAACTATGAGGATAAAGAGAAAAAGAGGCAGTCACCTACAAGGATGCTCAGATAAGAATATGCTCAGATTTATCATCAGATACCATGAAGAGGAGAGATTGGAGTAACATATTCTGAAATTTGAAAGAACATAAGGCCAATCAAAGAAGCTTTTATCCCACCAAACTATCCATCAAAATAGAGATGTAAGAGTCTTCCCAGACAAGGAAGAATTCAGAGAATACATCAAAAGAAACCCAGCACTACAAAAAAAAATTTCTTGCCAATTCACTGTTGGCATAAGACCAACAATTACTGAGCACAAACAGGAGACCACCACATAGCACAACTCCATCTAGAAGTCAACACTTCGAAAACAACTCCCAAGAAAACAGTGACCCAAAGGTGAAAAGAAGGCAAAAATGACGCCCCCCCCCACACACACACACACATACACCTATACAACACTGATAAGGAAGGAGGTAAGAAGGTACCAGAGGACAACAAAGAATCCATCAGATGGATATAATCTGATCATCAATGTCTGAACTCACCCATTAAAAGAAAAAGGCTAGCAGACTGGATTAGAAAACATAACCCATTAATCTGTTGTCTGCAAGAAACACACCTTAAGCTCACAAACAAAAAATAGGTTGAGAATCAAAGGAAAGGCTGGTGAAAAGTATAACAAGCAAAGAGCAACCTAAAAAATACAGAAGTTGCAATCCTAATCTCTGACAAAATGTACCTCAAGGTGCAAGTCATAACAAGAATTAAGGATAAGCACTACATAATGCTCAAGGGATCAGTAGTTCAAGAGCCAGTGAGTATATAAATATATACACGCCCAACAAGAGACCCTTGAAATTCATCAATCAGATTCTTCAAAAGATGAAAAAAAGAAATCACAGATTCAACAATATTATTAGGTGACTTCAATACACCTCTCTCCAAGAAAGATGTAGATCAATGGGAAAGAAGCTCAACAAGGAGGCTACAGAACTAAGCTCTACAATTAGGCAACTTGACCTGGTAGTGCTCTCCACCTAAATGCAACACAACGAAAAAAGTCACAGTCTTTTTTTTTTAATCACATTCTTTTCAAGTGCACATGGCCCATAATCGAAAATAGACCACATGCTGGGATACAAGTCAAGCCCTAGTAAATTCAAATATATAGCTGTCACTCAGACTTCCTTTTCTGACCACCATGCCATAAAATTGAAAATCAATCAAAGGAATATCAAAAAACAAGGGCAAATGCTTGGAGGCTACAACAACTTTCTTCTTCAACATGAATGGGTACAGATCTAAATTAGAGAAGAAATTAGGAAATTTTTAGAAACTATTGAGAATGGGAATAAAACATACCCAAACTTATGGGATACAGCAAAAGCGGTTATCAGTGGATGGTTGATAGCAATAAATGCACATATGGAAAAGAAAGAAAGACTTTTTATATGCTATCACAAAACCTCCAACAATTGGAACAGAGTCAACAGAATAATCCCTCTAATAGCAAAAGAAAAGAAATAATGAAAATCAGGGCAGAGATAAACAAGTGGGAAAACAAGAAAAACGATGCAAAATATCAATGCAGTAAAAAACGGGTTCTTTCAAATGAAAAACATAATCGACAGATCATTAGCTAAGCTAACCAAAGAAAGGAAGGAGCAGACATCAATAGCCAGGATGAGGGATGAAACAGGGGAAATTACAACAGACCCCAATGAAATTAAAAGATTAATTACACAATAGTACAAAGGTCTGTACTCCAATGAATACAACAATTTGGAAGACATTGACAAACACTTGGAAAAACAATCTCTCGCCCGATTATCCCACATAGATGTCAAGAATCTGAACAGGCTCATAGCAAAATATGAAATAAATAAGGTTATCAAGGACCTACCAACTAAAAAAACTCCCAGCCCAGAAAGCTTGACAGTGGAATTCTACCAAACATTCAGAGAAGAGCTGAAACCAATTCTAAACAAGCTTTTCCAAAGCATAGAAAAGAATGGCAAACTCCCAAACCCGTTCTATGAAGCTAGTATAACACTGATTCCAAAAGTGGGCAAAAATCCCACAAAAATAGAGACCTACAGACTGAAATCTCTAATGAACATCAATGTAAAAACCCATAACAAAAGTTTGGCCAATAGAATACAAAATTATATAAAATGAATAATTCACCATGGCCAAATAGAATTCATCCCAGGGATGCAGGGATGGTTTAACCTCGTGGAAGTCCATTAACATTATCCATCACATTGGAAAGAAAAAAGACAAGGACCGCATGATAATAATCAATAGATGCAGAAAAAGCATTTGACAACATCTAACACCCATTCCTAATTAAGACACTCAAGAAGATAGGATTGGAAAGAAACTACCTCAATATAATACAAGCTATATATGAAAAACCAATAGACAACTTTATAGTCAATGGAGAAAAGACAAAAACATTCACACTGAAAAAGGACCAGACAAGGATGCCCCTTGTCCTCAGTTTTATTTAGCATCATTCTGGAGGTCCTTGCCAACAACATAAGGCAACGGAAGGATATCAAAGGTAAAGAAAGAAGAAATGAAATTATTGTTATTTGCATATGAAATGATTTTACAAATTGAAAACCACAAAATCTCCACTCAGGGTGTGCTAGAATCAATAGAGGAATTTGGTGGTGTGGCAGGATACAAGAACAACAGACAGAAATCAATTGGATTGATTTATACACCAGACAAGGTCACAGAAATGGATATCAAGAAAGTAGCCAAGCATAAATTGAGACCTATACGGATATACCTAACTAAAAAAAACCCCAAAGATCTGAACGAGGAAAAGTACAGAACATTTTTACAAGAAACCAAAAGTAACCTTCACAAATGGAAGAATAGCGCATGCTGATGGATTAGAAGGCTCAATACTGTAAAGATGTCAATCCTACCTAAGGCACTATATAAATTCAATGCAATCCCAATACAAATATCAACATCTTTCTTCAAAGAAATGGTAAAGCTGACTACCAACTTCATATGGAAAGGGTAGAAGCCCAGAATTAGCAAAAAAATCTCCTCAAGAAGAGGTGTAAAGTTGAAGGAATTGCATTACCTGACTTTAAAACCTACTATACAGCCAGAGTTGTCAAAAAAGCATGGTACTGATATAATGACAGATACTCAGACCAATGGAAAAGAACAAAACCAGAAATAAAATCAGTAGCACACAGGAAAGTGATCTTTGATAAGGGGCCAAAAAGCATCAAATGGGTTGTGGACACCCACTTTTAACAAATGGTGTTGGAAGAACTGTATACAAAGAATAAATTCAAGGTGGATTACAGACCTTGAAGTCAAACCCCAAACCATTGGGATCACCAATGAGAATATTGGGACAAATCTAAGAACCTTGATACAGGGAATACATAAGCTACCAGAAATAGGGTATGATACACAGAGAGGAAGCTAAAATAACCAAGTGGAACATACTAAAGATAACGCACCTGTTTCCAGCAAAATACTTCACCAAGAGAGTAATAAGAAAGCCCACAGATTAGGAAAAAGTTATTTAGCAATGACATATCAAAGGGCTTGTTACTAAAATCTACAAAATTCTTCAAACCTATAATAAGAAAAAAATGAATTGCCCACTGAGGAGGTGGGCAAAAGACCTGAACAGAAGATTCACAAGTGTAGAAACCTGAATGGCCAATTAACATATGAGAAATTGTTCCCAATCATTAGCCACCAGGAAATGCAAATTAAAATAACCATGAGATACCACATAACACCCTCAAAGATAGCCCAATTCAATAAATCAGAAAGCAACAAACGCTGGAGGGAATGTGGTGAGACAGGAACTCTCATTCACTGCTGCTGTTCTTGGAGATACGTACAGCCACTGTGGAAATCAATCTAGCAGTACTTAAAACAAATAGAAATTGAGTGGCCTTACAACCTAGCAATCCTCCTACTGAGCATATACCCTGAAGAGGTAAGAAACAGACTACAACCAGACATCTGCACCCCAAAGTTCCTACGGGCACAGTTCACAAAGGCAAAGAATTTAGGCAAAGCAGCCTAAATTTCCATCAATAGACAAATAGATTAAAAAACTCTGGTATATACATATAATGGAGTAATACACATCCCTAAAAAACAGTGATGAAAAGATGAAACACCTGGTCTCATGAAAAGAGTTGGAGTAAATTATGCTGAGTGAAGCTAACTAAGCACAAAAGGACAAGTACAATATGAGTCCACAGAGGTAAGTTTAAACAGGGTATAGAGGGAAAAGAGCATATTGCATAGTTTCTGGGCTAAGGACCAGGTACACTGGCAGGGGTCAGACCAAACCATACATATGGCCTCACATTTTTTTAAAAGAAAAAAGGTGCAGATAGCACAGGGATGAAAGACATCTTTGCCTCCTCCTCATGCCTTTAAGGCCCACAGAGAAAGGAGGGAAGTGAAAAGATGGCATTTGGGGAGCAGGGCATTAATCCACTCACAGGGAGGGTACTGTGTGTCTTCACAGGAAAGGGAGAGAGAACAGACCTTATTCCTGTGCACCAATCCTTGAGGGCGATGTACCTGCCAGGAGCAGCTCATTCACCAAGAGGACAGCAAGCTTTGCCCAGCTAACGTTGTGAAGTATCCTGAGGCAGACTAACAAAAGAAACTCCATTTTTGTAAGCTGCTAAGTAAAATGCCCATTTCTCTCTCCCATCTCAGAAAGTTGCCTGCTGGTTGACCTGCCCGTTCTCCTTCCCCTTATGGGAAAGTCTTTGCTGGTGACTAATTTTAGAATGTACTCCCATGTTCCCAGGTTCTGGACACTACAATTAGTTTCGACTGTTCTTCAATATATAGTTTGTTCTGATTCAATATTGTTCCCTTGCATGTTGCAATCTGAATGGTGTAGTTAATCTTGTAGTTAATAACCAGGATATTACAATATAATTTTGTTATGGTAACCAGGATGTTATAATCAATCTGGGTATTGTTTCTTTTATGATAAGAAATGTATCTTGTAATGAATTCATGCTTACTCTTCTTGAAGTTACAATTAATCCATTAATTTGGATTTCTGCTGCTGTTCATGCCTTCTTGAACCCTAGCAGGTGATAACTTAGTTTTTTAGCCTTAAAGATGACCTGAAATGTGGACTTGAACTACAATCAAAGAATCGCTTTTAGATTCTAGCAGTCTGGTTATAACTGAATAAAGACTCTTCTAAATTATCAAGACATTATAGTGGCTGTAATTTATTCAAACCCAGCAACATCCCTCCCTAGAAGTCAGAGATAAAAAGGACAGTATTGAAGATACAGTCCAGGCAAACTGGCTGGCCTGTCCCGTTCACATGGGAATAAGCTAAGAGGGAGAGAGAGAGAGAGTAGAACTCATTCTGGCGCACCAAGGCCTGAGGGCGGTGTTCCTGCTCTGACTAGCTAGTTCACAGAAAGGACTGCAGAGCTGGCCCCAGATTTAGACATAACGTCTCCTCCCTAGATCACAGTGCTATAGAGGTCAGTACGGAAGATGCAGTGTGGGGAGTGCGACTGACCTGACCTCCCTGCAAGAGGGCTGACCAAGAAGGGAGTACAATAGATCAGTAATAGGAGCAAAACCTCGAAGTCCCTGAGCAATCCTAAAAGTAGACTTCTAACTGGGGGGGTAGGGGGCAGTACTTGGCACCTCATCAGAACTGGTTGGAGGATATTCAGAACGGACATCAGCATTTTAGGTGAATGGATTCATTGGATGGTTTAAGTTATGGCAAAAACAAACAAACCCAATAATAAAAAGAAGAAGAATACATAATTTATTAAGAGTTTAGGGGGGTGCTAGCGTGGGAGAGGGAGGGGATAAAGGGGAACTGATTATCAAGGAGTTCAAGAAAAAATAAAATGGGCTATAAATGATGATAGCAAGAACTGTACAACTATGCATGATCTAATGGAACTTCGGATTGTAATACCATATATACTAGTGTATAAGCTGAGTTTTTCAACACATTTTTAATGCAGTTTTGTGGTAAAATTAGGTGTCTCGGCCGATATTCGGGTTGGTATATACTCGAGTATATACGGTAATATCTGTAAGAGCTCCCAATAAAATGTTTCTTTTTTGAAAGAAAAGAAATGAACTCAAAATGGACCATAGAGTTAAATACAAGAGCTAGAACTTTAGAAGGAAACAGGTGTCATTTTCATGTCCTTGGATTAGGCAGTGTCTTCTTAAATATAACACCAATAGCAAAAGTAACCAAAGGGAAAAAAATTAATTGGACATCACCAAAATTCATAACTTTTGCGCTTCGAATGACACTCTAAGGAAAATGAAAACAGAGTCCATAAAAAGGGAGCCAACATTTGCAGAAAATATATCTGATATCAGAACATATAAAGAAAGCACACCACTCACCAATAAAGACAGCCTGGTTTAAAACTGACAAAAGTTTGAATACACATTTATCCAAGGTAAATATAAAAATATCCAATAAGCACACGGAAAAGATGCTTGACATGATTAGTCGTGAGGGAAACTCAAAACAAAACCACAAGAAAATGCCACTTCATATCCATAAAGGTGGCTATAGTTATGACAATATGATTATGATGAAAAGGTGGCTATAGTTATAGACAATATTATTATGGAGAAATTGAAACCTTATACATTTCTGGTAAATCCTCATTGATGCTGAAATACCAAATGATATAGCCACCTTGAATAATAGTTTGGAAACCCCTTAAAAAGTTCAACAAAAAGTTACCACATGACTAAGCAATTCCACTCTTCATATATACCGAAGTTCACTGAAAATATATATACAATGAATATTTATAAAAGCTTTATTAATCATATCCAAAAATTTGAATAACTCAAATGTCCAACAACTGATCCAAAAATATTCCACTCAGTGGAATATTACTCAGCCATGAAAGGGCATGAAGAACTAGTACATTTTGCTACATGGATGAACTCTGAAAACATTGAGCTAAGTGAAAATACCCAGACAAAAAAACTCACTTATTATAAGATTCCCTTCATATGAAATGCCCATAT
>NW_022111316.1:1586554-1587963 GCF_000313985.2 Echinops telfairi | reverse complement strand
AAATGTCCAACAACTGATCCAAAAATATTCCACTCAGTGGAATATTACTCAGCCATGAAAGGGCATGAAGAACTAGTACATTTTGCTACATGGATGAACTCTGAAAACATTGAGCTAAGTGAAAATACCCAGACAAAAAAACTCACTTATTATAAGATTCCCTTCATATGAAATGCCCATATGAGGCAAATGTCTAGAGATAGAAATTAGGACAATAATTGTCAGATGCTGGGCAGAGGGGAAAATGAAGAAGGACTAGTAATGAGTTCAGGTGTCTTTGGGAGATAATGAAAATAATCTAGAAGTCAAGAGAGTTGTACCACCTTCTGAGTATAGAAAACACACATATACACACGAATAGGATGAGTTTTTTGGCATGTGACAAGACACTCAGAAAATGAAAATGTAAAAGTTAAATTTCCTAGCGCCTACCATATAATGCTAGCTCAGTCATATATGATAGCTCAGTGGAGGCTGGGATATATTAAAAAAAAAACCTTATGGCATAGGAGAGGTTTGACTTAAATCTTAGAAAATGTGTAGAAATTACATAGTAAAGAAAATGGAAGAATATTCCAGGTGTGGGGAGCAATGCATACACAGAATGAAAACAAACACTCTGGTTGTCTTAAAAGGTCAGTGATAGAGTATCCTGGTAGTTTGAAAGGTTAGATTAAGCTGCAAAAGAATTAAGGCAGTATAAAGTATACCAGATCATGAAATATTTGGATTCGGGGCTTTGATTGGAAATAAAAAGCTTAATAGAGATTTTAGGTTTAGATTGGAGAATCCTTGAAGGTATTTGAGTAGGAAAGTGACAAACTTTGAAAAATAATTTAGAAAATAAATGAGGTGACAGGAGAAAATGCAAACTAATAACTCGACCTGAATTTAAGACTAGAAATAAGGGGTTTAGATATTTGAGAGATTTCTGAGTAGTCATGACATAATGGATGTGAAGGAATTAGATGTTAAAAAGTGAAAACGTGGAAGAAATCTCAGTGGTCAAGTTTGGGTGACAGCGGTGATGAGAGAATGAGACTGATAAGGATTCTAGAAGAAAGAGAAGGGAAGTTGAAAATAGAGAGCTATGGGAATTGGACCATGGTTCAGAATGGATCCTTTTTATCGTTGCATTTTGTACATGGGAAGTTCATTATGTATGGCTTTGCAAATGCCTGAAAATGCATGTTTGGAAATCAGATTTTAGAACAGCATAGAAAATGGAATCACACGAGCTATTCACCAAAAATCGTTAGACAGAATTAAGGGACTACATTAGAGATGAGTGTTGCCAAGAAGAGTTACATTTTGTAAAGAATGCCCACATTTACCTGTCAGAGAAAGTGAAAGCTCAGCAGGAGATGAAATTTTGGGCCTCAACTGGACATCCCCTTCAGAAGGGTAGC
>NW_022111316.1:1584009-1585437 GCF_000313985.2 Echinops telfairi | reverse complement strand
AGGCAGACTCTGATTTGGGGTGGGGGGTTGTAAAGGGAGTGGGAGAGAGAATTAAGATTCTAAGTGGAAATCAGGACAAGAAAATGCCTTGCAGCTGAGGGCAGTCTAGTGCCTGCATGCACAGAGAGGTACCGTCACTTAACAAATGCCACATGATTTACCGAGCACCTGCTGGGTGCTTGGTACAATGTTCAGCACTGCAGACGGAGCAGCAAACACCACAGCCAAAAGGGCCTGAGTTTGTGGGGCTTGTATCACTCAGATGTAAGCAGAAGCTGCACAGTTCGAACAAGTCTCTGCACTCAATGCCGAGGGTTCGGATACATCATTCTGAAAGTACTGACATTCCACTAAACGGTTTTGCTTAGTGTTTACCTCGGTAACACTCCTGAGCAGTTCTACTCTGTCCTATAAGGTCACTAGGAGCCAGAAGTCACTGCAAGGCAGTGAATAAAGCAAAGCTCTAGAGCAAATAGCTCTGAAGCCACTTTCAATCTCTTCTTCAGTAACAGAGCTACCCAGGGATCTGTCTATAAGTCCCGGTGCTCTGATTTGCATAGGAAGTGAAACTCGTTAAAGTTGTGCTTTTGCACTTACAGGAAACAGCTGCAGTGGAACTAGGGTGATGGCAGGAACCATCTGAGTCACGAGACAGTAGAGGTCTCCATTAACACTGACTTCATGAAATCGGCACAAAAAGTTGCTTGAAATAAGCTTGAATCAGGTACTTGTCCAACGAGTAAGATAAGCTGTGTCTAGGAGGCCTTATCAACAGATCCCTTGTTTGCCACTTTCAAAAGAGGTGGGTGATTCTGTTAAGCACATTCGTTTTCCTGAGTCCTCTCAAAAGTTGTATAATCAGGGAAGGTCTGAGAAAGGCATAGCATGAATGAGGCTTAAATTCAAACTGAAGTTGACTTGAGTTGTGTGTAGGCATTTTCACATTCAATAAAACATGGACACGACACATTGTGAACCACCAAATTTTAGTCGGTGTAGCTTTGAATCACCTCAAACAATTTTTTTTAAACCTTGATAAGTTAATGTAAAACCCAGAGATTCCGATCATCAGCCTGGGCATGAAGATTTTTTTAAATCCCCTCTTAATCCACCTTTGCCTCGGCAGTTGGAGGGATGCTGTTCTAAATGCAGAGAGGGGTGGGCACGGTGGCTGCAACAATAGGCTCAGCATAGGAACCAGGGGGAGGGCGGTGCAGGGCCCGTCAGTGTTTCCTCCTGTGGTGCACAGGGTCCCTATGCATTGGAACTGACTCAATGGCATGTAACAACAGCATCTGCCACCCACTTACCACAGTCGGATGTTTCTGTCATTTGTTTACTTACGTTGCTTCTCAGTAGAAGGCAAGTTCCTGAGACCTAGAATCTGTCTATCTTGTTCACAACTAAAACCTCCACATCTAAAAGACC
>NW_022111316.1:1581312-1582590 GCF_000313985.2 Echinops telfairi | reverse complement strand
AAATTAATTAATTAAAGTTAAAACTCAGCAGTTCCTGCATCAACACCCCATTTTCCTTTTGTGAAATAAAGGGATGTGACCAAGGAAGCAAGAGACAAAAGAAGTTAGGATTGTGATGTAGTTATCCTGCTTAGTAAAACGAGGAATCCATAGAGACTGGATTGAAACCTGAAAAATATGTGTTGGGGTCCTAACCCCTATAATTATTGATGCAATCCTATTGGGAAATAGGATTTTCTTTGGTGCGCTAAAAGGCCCTGTCAATATAGGATGTGTCTTAAACCTAATCACTCTTGAGTTATAGAAAGAGGACTTAGGTACAGAAGCAATAATCATAAACAGGAGGAGAGCAGGTTAACGAGATAAGATATGGAGATCACCAAGGCAGAAACCCAGCCAGGAATCGAAATTAAAATTAAAATTAAAACCGAGTTCTCGCTTTCGCTCCCCCACGAGAACTAGCAGAGAACAAAGCCTTTCAGTATAGCCAGTGACCTGAATTCCAGACTTCTAACTGTGAGAAAATAAATGTCTCCCCTTAAGAGCCCCCGTGTGAGATTTGTTACAGGAGCACCAGCAAACTAAGACACCATACAAAACATGTTGAAAGGAAAATATTTGTATGCTTACAGGATCGAAGCTCACCTTTCTTCAAAGTTCCCTGTAGCCCAAGAAGAGCCGACTTCTCAGTTACGCTATGAAAACCAGGGGTTCCAACACAGGCAGAAGTGGTGCGCAGGCAGCCTTCTTCCTCAGCACTCCCTAGCTGCATGGCCCCAATCAAGTTACCTCACCTTTGTCATTCCACTTTTAAACATTCATCTACATAGACAGGCTTAAGGCAGCCTATCAAATGATGAGTTTGTAGTAAATGTTAGTTTTGTCAGAAAGAAAGAGGCCCTGGTGGCACTGTGATTGAGCTCTTGGCCATTACCGTGAGATCACCACCAACAGCTGCACGGGACTAAGAGGTGGTAGTCGGCTTCTGTAAAGATTACAGTCTCGGCGGGGAGGGAGGGGGAAAATGAGGAACTGATGCCCAGGGCTTAAGTAGAGAGCAAATGTTTTGAGAACGATGAGGGCAACAAATATGCAAATGTGCTTGACACAATGGATGGATGCATGGATTGTGATAAGAGTTGTATGAGCCACCAATAAAGTGATTTTTTTAAAAGATTAGTCTTGGACATTGGGCCTCCACTCAAGTACTCCCTCAACACAAGAATACTTTCTTCTAGTAAACTGGCATTCTATGATGCTCACCTTCCCGACACAACC
>NW_022111316.1:1572620-1578154 GCF_000313985.2 Echinops telfairi | reverse complement strand
CGCCGCCGCCTTCGTGGTGACCGGCCCGCACCCTCCAGGGCGCATGCGCCACCGATTGCCAGGTCTTTATTCTGCAGAATCACTGGGTAGATAGAACGGCCGGCTTTTCTACTCACAACCAAGCACTTAACTGCTGTGCTACCAGGGTTCCTACAACAACCTTGGGAACTACAACCTTCGGAATATATCTATTAGGAAGAAAAGGTAACCCACTTACATAAGCTATGGAGCTTGTTACAAGCTCTAGAGGCAATATAATCCTCGTATTGTGATTTTAGAAGGCTGTGTATGTTTCTAGTGGTGCAGCAGATGGCGTGTGAGTGGCTAACCCAAAGTCAGCTGGTTGGAGTCTATCAGCTGAAAAAGATGAGACTTCCCGCTCCCATAAAAATGTATTGCTTCGGGGACCCTACTTTGCCCTGTATGGTTGCTATAAATCAGAAATGACCAACCAGCAGTAGCCAGCGGGGATGTATGCTTCTATGTAGAGTACAGATGAGGGCGCTTCAAAAAGCTTGTCGAAATTTTTCACCCTCTCTAAACTCAAACTTTGTGAAGCCCCTCTTGTAATTACAAGGTTAGGAAAGGTTAACCGCATCAGTGAAAGTGTTATCGTTAATGACGTCTGGCTGGTAGGATTTGAATGAGCCTTTCGTTTCTTCGTTCTTTTTTTGTTACGTGCAATTTCTAGGTATGTTTCTGTAATTACAAAGGTATTCAGATTCAAGATGATGTTGCCCGGATGAGCATCATAAATGAAAGGGAGGTGGAGAGACTGAGTGCTGATGAAGCCTTTGGGGATGAAAGGGCAAGGGCGCCATCCCAGTACAAAGGAGAGAAAGCTGTGAAGGTGCAGCATGTTTGGAAACGTACAGATGGGTTTGTATACCTGCCTGGGTGGAAGAGAGCTAATGATAAAAGGACTTTGGAATAAAATAAAGGTAGGGTGCAGTTTGGTTTGAAATAAGGAAGTAAAACATGCCCATAAAATCGAGGCAAATCACTGAGATCAGTACAGAGGTTGGAGCAGAGAAGGAGAGAAAATACAGAGGTGCCCAAGAATCAGGGTAAGTCCATTTAAATGTCTCTACCTACCTCTTCACCCACTTCGATGGGCCTGAGCAGTGGGGCTGGTCTACCTGTGTGCGTTCCCTCTGGCATTCCGTTCTCTGGGGTGGAGAGAGGAAGTCAGTTGTGGATTCTGTGTTAAGAACAGTGGATAAGCAAGGGAAAACAAAACCACGAGTGGAATGAACGCAGGAGAAAAAGGAAACCGATGAGAATGAAACAGAGCAAAGGGATGGAAGTCATTCCGCAACAAAAATACCAAAAGCGAATGTTAGGTAAGACGACATGATAGCTTCCAATGTATGTTGTCCGGTGAATATCAATCAGCAACATCCCACAACGAGCATCTAGTACCAAGATGGCAACCACACAATTATCATAGGGCAGCACAAATACTGTACCACCTAGTTTTGTGATGTAAAGCTGGTGCAATTCACACCCCATCGCTAAGTCGGCCTTTGTGTGTGGGGAAGGTTATAATGTAGTGGCAACAGAGCCTGGTAGCAAAGTGGTTAAGAGCTCAGTTGCTAGCCAAAAGGTCACTGCTGGAAAAAGGTGTCAGGATACTTCCAGAAATAGTTACAGCCTTGGAAACCCTGGGGCAGTTCTACTCCGTCCCGTAGGATAAATAAGAATGAGAATCCACTGTATGTCCGTATGTATGCTGGGAGATACTGAGGGGATACTTCTTTACAACTACCATGTTTTCTCAACAAGTGCGGCCATCCTGGCCCACTCGTGTTACGATTGAGGTTAATTTAGAAGGAAGGTAGAAAGAAACTAGAAAAAAGCTCTTGTCTTATTCCTGTGGCCTTGTTCTTTTGATCTCAGCACACCTACCAATTTTTCCCCCCTGGACTTACAAATAATTGCAGTTGCTCTGATTTTCAGGGAAAAGACAATTGATGGTTAGGATCTGATCAACAGTAATGAGGGAGGCTGTACTAACCAGAGGGTAGAATCTATGAACACGGGCTGTATGTTCTCTTTTCTGGGCTCACTTCTGCAATTATCCTCATTTTTGTTGGGTAATCACTTAATTATTTCTCTGAGTAAGTTCCCTTTCTCTGCTAAATTACATTACCAGTAAGGCTGTTCACACACTCATTTTGGTATAAATTAAAAAGACAAAAACTAGCTCAGCTCTTTAATCCTAGGTTAAAATGAAAAACAGAACTTGCAGTAGTAAAAAATGCATTGTGGACTTAGCCATAATCTTCTTAGAAATATCAATAGTCTCGATTTTACATGAAGCTCAGAAATTATAGGCCAGAAACTGAAGAGTAAACATGAAATAAAAAATTGTTCATCAATAATGAAAAGTCTTAGGTGTTTCTCATCCAACTTTTCCTTGAGACCAAAAAAATTACAAATATTAACAGCAAAGGAAGGTGATAATGAGCTCACATCTGTACAGAAATAGGAGAGAATCATTTAATTGTGAACTTAAAAAAAAACTGAAGACAATTTTTGTTCTGGCTAATCACTGCACCCTAAGCTCCCTCACCTATCTCTAAGGTCTTTGCTTTGGCCTTTTGAATTTTAATGCCAGATGTAAGCTTTCCACATGGCCACGTCTGTATCTAGCGTGGGAGAGAAGGCGTTGGACTCATATCTAAATAGTGCCTCAAAGTAGCTTGCCAAATGCCAAGCATTTTCCAATCCTTGCAGGAATTATGATCATGTGAGCTTCATACTAGCCTTTTAGAGTGGTCTCATTAATGTCATTTTAAAATTGAGAAGCAGGGACTAAAACGGATTCAGAGAGCTTCAGCAGCTTGCTCACAGTCCCAGAGTCAGTGAAGCAGATTAGGGACAGATCTTGAGCATACATGGCCACAGGAACCATATCTACGGAATGTAAAATGACCCATGGTCGCCTTCTTTTGATCTTGACACACCTACATTTCTTCCCTGGGCTTACAAATAACTGCAGTTGCTCTGATTTTCAGCAACAAGACCACAGATGGTTAGGATTTGGCCAATGGTAATGCGGAAGAGCATTTAAAATCAGTAGGTGGAATCTATGAAAGCAGGCTGTACATTTGGTTCTCTTTCCCGGGCTCATTTCCAGAATTGTCCTCATTTCAGTGGGCTCATCACTTAGCTATTTCCCTGAATATGCTCCCTCTCTGTGCCAAACTATATAAATCGAATGTTGTTTCAGAGTTACCAGAAGTCACAGCTCTAGACATGTTGCTTTGCCCTTGTTTAAAATAAAATATATGGGATTAAAATTTATTTCCATTGGGAGAAAGTCATCCTTGGAAATCAGAGGTTTCAGAGATGTGACCCCCACCCACCCACTGACCGTTGAGTTTTCAACCTTTATCAGTTGTACCTAGCATCTAGCATCTGGGAGGCTTAGAGGAGTGGCTGTGAATGTAGGGTCGAGTGTCAATTCTTTCATCTGTGAAATGGATATAATAATAGTGCCTATCTCATGAGGCCTGGTAAAGACGAAGAGAAAATGAATTTCATTCCCTTTGCATAACAATAATAATACAGACTACTGGGTTGCTTTTGCAGTTCTAAGAACTTAATATGGAAAAACTCTTCAATACTCAAAGGAACACACTCATCTTTTATCCATTTTACAGGCAAGAAACGAAGACAAAAAGAGGTTGAGAAGTTTGCCAAAGGACCAGGAATCCAACCAACCAACCCAGAGTGTATTCTCCAAACAACACTATAGGGCCTCTAATATGCAAGAGGTAAAACGTTGTTCGCCCCTAGATAATCCGCTGGAGGCTAGTTGAGGAGAGGCCTTTCCAAATGAACTACTAAATCACTGGGATTTGCCTGGTTTGTAAAGTTCTCTCCACAGCGTCGCAAGGCAGCGGCTTTGTCGTTGGGTAGTGCAGTCGTACTCCATGTTATTATCGGCTCAACTTTCCTTATTGTCTGCCTACTTCGCCAAGTAATATTTCACTTTACTTCCAAACACCACTTTGGCTTTGAAGCTGCTGCTTGATACTGACATTTCATTGATGTAGTGTGACTGTTCCTCTGCGTCTCTATTGATGAGGATCTTATTCTTTTAGTATATCAGTACAGATGACTTCCAATTATCTAGATCTAGTTTAACCTAGAAAAGAATAATAAACTTAATAGTTACTATTTCTATCAATGCACTCTTAGCCTCACTCCTAGTACTCATAGCTTTTTGATTACCCTAATTAAATTTATATATTGAGAAATCAAGCCCCTATGAATGTGGTTTTGATCCTATAAGCTCAGCCCGACTACCTTTCTCAATAAAATTTTTCCTTATCGCTGTCACCTTCCTACTTTTCGATTTAGAAATTGCTCTTCTACCACCCTTGCAATGAGCAATCCAATCAAATAATCTAATACTAATATTGGGCATAGCCTTGTTCCTAGTAATAATCCTATCTCTAGGCCTCGCCAATGAATGATCCCAAAAAGGCCTCGAGTGAATTGAATTGATAGCTAGTTTAATTAAAATGAATGATTTTGACTCATTAGATTATGGTTGCGCCCATAGATAGCATATGCCCATTATTTATATTAATATTATTACAGCCTTTTTTTATAGCCCTACTGGGCCTACTGATTTACCGATCACACTTAATATCCTCATTATTATGCCTTGAAGGAATGATACTATCCCTATTCATCTTAAACTCAACTCTTGCCCTAAGTATACACTTCACTCTATACTCTATGATACCTATCATTCTTTTAGTATTTGCTGCATGTGAAGCTGCATTATGGTTATCACTTTTAGTGATAGTGTCTAATACCTAAGGCCTAGACTATGTTCAAAACTTAAATCTTTTGCAATGTTAAAACTTATTGTCCCAACCCTTATGTTAATCCCCCTAACATGACTCTCAAATAATAAAAATATGTGAGTCAATATTTTAGCCTACAGCTTTCTACTAACTCCAATTAGCCTACTTCTCCTTAATCAAACCTCTGACACAAGCCTAAACATATCTGTCTTATTTTTCTCAGACCCCCGTCAGCCCCCCTTCTTATTTTAACCTCATGACTCCTACCTTTTAGGCCTAGAAGACAAGCTCTTCCAGAGTGTAGCAGAATGGCTGGAGCCAAGGAACCCTGGACCAGCAGTCAGATGTCCAATGTTCTAGTCTTGACTTTGCCATGCATATTCTATGCAACCTTAAATAAGTCATTTAACTGAACTGAGCTTCGTTACCAAAATGTTAAACGGAGCCTCCATTGGGAGGCTGTGGTCAGAGGAAAGCATATTGAGTAAACCAGGACTAGCGGATACACACAGCTATCACCATTGATTCTTCAAAACCATCAGGACACTTAAAGAGTTTGTCTTCAACATCAGCAGATTCCTTTTCATTTTAGCCTTTCTCTCTAAGCCGTTTCCTTATGCTTCATGGATACCAAGAAAATAGCAAGTAGGAGCTCCTTCACCCCAGGTAGGCTTGCACAACTGGCATTTTATTGCAAAAACAAACAAA
>NW_022111316.1:1567594-1572166 GCF_000313985.2 Echinops telfairi | reverse complement strand
TTTGCTGATCTTAGCAGATGATCACAAATGGACTGGTTTAAGGACCAGCACATACTTATTTGCTAATAGGAGTGTAGGTCTGAAGTCCAACAATAGTCTCACTGAGCTCAGATCAACGTGTTGACAGAGTTGCGAGACTTTCTCCTCGTGCAAAGAGGTACAGTCTGGGAACCCCCATGGGCAGGTCTGTTCCATAGGGTTGCGTGAGTCAGAATTGACTCGATGGCAGTAAGTTTGGTTTCGGTCTTTGAGAGACTCATGTCCTCCTCCTCCAGCACCACGGTTCCTACCCTGCTGCATCATCGCTTATCTCTCGATTCCCTTCTTCCGCTTCCTTCTTTCACTTTTAAGGGGTCTTATGATGACATACCCTCAAAATACCCACTGCCATCAAGGCGAATCCAACTCATAGAAAGCCTGCAGAGAGTTTTAAGGATCTAAATATTCACAGGAGCAAAGAGCTTCAACTTTCTTCCCCGGAATAGCTGGTGGGTTTGAACCACCAATCTTGCAGCTAGCGCTCCAATGCCACTGAGGTGTCTTTATGATTATGTAAAGCCAGTCAGCATCACCTCCCTATATTTAAGTGAGCTGACCCGCAACTTCAATGCCATCTGTAACCTGAATTCCACTTCTATAATCTGTTCCCAGGCTCTGAGGATAAAAGGGTGGACATCTTTGGGGGGAATTACTGTAATCGCCACAGTCCCTTCCCTCTTTCCACTACTCTTCAGATGCACTAAATGTGAATAATATCAATATATATAAGGAGTTTCATAAAGTACATGGAAACATGAAATTAAGAAATAAATCCATTTCCCCAGTAACTTTTTGAAGTCCTTTAGTGCATATCAATAGGAATTAGAAAATGACAACAGTTTCGTTCATTTCTTTTCTGAGAACTGTATCATGTTTGGTATGTTTAATAGAATTTCTAACGCAATCATCTCATCCAAGCAGACAACCCAACGTGGAATGGGAGAAACCCCAGTCGGTTTTCCTCTGCCAAGAAACGGGGTGACTTCTTGGTCTCAACAACCTCTAGGTGCAATAAACCCAGGAATCCAAATACATGGCAGCCAGGCTCCTTTCTTCGCTCCTCCAACAGTCTATGCTAACTTCCATCAGGGCCCGGCAAACATACAGTTGGTAAACCCACCTATAGAAACGGGGACATCAAATTTCAAAGAAGAAGCAAAGGTGTTAGGGGTAAGTCTACTTTCTACTGGAATTTTACTTCTACATTTTCAATGCTTTGCTATCACTACAAAGGATAAGACATTCTATGAGATGGATTGACAGGGTGGCTCTAACAATGGACTCAAACAATCAACAATTGTAAGGCTGGCCTGGGGCCAGGCAGGGCTCGCTCTATTGTATGTAGGGTTGCTATGGGCTCAATGACACTTCAACGTCAACCAAAGCAATGTGAATGATAGGTGCTGATCATCATGATCATCACGATACTGTCCAATCCTTAAGTAGCTCGGGCAGATATTATTCATTTGCATATAAGCTGTACACTGCGCTCATTTTGTTTTAGACTCGGGCAAGAATCTCACAGGTGTCCAAGGACCCCTCCTAGCAGGACAGTGCCATAATAAGAACACTGGGCACACCACTAGTTTTACAGAGATCTCACATCCGCAAAGCACATTGCGAGTATCCTCAGTTGTGTCTCTAGATGGGTTACAAGCCTGGGGCGTGGACATAAGTAAAGTCACATGAAAATGAACACTGATGTCATGGATGGTGCCACCAAGTTGGTTTCCATTGTCTTAAAACGTCACTCTAGAAGAGAAAGCCTACTGGCGGTTTGTTGTTTTTTAAATGGTTGTCTTAAGCAGGCAAAGAACTACCAGTGGACCTTCTCTTCTGGAGTGAAATAAAACAATCTAGGGCATTTGGGGATTTTCTTAACTTTCCTACCACCTGGTGGCCTGGTGGTCCAATGGTTGACACTCGGCTACTAACGGTAAGGTTCGTGATTTGAATCCACCAGTGGCTCTACTGGAGAGACCTGGCGATCAGCTCCTATGAAGATTAAAATCTAGAAAACCCTGTGGGGCAGTTATACTTTGTCACATGGAATCGCTTTCCATCAAAATTGACTCCGCGGCACCCAACAACACTGCCACCTCACTTCTGCAAGGAACACTGTGAACAACCACAATATTGTCTTGGTAGGTGTTGTGAAACATGCCCTACTTCTAGACAGACCCACGTGTCCAGGTCCAAATGGCAGTAGTCCTCTGGCTGGGCTGTGACCTCATCCACACCACTATTACAGTTCCACCATATTGCATTGTGTCTGTCCCACCGTGCAATGCAAACCTCTCAGGAGGAGCATTCAGGAAATTACGAGGCGTACCCATGATGTTTCGCACTCTGCTGGCAATCCTACTACCAGCTAGATCCATGCTCCATACCCAAAAGCAGCCCTTCATTCGTGGTGGATCAAAGAGGGTTTATGATGATTCTCCTCCTGTCAAGAAAAAACACGTCGATTTTTCTACTCCCATTGATCAAATGGGACAACTAGGGTCCCATACAGATGACCTCACATAGGTACTGGGAAACATATCAAAGACTAAAACAGACACAATCTCTGTCTCTCTGTCCTCGCAGTCTCTGACTTCATTTGGAGGCATCAGATAATAAAGATCGTGAACAAAGAAACGGCATGGCATGGTTTAAAAAGAAAAAAGGAAAAGGAAACAAACATAGTGTTGATTCTGACTCATAGTGACCCTATAGGACAGAGTAGGGTTTCAAAGGCTGTAAATCTTTCTAGAAACAGGCTGGCACATCGCTCTCCTGAGGTGAGGCTGGTGGTTCCCATGGCTGACCTTTCACTTAGCAGCAGGTGTGTTCGAAGGTGATAGATGCTTCTTTGAGAAATAAAGAAGTGTGAAAACGATGTGAGGGCATAGTCATTCTAAACTGGCCATGGGATTAGAAGATGGCATTTGAGTAATGGCATGAAGGAAGTGAGGGAGGGGTGAGTTACATAGATGGCAGTGGAAGAGCTTCCTAATGGTCTTCTGATAAAAAACGAAGGGGGGCGGGCATGAAGATCATGGAGGAGACCACTAGAGCAGAGCCGAAGGAGGGAGGAAGGGAGCAGCCAGAAAGAGGGCAGAGAGGGAGCCTGTGGGGCCAGCTGCCTGAAGCCTGGGAGATAGAAGGCTCTACCCGGCACTAGAGAAGCTTGCAACAAAAGTATTTTAAAGGTATAAACACAATTTGTTTTAAAACCGCTAGTTGAATATTTTTAAAGGACACATTACATCTTCTCCTTGAAGACTGTGCATCCATCCCCTTCATCCCCAACCCCAGAACCCACAACCTCACAGGGATCCTGGTATGGAAGGACACAATGCTGCTGCTCCAAACAACTTGGAGTTTAAGACAGTTTGGGGGCCAAAAGTACAAAAGAATCCAACCAAACCCATTGCCATAGAATCAAGTCTGGCTCCTCGTAGGCCTTTAGGGCAGAATAGAACCGGCCCTGCAAATGTCTGAGACTATAAACCATTATTGGAATAAAATGCTTCATCTTTCTCCCTCAGACTAGCTACTGATCTTGAGCTACTAACCTTGTGATTAACAGTCTAACTCTTTACCCACTATGCCAAGAGGTCTCAACCACTCATAGCCCAAAAGCATCGAGTGGATTATATGTCCAAATGATTGAAGTTGGTTTATGAGCTCATGGCGACCCCATGTGTTGCAGGGTAGAGCTGTACTCCACGGGATGTCCAAGATTATGACCATTCTGGATGCAGTTCTTTCCGGGTGGATGTGAACCACCAACCTTGGAGGTGGTAGTCAAGTGCTTTGAAAGGCAGGAGAAAGCAGATGCTCTGTCGGCTGTCTTTGTGGAACAGCTCACAGATGATAAGGAAATGATGGCTTCTCTGTGAATGGTAATCAGTACAACATGAAGTCATAACTTCTGTGATTTATATTTTGAGATGCAACAGCAATTCCGAAAGGCAGGGTGAGCTAGAGCTAGAGAGATATTAGTTTGACTGGAGCAACTAAGCCTTGATGGAAGAGGTGGGTCTGAGTTAAGCCTGAGAGGAGATAATACTGAATTGGTAAAGGTCAGTTTTCTGCATTAAATTCAAAGACCTGCCTCTTATTAACTGTGCGGCCTTGCACACATAATTTCTCTGTATTTCTATGTTCCCATCCAGTTTTTGAAATGAGTACATAAAGCAATCTATGTGAAGTGCTTATCAGAGTGCCGGGCGTAGAGCGAATGCCCAACCAAAGCCTTTATGTTCACAGATTCGTTCCCCTTCACTGGCATTGCCCAGCGCAGAATGTCTTCATTTGGAAAAGAACAGGGGCAGCAAGACAAGTCACTGCCATCAAGTTGAATCTGACTCCTACAGGCTCTGAAAGACAGAATTGTGCCTGAGGGTTTCTGAGACTGTAACTCTTTAAAGGAGCCAGCAGTCGCATCTTTCACTCACAAGGAAGCCAATCACAGGGTTAAACCACTGCACCCCTGGTGCATCTTTCATTTGGAAAAGAGCCACTGATATCACTGAAGCTTCACAC
>NW_022111316.1:1564703-1566195 GCF_000313985.2 Echinops telfairi | reverse complement strand
AGAAAACTTGACAACTAGGAGAATGAGAGGGAGATGAGATGTATAATATAACAAGATCCGGTTTTCATAGAGAGAGAACTATTCCCAGGAATAATCAGAAAGCCCACATCTCACAAATCCATTCTTCTGTTTCCACAGTTCATTATCTCTGGCTCGCTCTCCATCTCCGCCTCCCAGGTACTTTCACCTTGTCTGGTAAGTCTGAAGGCTTCTCCTTATTAAATTCATTTAAAAATCAGCTTACTTTAAGTACAACAGAGCATTGAGAAAGTGGATTCAAACACGTAAGTGGAAGAATTTGTTCGCAAGACATCCACTGGTGTCTCCCAGGGTGTATGTGCTGGGGTGAAAGAATGCTGCTGTTGTTAAGGGCTCTATGAGTCACTTGTGATGCATCCTGTTTAGAAAATGATGATGGCAACATATGTACAAATGTGCTTGATACAATGGATGCATGGATTGTTATAAGAGCTGTAAGAGCCTCCAATAAAATTATTTAAAAAATAAAAATAAAATGGAAGGAATATACATTCACTGCACCATTCAGGAAGTGGCATATGATCAAGAACCAATGTTATTGAAGGAAGAAGTCCAGGCAGCACTGAAAGCTTTGGCAAAAACAAAAACAAGACTCTAGGAATAAAAAAAAAAAATACAATCGAAATGTTTCGGCAAATGGATTCAGTGATGGAGGCACGCCCATCTATACCAAGAAATTTGAAAGGGAGCTATTTGGTCAACTGACAGGAAGAGAGCCCTATTCATGTCCATTCCAAACAAAGGTGAGCAGCAGAATGTGGAAACGATCAATATTTTTACTATCACATGCAAATAAAATTTTGGTGGAGGTAATTCAAAAGTGGTTGCAGCAGGACGTAAATAAGACACTGCCAGAAATTCAGTCAGGGTTCAGAATAGGACATGGAACACACTGCATGTACAAGTTCTACCTTAGGACAATGAAGTGTTCTGGAATTTCCATTCTTCTCAAAGTTAGCTATGGATCCACACAGTAGAATGCGTTGGCATTGGCATAAAAATGTTTGGTGAAAGACTAATTAACAACCTGTGTGCATGTAAACGGTGCTACTTTGCTTACTGAAAGCAAACAATTTGAAGCAGTTACTAATGAAGATCAAAGACTATAGCCTTCAATATGGATTAAATCTCAATGCAATTCTCACAACAGGACCAATAAACAATACCAGGATAAATGGAGAAAAGTTTTCAAGGGTTTGGCATGATTTGAAGTTGTCAAGAATTTAATTTTACTTGAATCCAGAAGCATCAGCCAAGAAAGCAGCAGCCAGGAAATCAAATGACTTACCGCATTTGCACAAATCTGATACAAAAGACCTCTGTAAGGTGCTAAAAAGCAAAGATATAATCGTGAAGACGAAGGTGTGCCTGATCCAAACCATGGTATTTTATGTACCACCACCCTCCCACAAAGCATCCAAAAACTGAACACTGAACGAGAAAGCCCGAAGAA
>NW_022111316.1:1563026-1564245 GCF_000313985.2 Echinops telfairi | reverse complement strand
TTCCTCTAGTTCTTTAATGCTTCTTCCCCCACCACTATCATGATCCCAATTCTACCTTACAAATCCAGCTAAAACCAGAGAATGTACACTGATACAGATGGGAACTGGAAACACAGGGAATCCAGGACAGATGAACTCCTCAGGGCCAGTGCTGAGAGTGGCAATACCGGGAAGGTAAGGGGAAGGTGGAGGAGAAATGATGAACCTATCACAAGGATTTACATATAACCCCCTCCCTGGGGGATGGACAACAGAAAAGTGGGTGAAGGGAGATGTCGGACAGTGCAAGACATGACAATATAATAATAATTTATACATTATCACGTGTTCATGAGGGAGGGGAAACAGGGAGGGAGCGGGGAAATGGGGAACTTATACCAAGGGCTCAAGTAGAAAGAAAATGTTTTCAGAATGATAACGGCAACAAATGCACAAATGTGCTTGACACATCGATGGATGGATGGATTGTGATAGTTGTACGAGCCCACAATAAAATGATTGAAGAAAAAAAAAGAAAAGACATTTCACTTCACCGTCAAAAAAAAAAACAAGAAGTAAAGACGGGGAGACTCCATTTCATGTACTTTGGCCAGGTTGTCAGGAGAAACCAGCCCCTGGAGAAGCACATCATATTTGAAAATGAGGGGCGCAGTGAAAAAAGAGGAAGACTCTGAACACGCTGGATCCACCCAGTGACTACACCAATGGGCTCAAACATAGGGATGATTTGAGGGTGTTTCTTTCTAAGGTGCACAGGGTCAAGAGGAATAAAAACCAACCAACTCAACCACAACTAACAATGACATGTTTAATTTTATTTGGCTTGGGAGAGCATGAGCCACATGGTTCTAAGTTCCCATTTCCTTGTGGTGGACTAAATAAACTCTTGAAACAATGTTGCTCTGTTGTTGCTAGATGCCCTTGAGTGGGTCCCCTTATTTACAGAGGACAACTGCTCCATAGGCTTTTCAAGGCTGTAACTTTTCTTTTTCATCATTTTATTGGGGGCTCATACAACTCTTATCACAACCCATGCATACATCAATTGTGTAAAGCACATTGGTACATTCGTTGCCCTCATCATTCTCAAAACATTTGCTCTCCACTTAGGCCCTTGGCATCAGCTCCTCATTTTTCCCCCTCCCTCCCCAGTCCACCCTCCCTCATGAACGCTTGACAATTTATAAATTATTATCTTGTCATGTCTTGCACTGTCCGA
>NW_022111316.1:1559052-1562507 GCF_000313985.2 Echinops telfairi | reverse complement strand
CAACTCATAGTGATCCTATAGAGCAGACTACAACTGCCCTTTGAGTTTCCCAGACTCCAATTCTTTATGCAAATAGAAAGCCACACTTTTCTCCCATGGAATGCTGGTGTTTTCAAACTACACAACTTGCGGTTAGCAGCCCACCACTTAACTCACTACGCCACCAGGGCTAGTTGTTGGCAAATCATTTTATTTATCCAGGTTCAGAAATATGCCAGGAAATAACAGAAGGTGGGGTGCAGTGGCTAAGGGAATTGAAAGCCTGGTCAAAGTGATTATTTTATAAATTCTTCTTATATGTCAAGCTAAGTGATTTTAATGGCGATTTATGTACTTGTAAAGCAAACAATATAAAAATAGGTGTATGCTACTATATAAATAAAAATATAAAAAATGCAAGGCCGTACCAAGAATGGCAATGAAACAGTAGAGACTTTGATTCTAGAGTGATAATAGTTTTTTACTTCCTGCCTTCTGGAATCTTCTTGGCATTGCCTTTAAAGCAGCCAAGCTGAACAAATCATTATATTTAGTAGATTGTGAGCTCAGGAGTCAGAATGAGAAGCACTGCCCTTTCTAAGGGGCAAATCACATATACTTTGGACATGCTATCAGGAGGGACCAGCCCCTGATAAAAGTACATCATGCTTGGTAAAGTAATTGGTTAAGAAAAAGAGGATAACCCTTGTTGCTCAGGGGGCATGGAGTTTATGTTCATAGTGGCGGAATAATTTGGAAAAGGATATCAATAATGTTGTACAACATGAAGAGTATAATCAATGGCATTGAATGATACATGTGGAAGTTGTTGAATTGGGAGAATGGTTGGTTGTGTATATGTTTGCCACAATTAAAAACATACATGGGGGTAAAAACAAAACAAAAGCGGATGACCTTTCATAAGATGGATTGACACAGGGACTGCAACACATGGCTCCAATATAGGCACACTTGTGAGGAGGGCACAGGACCCGGCAATCCTCCATGAGGTTGTACAGATTTGTATGGGAGAGCTGGGGTCAGGTTATTGGAAGTGAGGAAGCCTCAAGGAACCAGAAGACTATTGGGTGTTTCGTTGGTGCTATACTGCACCCTGGCTGACTCATCCCTTCCTTGTAACGACTGTGAGGGGACGTCCAATTGTTTACAGATGGGGTGTGGGCTTGTGTTGAGGGAAGGCTTGCGTGGAGAGAGGCCCAAAGTCTGTCCACTTTCAGTGCAGCTTGGACTTCTTCCTTCAATCACATTGATTCTTGATCATAAGCTTCTTCCTGAAAGGTGTCGTGACTTCTATTTTCTTTTAATGCTTCCTGAATAATTCAAGATTGCAACACAAGGCTTGAATTTTTTGTTTAGTTCTTTTGAGTTGAGAAATGCAAGCATGACTCCCTTGTGGTTTTCTAACTCCAGATCTTTGCACATTTCATTATAATGCTTTGTCTTCTTGAGCTGCCCTTTGAAATTTTTGTCTAGCACTTTTACTTCATTTCTTCCAATCACTTCAGCTTTTCTCTGTTCAACGTTTCAGTATGATTTTTGCTTTCTTGTGCTTTTAATGACCTTTTGTTTCCTTCTTGTAGAATGGCCTTGTTGTCATTTGAAAAAATCATCCGGTCTTCAGTCATTCATGATCAATGGGTCATATCTATTCTTTAAATGGTCTCTAAGTTCAAGGGCAATAAACTCAAAATACTTTGTATTCTGGTTCTCATGGGCTATTTTAGTGTTCTTTAGTTTCAACTTGAATTTACATGTGAGCAATAAACATAAAATTTGTGTGTGTGTGGAGGGGGGGGAATCAGCCACCATTTGTCTGTCAGTGGTGGCTTGTGTATTTATGTGATGCTAGAAGCTATGTCACACATACGTCAAATGCCAGCAGAGTCACCCAAAGTGAACAGGTTTCAGCAAAGCTTCCAGACTAAGAACGGACAGCAAGGAAGGCCTCAGCTCCTCACTTTGGAGGAAGTAGCTCCTGAAACCTTATGCATAGCTTCAACCTACTGACCGATACTGTAAGCCTGATGAATGGAATCAGAACATCGTTGGCGATAGTGACAATGAGCCCCTCAGGCCCAAGGGTACTTGAATGTGACCGAAGAGGAGCTGATTTCTCAAAGTAGGGTCCACATGGTGACATGAGTCAAGTAGAACCTGTGGGAATAGACCTTCGGGATCTTCACTGCCGGTGGGGCATGACTCAAGGTAAGGAGAACACCTACAAAAATCTGCTAATGATTAGAACTTGGAATGCATTAAGTATGAATCTAGGAAAATTGAAAGTCATCAAAAATGAAATTGAACACATAAAGGTTGATATCATGGGCATCAATGAGCTGAAATGGGCTGGTTATCGCCCCGAGAAAGGAAACCATATGATTTACTACCGGGAATGACATAATCAAGAAGAACATTGTGGTATCTGTTGTCAAAAAGGACATTGCAAAATCAATCATGAAGTACAATGCTGTCTGCAATTAGACTATCTACACACCTTCAAGAAAATCCAATCAATACACCTATTATTCAATTTTATGTAACAACCACAACAGTTAGTGATATAGAAATTGAAAAGTTCTGTCAGTGACTGCCATTACAATGGTTCAAATATGCACTTAAGATACATTGATAATTATGGGCAATTGGAATGCAAAAGTTGGTGATAAAGAAGGAACAGTAGTTGGAAATATGAATTTGGTACTAGGAACAAAGCTAAAGATCACATGATAGAATTTTGCAAAACCAACAACTTGTTCATAGCAAATGCCCTTTTCAACAACACAAAGGGAGATTTATACACATGGAATTCTCCCAATGGAATACACAGAAATCAAATGGACTACATTTGTGGGAAGAGAAGATTAAAAAGCTGAACATCAGCAGCTAAAACAGGCTAGGACCTGACTGTGGAACAGATCATCAATTGCTTATATGCAAGTTCAGAATAAAGCTGAAGAAAATTAAAACAAGTCCAAAAGAGCCGAAATACAACTTTGAGTCTATCCCACTTAAATTTCAACAACATTTGAACAATAGATTTGACACCCTGAACACTAGTGACAGAAAATCTAATGAGCTATGGGAGGACATCAAGAAGACCATTCATGAAGAAAGCAAAAAGGTCATTCAAGACAGGAAAGAAAGAAAAGATCAAAGCGGATGTCAGAAGAAACTCTGAAAGTTGCTTTTAATCATAGAGTAGCTAAGAACGTATGAATCAAAGAGCTGCCATTTCAAAAGGCAGCTCCAGAAAACAAAGCCAAATATTATAATGAAATGTGAAAAGACTTTGAGCCATAAAATCAAAATGGAAGAACACACTCCGCAAATTTTCTGCCAAAAGAACTCAAGAAAAAGTTTAAGACTAGAGTTGCAATATTGAAAGATTCTATGGGTAAAATATTGAATTATGCAGGAAACATAGAAAGAATACAGAATCACTGTACCAAAAAAGA
>NW_022111316.1:1543482-1558561 GCF_000313985.2 Echinops telfairi | reverse complement strand
TGAAGAAAGAAGTTCAAGGGGCACTGAATGCATTAGCTAAACACAAGGTTCCAGGAATTGATGGAATGCCAATTGATACGTTTCAACAAGCTGATGGAGCACTGGAAGCACTCACTCCTCAATGCTAGGGAATTTGGAAAACAGCTGCGTGGCCAACTGAGTGGAAGAGATCAATATTTGTACCCATTTCAAAGAAAGATGACCCAACAGAATGCTTATATTATAGAACAATAGCATTGATATTACATGCAAGTATAACTTTGCTGAAAATAATCCAATAATGGTTGTCACAATAATAATGGTTGTAGCAATAATAACGGTTGTAGCAGGGAGCTGTCAGAGGTTCAGGCTGGAGTCAGAAGAGGGTGTGGAACAAGGGATGTCATTGCTGATGTTTGATGGATCATGGCTGAGAGATGATTACTTTTGTTTTATTGGCTATGCCATGTGGACTATAACAAACCATATGTTACCTTGAGGACAATGGGAATTCCAGAACACTTCATTGTCCTAAAGCACAACTTGTACATGGATCAAGAGGCAGTTTTGAAAATGGAACAAGGGAATACTGCATGGTTAAAAATCAGGAAAGATCTATGTCAGGCTGCATAAGCCTGAAAAGCACCTTCTAAATCTGGGGCTTCTCACCTGGTTCCTTGAGAGATTCCAGAGTTTCCACTAATTCCTAAATTTATTAGCAAACAATGTGGGTGTATGTACTTTCCAATTTATAAAATGTAATGCTGTTTTACAACATCACCTAGTGGCTACAAAAGGTAACTACTGAAACAAAGCACAATGGCTATCACAGAAGAACGTTTATTGTTTTATTGTTTTTACTAAAGGTGTGTAGTTGACATTGTGAAACTAGCTTTTGGACACATGTAATCGATAAGCTTCTGCTTTGGGTTATTTACATATTGGTATAGATTTTTTAGAACTACCTCACATGTAGATTGAGTAGGTTTTATAACAACTACTCAGAGAGCAGAGAAAACATAACCACGAAATTATTTCAATCTCAAAAAGTTTTCTTGTCAACAGGAGCCATTAAGTTTGATAGGTTATTTCATTGTATTTCACTTAGCCTCTATTTTGTTTGTGTTTCCTGTTATCTCCATTAGATAAAAGGCAGCCTGGGAATGAATATTGTTAGTGCTATCTTTACCATCGTTGGAATGATCCTTTTGCTGATGGATATGAGTATCAATGGGGGCTACTACCAAGACTACTGGGCAGTGGTAAGTGTCTATAATAGTCTCCTACCTTCTTTTCCTCCACTCGCAAAATCAAGAGTGAGTGCAATTGTTTTTGTTTCTATGATTACTGTCCAGCAACTCCAGTGGAAAATCCCCCTTGCTTCTACTCAAGTTCTACGCCCAATCATGTGGGTCTATAGAATAAAATCAGAGTTACCTATACATTTAGCGAGACTGAAAGGACACTCTTCCTGGAAATGCCCAGTTGTTAATCCTATAAGCAATAGATCGTGATTTGGCTAGGCCCCTAAGACTTTCAATACCCAGAAATTACTTCCGAAGATTGAAACGCTATGTATGTAAGATACTCAAATTCCAAAAAAGCTTTTTTAAAAACATATTTTTGAGAAAGAATGTGGCCACAGTAGTAGTTATTGCTGTTAGGTACTGTCGTGTTGGTTTTAAGTCCTCATGATGCAATGTAACAAGCTGCCTGTTCTACCCCTATTTATTGCTATGTTTGCGCCCATTGTTGTAGCCACCACTGTGTTAAAGTTTCATGCCGAAGGACTAGGATGAGAAAAAAATGACATTGACAGGGACATATGGTTTTATTGTAGACATTCCAAAAATTAAGCAACTCTAGAAGAAAGCCTATGCTTCAGTATGCTGTTAACACAAAATCATCTACTGATTATCTTAATTTTTAAATATTTTTATTGGGGACCCTTATAGCTCTTATCACAATCCATACACCCACTGTGTCAAGCACAATTGTACACATGCTGGCATCATCATGTTCAAAACATTTTCTATCTGAGCCCTTGGTATCAGCTCATTTTCCTCCTCTCCCACTCTGCCTCCTTCATGAACGCTTGATAATTTAATATTTTTTTCCCA
This sequence comes from Echinops telfairi, assembly GCF_000313985.2. Classification (NCBI taxonomy): domain Eukaryota; kingdom Metazoa; phylum Chordata; class Mammalia; order Afrosoricida; family Tenrecidae; genus Echinops; species Echinops telfairi. The sequence goes on along the minus strand of NW_022111316.1, from coordinate 1,556,462 downwards.
TATCTTACACTGACCACTGTCTCCCTTCACCCTCTCTTCTGTTGGTCATCCCCCTGGGAGGGGGTTACATGTTGATCATTGTGATCGGTTCCCCCTTTCTCCTCCCACTTTCCCCTTACCCTCCCGGTATTGCTACTCTCATTATTGGTCCTGAGGTGTTTATCTATCCTGATTCCCTGTGTTGTGAGCTCTTATCTGTACCAGTGTACATGCTCTGGTCTAGCTGGATTTGTAAGGTAAAATCAGGGTCATGATAGTGGTGGGGGGTGGGGGGAAGGAGAGGAAGCATTAAAGTACTAGAGGGCAGTTGTATACTGTATCAGCACTATACCACACCCTGACTGCCTCCTCTCTTCCTTGTGACCCTTCTGTTAGGGGATGTCTAATTGCCTACAGATGCTTTGGTTCTACACTCCACCCTCCTCATCATTCACATTGATATAATTGTTTGTCCTCGGTCTTTGATGTCTGATACCGGATCCCATTGACACCTCATGATTGCACAGGCTAGTGTACTGCTTCCATGTAGGCTTTGTTGCTTCTCAGTTAGATGGTCGCTTGTTTATCTTCAAGCCATCAAGACCCCAGATGCTACATATTTTGATAGCCAGGCACCATAAGCTTCCTTCACCACATTTGCTTATGCACCCATTTTTGTCTTCAGCAATCATGTCAGGGAAGGTGAGCATCACAGAGTTATTAGAACAAAGTGTTGTTGCATTAAGGGAGTACTTGAGTAGAGGCCCAATGTCCTTTATATAGGTGAAGAATGATCAATATTACCATAGGAAGAAGTGAGTAGTGTAGTAGGGACAGAATACAGATAAGGATGGAGGAACACAAAATTGGGCTGTATTGAAAAATGTCACCTTTCCTTACAGACCAAGATAAGTACTTTGGTCTGTATCCTGAAAGCAAAATCAAGTCATGGAAAGAATCTAGGCAATGAACAAGTATAATTAGATTTTATTTTAAAAGAATCACTCCATTAGCAAAAGTTATAAAGAGGCAAGAATAGATGAGAAGCTCTCTTGTGAAATAAGATGTCCTGAGGTAAGAACAAAAAATGTACGCTCTACAAACCAAATACAAACCACTACAAGTAAAGAAATAAACACAAGAAAATGTCCTTCAACTGGAAGCTAAGAAGAACGTGCAAAGCAGTCAATCTTGAGAAAAGATCAAGCAAATCCTAGAACACTTCTGTGAAGTACCTCAGGACCCCAGGAGAAGTAGGAAAGCCACTAGAATTCACACCTTCCAGTGCATACTAATTTTGAGAAGAAGCCAAAATCTCTAAGTTCAAGAGCATCTCTGACCACAGAGCAGGCCTTGTTGAAGGGTGTTTGGCAGACTTTCAGAAGACAGAAAAAATTTTTAGAAATATAGACCCTGGTTTAAGTGTTAAGTATGTATTTTAAAAGATTATCTAAGGCTTTAGGCAGAAAAGGCAAATTACCTACAGGCTGGAGAAACTTGGCAGCAAGAAGGGATAACAACGGACAAAATGTCTACAACATTTTGACAGAAAGGAACTGTGACTCAAGAATAACATATTCAACCAAACTCTTGTGCAGCTGTAAATGCAACCAGATTCTCTCAGTGAGCCAATAGCAGCATGCGGGCACTGCTCAACAAAGAATCTAGAAAGGCAGAGACACTGGGTAAAGCGATCAATGAGAAATACCAAATAATGTAAATATTTAACTAACACTAGACAACTGGGGATATCAACTATAGTACTACTATAAAATGTATAATGTTTCACTCAAAAAACAACCACCTCCAAAAAGTGAAAACAATATGTAATTACCAAAACCTGAAGGATGAAAAAAAAGATTGGGGTAAGATGAGAGTGATATACAATAAGGCCACTAACCACTTCATTTTTCATAGCAAACACTCATTTAATAGTGTCTAAAGTTAAAATATGTAAGTGTAAAAACAACTTCAACTTCTTCAAAGAATGGGTAACTTAAAAAATTTTTTAAGATCTTATTCAAATTTGAATTTCTTGTGATGCAGAAATATTCATTTGAAGTTCAGAAATGCCAACTTCAAGTAAATGTAATGCTTTTACTTCAAATTGGGAATTATATAGTTCCTGTTGGCATAATAGTTATGCACTGGGGCTGCTAACCACAAAGTTGGCAGTTCCAAACCACTAGTCACTTCAAGGGAGAAAGAGGAGGCTTTCTCCTCCCACAAAGAGTTACAGTCTCCTAAACCCACAGGAGCAGTTCTACCCTGTCTTATGGGGTCACTATGAGTCAGAATCAACTTGACAACAGTGACTGGAGTCTTAGGGAATGATTCATTTTCTCACTGGCATAGTGGTTCCAAGTTGGGCTGCTAATGGCAAGTTCAGCAGTTGGAATCCACTTAATGGCAGTGAATGAGTCTTCTTGCTCCCTCTCATTCTCATTCTCTCCCTCTTTCCCCCCTCCTTGCTCTTTCACAGTCACTCCATGAATCCATTCTTCTATTTCTATTTTCCCTATACACCTAGAACATTCTAGAATCATAAACCAAGGAATCAAAACCAAGCCCACTTCCGTTGAGATCATTCCAACTCATAACAACCCTATAGGGCAGACTAGAGCTGTTCCACTGGGTTTCTGAGATTGTCAATTTTTACTGGAGTAGCCAGCCTCATCTCAGGAGTGGCTAGAGGGTTTGAACTTCTGACCTTATGGTTAGCAGCTGAGTTCTTACCTCACTGGGCACCGCCACCAGGGCTCCTTTGTAGAATAATAGGCATGAAAGGTTCTTTTTTTTTTTTTTGCTATTTCTAAGGAAGTGGAATTTGGAGTCATTGATTGGTTTTTTTTTCTATAGAGCTTGATTTTATTTTTAAGATGAGCATTAAAATTTTGATAAAATGAAGATGGCAAAGAAAAAATAGATAATTCGTTTTAATGCTTGTGAATGAAATAGTTTGCTTACAAAAGCAAAGTCTTACAGCATTTAAATGGAAATTGAAAATGATTTCACATTCCCTGAAGTAGCATTTGATGATATTATAGTCAATAATTATGGGGGGGGTGAGTTGATTATGAACAATAACATGTATATGTTAGTCACTTTTTTAGGCCTATGTGAAGGCTTCTTGATTAGCAAAAATGTCAGCATGTGTGTCCCTGGTTTCAGATTGCTGGGAAAGGAATTTCAGCCATGTTGATGATCTTCACCCTCTTGGAGTTTTCCATAACTTGTACGTTAGCCCATTTTGCTACTCAAGTACTTCCCTCCACCAACACGGTGAGTTGTGTCTCTTCTCTGTAAAATAATCAGAATATGTGCCAGATAGAGCCATAAACGATGGAAATGGTTAAGTGCCTGACTACTAACTGGAAAACTGCTAGTTCAAGGCTACCCTTGAGCTGGTGGTCAAGCCTTAGAATCAAGCCTTGGTGATCTGTTTCTGAAGGAGCACGACTTTGAGAACCCTATGGAAAGCAGTTCTATTCTGCGTACATAAGGTCGCCCTGATGTCCGAATTGACTCCAGGACCGCGAATGAAGATAAAGATCTCATGATGGTTTGGATGATTTGCTGACACATTCTTTTGTCTTTGACTGTGAAGGGACGGGAGCTAGAGGGATGAACAGAATTGCAATAACGTTATTGCTTGGTTTTCTTCATTCTTTACAGCCTGCGATAGTCATCCCAACTGTGTACCCCATGACAGCAGCACCTTCTTCAGTGCCTCCCAGAATTGACAGCCAACCAGCTTATGGCTTTAGGTAATAAAAGATGGGGACAAAGGGTACCCATCCAGTCCTACGGAGTAAAATGATTCTGCAGAAACTTCTGAGAAACTGACTTCTTTTGTCTAAGGTGATGAGCAATATTTAAAGAGTATGCTTGACATGTCCTGTGCATATTGGTAATGATAATTGTCTCCGTTGTCACTGTTTCTGCCTACTCACTACTGTCATGCACTAGCAAAAGGTGAAAGACCAAAGGACCCAAAAATGACCTTGTAATTCTCTGGAAATCAGAAACTGTCCTGATTATGGTTTTTTTTTTCCCCTCAATAAAATGCTATTAGGAACATAGGGCCTTCCTGGTATTTGTTGACATTCATTTCTGTTTCACATTAGTTGTAAAGTGGTGCGCAACCTACCGCCACCAAGTCAATTCCGACTCACAGTGATCCTACAGGGCAAAGTAGAATTGCCCCCGTAGGTTTCCGAGGTTGTAAATCTTTATTAGAGCAGAAAGCCCTTTCTTTCACCCTCAAAGTGTCTCGTGGTTTTGAACTGCTGACCTTGCATGAACAGCACAGGGATAAGTGAGATTTAAATTTAAAAAGCTGTAAGGCACTTAAAGTACTACCTGGATATGGCAAATGCAAAATTTTTTAATTATGTAAACTGTTATGCTTTGCATTTTATTAAATAATTGTATATATTGATAATAGTGACGGTGAAAACTGATATCTAAGATATTATGCATAAATGTATGTGCATATACAAACATATCTATTACACAAGATAGATGACACATCTACAGTAAACTCAATTGCTTACTCAGTGTTTTACAGATTTCTTTCTTACTAGAATATATTGGTACTTACACAGAGGAAATATCTATTTTCTCTTATGAGATTTCTTATAGAAAGTTGAACAAGATATTGGATCAAAGATTACAGCCAAAAGGGTACTTGTGATGATCCTCAGTAATGGTATCAATAACCTTGTATCAGGTCTAGTGGGGTCAGCACATCTCTGTATAATATCTTTTGTATTCTTGGGAACAATTCCAGGGAAATAAACAACATGAGCCACATGCAGAAATATTTAAGAAGATAAAGTATCAAAAGAAAGCCAGAAACTGGCCATCAAGTTTAAGTCTTTTACCGGCCCAGAAATATTCATGTGTCGTAGATTATTTTAAATGCTCTCTTGAGCATTTAACAAAAGCAGTAACTCAGATTAGATGTCAAGCCATAAGCCATTGTTTATTCATTGTTGGTCAATGCATATTTTCTGAGTATCAAAAAATAAAGATTAAAATGACAGTAAATCCTAAATTTCCAATTCCATGTTCTAGAGATAAAGAAATATCGATGTTGGTTTACTGTATTATCAAAGGAATGAAGCAGTAACTTTGCCTCACAGTTTGGCTCAATCCTGTAGTCTATGCTCAAAGAGTTCTAGTGACACATTGGTTAGCTAAAGTGTTCTTCTGCTAACTGAAAGCTCAGCAGTTAAAAGTTCGCCAGTTATTCCATAGGAGAAAGGTATAGGAATCTGCTTCCATGAAGATTATAGCTTCGAATGGCTATGGGCAGTTCTACTATAACTGGCAGGATTAGTATGAGTCAGTATCAACTCAACAGTAAAGGATTTGGCTTCAGTTGTCTAGCCTATACTTATGTTAGATACTGTAAAACTGAGCCCGTCAAAGGAAATGATCAAATCCAGGATAATTTCCAGCGACTGTTGGCTAAACCTTAAATGAAAAGTATACCACTATTCACAGAAATAATCAATAGATGTTGGCAACAGAGTTCCAACTCATACAAATTGAATCAGGCTCCCACTAACCTTGAGATTGAAAGCACATTCAAGGGAGTTAAACGGGATGCTATCCATAGCTACAGGAATATCTGCTTTCCAAGTACTTTACTGCCGCATTAAGTCCTGGTAGTTGCATAACACTGTTGCTATGTATTTGCTGGTTATTTTTGAATTGTTATTTACTTGAGGTTTATTTTCCCCCACTTTCTGACCTGCCTTTGCAATTCTAACTTTCCTATATTGTCATCTCTACTTCATTCATCTCACCAGAAGCACCGCTTTGAACACAAGTCCACGTCAAATAGCAATGTACACCAAGCATACCCTGCAGAGGACTAGAAGCACTGATTGATGAACTTCACCCTTCAGTATGCTTTCCAAAAAACTAAACTCACTGTCATCAAGTCAATGCTGACCCATAGCAACACTGTGGGACAGGTAGAACTGGCCATGTGCATTTCTGAGACTGTAACTGTTTGCAGAAGTCGAAAGCTTCCTCTTTCTCTGGAGGAATGGCTGGTGGTTTCCAACTGCTGGCTTTGTGGATCACAACCCAATTTGTAACTACGACACCACCAAAGCTCCATAAAACTTCTTCCATACACACACACACACACACAAACCCACAGCTGGGCAAGTGGATTCCAACACATAGTTTCTGAAACTTTAATCTTTAGAAGGCAGATGTTGTTATGCGGCCTCATGTCATTTCCAACTCATAGTGACCCTATGCACAACAGAACAAAACACCTTCTGGTTCTGGTCCATCCTCACAATCGTTGTGTTTAAGCCCATCGGTGCAGCTACTATGTCACTCCATCTCGTCAAATGTCTTCCTCTTTTTCACTACCCCTCTACCAAGCATGATATCCTTGTCCAGGGACTGGTTACTCCTGCTAATAGCTCCAAAGGATGTGAGATGAAGTCTCACCATCCATGCCTCTAATGAGCATTCTGGCTTTACTTCTTCTAAGACAGATCTGTTGGTTCTTTTGGCAGCCCCAGGTTCTTTCGATATATTTTGCCAGTAACATAATTAAAATCCATCAATTCTTCCTCAGTCTTCCTGAGTCAATGTCCAGCTTTCACATGCATATGAGGTGATTAAATATACCATGGCTTGGGCCAGGTGCACTTCATTCCTCAAAGTAATATCCTTGCTTTTCAAAACGTTAGAGAGGTCTTGCACAGCAGACTTACCAATGCAATGAGTCGTTTGATCTCTTGACTGCTGCTTCCGTGGGCACTGATTGTGGATCCAAGGTAGATATAATCTTTGACAACTTCAGTCTTTTCTTGATTTATCCATTGATCATGGTGTTACCAATTGGTCCAGTGGTGAGACTTCTTGGTTTTCTTTATATTGAGTTGCAATCCACCCTGAAAAGCTACAATCCTTGATCTTTATCAGAAAGGTCTTCGGGTCCTCCTCACTTCCAGTATATCCCACTTGAATTCTGAAAACATCTCAAAAAGAGAGTTGACACATTGGCCACTCATGACAGAAGATCTGATGAGCTATGGAACGACATCAAGAGCATCATATATAAAGAAGGCCAATGATCATTAAAAAGACAGGGAAGAAAGAGAAGATCAACGTGGATGTCAGCAGAGACTCTGGAACTTGCTTTTACTCATAGAGTAGCTATGGCAAATTGACAACATAATGAAATAAAAGCGCTGAATAGAAAGTGTCAAAGGGCAAAGAAAAATATTAATATAAAATATGCAATACAGAAAATAACTAAGAAATATGCAATACAGAAAAAAATTAAGAAATATGCAATACAGGAGCAGCTGATGGGTTTGAACACTGTTTCTGCAGTTAGCAACCCAATGTGTAACCCACAAGTGGACTAATAAGCAACATCATGATAAATGGAGAAAAGATTGAAATTGTCAGGGATTCCACTTTACTCGGAGCCACAATCAACACACGTGGAAGCAGGGTTCAAGAAATCAGAATAGCACGGGAGATGTGTGAAAGGGAGGGAAGGGGGGATTTCAAGAGCAAATAATGAAGGCAGGAGTGGGGGAGAGAGCACTAGACCTGATCGTGATAGCCCAACTCGTTTTCAAGGTGATTTAACCATGGAGTGGGGGGATGCTCTAAGATAGAAGTGGTGCTGACTGTACAATTCCCCTTGACATGACTGAGTAGTAATTGAACTATTCAGATTTATATGTAAATTGTGGGCCGATAAAAATGTTCCAAAACATAAAATTAAATAAATACATTTTAAAAATTGCACTGGACAAATCTGCTGTAAAAGACCTCTTCAGTGTTCAAAAGCAAAGATGCAATCTTCAGGATGAAAGTGGGCCTGCTCGATTCATGTTATTCTCAATAGTCTCGTGTGCATGTGAAAAGTGGATAATGAATAAAAACAGACTGAAGCATGGATGTATTTGAATTATAATGCTGATGAAGAATGCTAAATATCTGGGAGACCAATGAACTAATCCGACTTGGGAAAAGCACAGCAAGAATGCTTCTTAAAAATGATAATGGTGAGAAGCACTCTGGACAAGGCATCAGGGGATAGATAGGAATGGGCAGGGTTCCATTCTGTTGTCCGTGGTCAGAAACAATCCAGCACTTAGCAACATGCCCTGAAGAATAAACTCATCTCAGCAGCTGCATCAAAATGCTGCCCATAGGGACTGGGTGAAGAGAGAAATGAGGAGTTAATTATTGGGAACAGAGTTCCTGTTTCAGGTGCGGAAGAAATTTTTTGAAATAGTGCTAACAGTTGCACAAGGTTGTACATGTAATTAATCCCACTGGATTATAACTTCAAATGATTAAAATATTTTCCAATTCCAAAACTTCTACATGTATAATTCAGTGTCGTTGATTATACACTTCATGTTGTACAACCATTATTGATATACTTTTCCAAGTTCTTCTACCACCATTGGCATAAACTCAAAGTCTCTGCTATGTATATTTTTGCCACAATAGAAAAAATAATAATTATATAAATCACAATCACAACAAGGAAGAAGAAAATGTTCTAGAATTGACTGGGGTGATAATTGTACAACTCTTCTTTATATGATTGAATTATTAAATTGTATGACGTGGATGAAGTGCTAATAAAACTGTTTAAAAAAGAAACTAATTTGAAAAAAAGGATTAAAATGTTTTACCATGATAAAATGAAATGGTAAACTTTTTTTTTTAAGTTTCTCTGGAGTCTCTTACTATGCTACTTATGCTTTTGAAAAGTGAGTCATTGACATACCAACTGCACATTTCCCATATTTACACTTTGTAAACTACATTCATGACCAATGTTTCCTCTCCGGGAAGGCAGCGGGAAAGACTTACTAGTCGCTCTGCAGAAGATATATATATACGACAGGTAACAGGAAGGACAACGTCGGAACCCAACGAACAGGTTGCCATTTCTGTAGACAAGACGTTGTCCGGCCACGTGACCGGAAACACATTAATGAGTCTGCGCAGTGACCTTCCAGGGTCCGCCCACTTAGCGGATGCGCAGGCGCAAAAGGAGCCCGCCAATGCCGTTGGCAGTGGGTGAGGCCTGACTTGAGAGCGAGGGCTGGCCAGGTACCGAGCGAGCCCCACGCTGCCACCTGGATGGCCGCTCAGCAGAGTCCCAGGACCTGGCGCTGAGGGCCTGGCTGCCATCTGGATTCTGTGGCTTCCACTGGCAGGGCCACGGGCAGAAGTGTTAGCAGCCCTGGGGCCGAGCAACTTGCCAAGGTGACCATGGCTGATTGGGTGAAATTGATACTTTGGGCCTTGAACAAGTAAAATGCGGGTAATGACTCGGGGTGTAGATTTTGAGAACCGAAAAGGCAGGCGGAGAACCGCTAATGGACCTGGGCCATCCTTCTCAGCCCCAGGGCCCATTGCTTTGTTTCGACGTGAATTAAGCCGTTTCCATCTTGCCCCATAAATGGCCCTGGAGCCTTTTGTTGTTGTTGTTGTTTATTTTATTTATTTTTTAATAGTTTTATTAGGGGCTCATACAACCTATACATACATCAATTGTGTAAAGCATATTTGTACATTCATTGCCCTCATCATTCTCAAAACATTTGCCCTTCACTTAAGCCCCTGACATCACAGGAACTTTGCACCGAATGTCATACAGGCAAAGGGAGTTGAGGGGGTAGGATCAGACTCTCAATTAGGTTCTCGCTGCAGCTGAGCCAGGGGGTGGCTGAGAGGAGCCGGGAAGATGAGCAGGGAGCAGCTAAGGAGGGACCTTGTCCTACTAAAGAATTTGAACATTATTCTCAAGACAGACGTTATCCCTGCTAAAGTTGATAAAGATGGAGTCGTTTCTCTGGAACAGCCTGCCAGCTGTTCCAGAGTTTCCGTGAAAAGCGCTCAACTTGGTGGAGTTGAGAATCAATCAGGCCTAGTGCAGCAATGTTTGGCTTCATGCTGTGGGTGCAAATAAATGACAGCCACTATAATGCCTTGCTAATTTAGAAGAGTCTTTATTTGGTTATAACCAGACTGCTAGAATTTAAAGGCGACTCCTTGCTTGCAGTCCTGAGTGGACATTTCAGTCCATCTTTAAAGGCCAAAAACTCATTTATCATTTGTCTAGGACTTAAGCAAGCATAGACAGAAGCAGAAAGCAAAATTAATGCTATTATTCTTTAGAGTTAGTGAGTGTTACAGGGTACACCATTGATTATAACATCCTGGTTATTAAAATAAAAATAGTAATATTCTGCTTACCACAGAAAAGGAACTGTGTTCTTATCTTGAGAACCTAAGCATACATTCTAAAAATCAATCACTAGTGGAACTTTCTGAGATGGGAGGGGGAAGGAGGCAGGTGATCCAGCAGACAAGATGGTGTTACAGTGGCTAGTGTTAGTCTGTCTCATTAATGACCTGCAGAAGATTTAAAAAAAATGATTCCTTTTTTCTTACATTTTACAGGTATAAAAGATTGAACTGGATTGTTGAGTCACTGTATAACTTTTAAAAATATAAGATATAGGGTTGGTGTTGGTAGAAATCCACCCATCATGTCAGTTCATAAATATTTTGTAGCAGTACTTTCTTCCATCCATTAAGCAGTGGGTTTAAAACACACACACATGCACACACACCCCTTTTCTTTTTCCTGATTGGTATTTTTAGGGATACTTCATTTGGAGTATTGGGTTTGGGTGGGAGACTCATGGCGATGACCCACTCACTGCCATTGAATTGGTGCCATCAAGTCCAGGCCGAATCCTAGTGGCCTGTGGGGTCTAACTGTCCCTGGGGGTCTGAGACTGTGACTCCTTCCTGGAGTAGCAAACCCAGTCTTCTCCCTCAGCTGGTGTCACTACTTCGGACCTGGCATTAGCAGCCCAAAGTGTAACCACTACACCACCAGGGCGCCAAGGAAGGTGACAGTGAGCCTAACTAGTCTACTCCCCGGGTGACTTCGTGTTGCTTCCACTGTTAACCATGAATTTGGAAAGAATTTGTCTATACCTTTAGGAAGGTTTATTTTTATTATTGTCTTGTTATTTGGAAAATGACAAATGCTAATCATTTCTGGGTATGACTTTTTGTCACTATTCTATGTGAAGTATGCTATCCCTTGGCTTTTATTTAGTCATGACAATAAATAACCTTTGTTTTCAATCACTGGAAACCCATTCTTTGGGATTTCTCCAAGATGATATTTGAATATGTAAAGCTGTCTATTTAAGTTATCAGCATACTGCTTCTTTTCTGCTTATGACCACCTCTTGTATTCTTCTATCCCATTTAAGAATTTAAGAAACATAGAAGACTTACTAAAATAAATTAGGAAATTTTAAAAGGGAAAGGAATGAAGGGTCATTAACGAAAAGACGCCTTTGCTGAGAAAATCAAGGCTCAAAAGAGATTTGGATCACATAGCCAGGTAGCATGACTCATGTTAACAGAAGATGTAGAATAATGTAATTTCATATCTACAAGGAGATATGCTCTTACAAGGGGAACAATTATGAGCCATGCTTTTATTTTAAGATAAATGAGATGCTCAAAAACACCAACAGAAATTCAGGATTTACAGGAAGAGAAGGGGAATAAAGCAAAGGCTTCAGGATTAAGAAAGCAACTTTGATAAGGACTCCTGATAGAAAAGAAGTTCTTCTGCAGAACTACGTAGTAGGTATGGGTCGAACACAACAACAATTAAGTAGCCAGCACAGGACAAGGAAACATATTGTTCTTTCATATATCAGATCACTATGAGAGCAGTAACATCCAGTCAGGAAAAAAAAGCTCACAAAGCATTTTCCATGAGTATAAATACAATGAGTCATTTTGAAAATGAAGGCATGGGATTGTGAATTTCATGTGCATTGTTAAAGGACTTTGGGAAACTTCTCTAACATTATTCTATACACGTTCTTTATAGGGAGGCTGTTATTCACAACAGGTCGGTACAAACTGATGCCTCTAGGAATTAAGGCATGAAAGGAAGAAAATGATCACTTCTGAGTTGGAGAAGGTATTAATCAGACAATAATATGCACTATAAAAGTTCACATGTGTTTTGTATTATATTTCAGAAGCTTGGAAATAACAACACCAAAAATTGGAATCATTTAAAGAAAATGCTTGTAGTATGGCTTACTTTTTTAATTCAAAAATCTCCACAACAGATTCTCTTATTTTAGGGGTAAGTGGAACTTCGTTTTCACTGACTAAATAAAATATTATGTACTGTTTCAATTTAAGAAGATAGTCTTGAATAGAGAAAGGGACAGGGCTTGTCAACAGGGTATATGTTTATCTTTTGAGTGTCAATTGCTACAAATTTCAATGGAGGTCATGTCACTTCATAAATGACTGCTTAAATAGAAACAGTGACGAAGCCAAGAAAAACCTAGGAAATATAGAAATCCACATAAGGAATAAGTAAAAGGAGTCAGGCAGGAATAGAGAGCTTACTCTGAGGAACAGAATTGCCTCTAATCTTTTCAAAGTACTGTACTGATGTCTGTGCTATCAAATGATTATAAACTCGGCTCTTCTGTTAATTCACAAACACTGGAGGTTCTAGATAGTGTGTCTAGTTCTCGTAACACAAGGACTTGGGATCATGCTCATTCACATCAGAGAGGAAGAATTTTTTCCCACTAACTGTGAACTTTTCCTCACAATTTAGCTATGTGGACCTGTTGTCAAAGCCTGTCATTGGACAGTTGAGCCAGAGGTTCTTTAAGTTATTGAAGTGCTAGGCCCCTTTGGTTGTAGGGTGAAAGTTCTGAACCTTCTTCTCTGAGAAATGCCCATGTTCACAAGCCTCTGTGCCCAATTTTGGAGGAGTGGCTCCTTGAATCCACTCATTGACTGTAGATGAAGCACTATTTTTTTTTTTCAAAACATTTACTTTCTTTTTTATATATTCTAAATTTAATTCTTTTTCTTTTTCTTTTTTTAAATCATTTTATTGAGGGCTCATACAA
>NW_022111316.1:1528240-1542146 GCF_000313985.2 Echinops telfairi | reverse complement strand
GAAGAAGCACACCAGCCTGTGTTATCATGAGGTGTCGTTGGGATCAGGTATCAGACATCAAGGTACAAAAAATCATATCATTGTGAATAAGGGGTGTGTGTGTAGTGGAACCCCAAAGCCCATCTGTAGGCAACTGGACATCCCTTTACAGAAGGAGAGGAAATGAGCCAGTCAGGATGCAGTATAGCAACAATGAAACGTACAACTTTCTTTAATAGTTCTTTAATGCTCCCTGCCCCACTATCATGATCCCAGTTCTACCTTACAAATCCGGCTAGACCAGAGGATGTACACTTGTACAGATGGGAACTGGAAACACAGGGAATCCCGTACAGATAAACCGCTCAGGACCAATAATGAGAATAGCAATACCAGGCGTGTAAGAGGAAGGTGAGGTAGAAAGGAGGAATCACTTACAAGGATCTACATATAACCCCCTCCTAGGGGGATGGACAACACAAAAGTGGGTGAAGGAAGACATCGGGCAGTGTAAGACATGACAAAGGAATAATAATTTATAAATTATCAAGGGTTCGAGCGAGGGGAGAAGGGAAGGAGGGGAAAAATAAGAAGCTGATACCAAGGGCTCAAATAGAAAGAAAATGCTTTGAGAATGATGATGGCAACAATGTACAAATGTGCTTGGCACAATGGATGTATACATGGATTGTGATGAGTTGTATGAGCCCCCGATAAAATGATTTTAAAAAGAAAAAAAATTCTTCTCTAAAGCATATGTTTAAAATCAGTCAATTATACTTATGCATTTCATAGATAGTATACAAAGAACTGGAACTTTTAAGTTAAACTATTCAATAGTTTCCACTAAAGTTTTTATGAAAAGGAAAATAACATCCCCTCTCAAATTTTTAGTCATTAAAAATAAAATTTCATATATAAATTCTAAAGCAAATTTCCTAGAACATATCTACTGATACTATAATCTTCTTATAGACTGAAGCTGAGTAATAATTATCCCCAACCCTAGTCCATCCCTTATTCAATGTGAAGACTTTATACAAGCAAGTCCACCTTGGAAATCCATTGCTTCTCTTATTGGACTGTGCCCCCACCCTCAAAGTATTTCATGTTTAAGATTACAAAAGTACAATAAAGTGTACGGTGTATGACTTCCAACTAAATTAGCAGCCATATTTTCTCTCGAGAAACCTGAGTATTCTTTTATCATGTCAGTACTTGATGGGCAGAGAAGATAGCCAGCAGTAACATCAGCATTATTACGTGATAATTAATCATTGCTACTACCAGTGAACAGTCTGTTGCTGGCCTTGCTGGTTAGGACCACCTTTCTGGGCTAACAAATCTAGGGAATAAAAAGGTTCATTGCATTATTTTACTTTAATTTTTTACAACTGTTTCTTATGATTAACACTCATTGAAATCCTGTTATAAGCCACATGGTTTAAGTTATAATGACATTCTCTTCTCACAGGTTATCCAGATAATGATCGGCATCTTTCATGCTTTAATGTGGTATTTTGTATTTTTTTTGTATTCGGCACAAGTTCATGGAGTCTTTGGAACATATGAGCCTATAACTTACAAAACAGGAAGTACTTTATGGGGAGTTATTGTGAGTAGAATATAATTTATATTAAATCAATCATTCAAAAATTGATAAGCCATATAGTTGAAGGTTGGAGATAGATTCTAATCAAAGTTTTAGGACAATTACATACTAAATCTCATGTTAATAATTTAGTCAGAAATCAGATTCCTTTTAAACAAAAACCAGTGAGTATTAAGTCCAACAGCTATGGTTACAAAAGTGAATACATCATGACAACAATAGGTTGGATTATTCCTAGATATGTGAAAGAGAATTTTAATTGTGATAGCTATTAATATATTTAATTCTCAAATTAAGGTTCATTACTTTAACGTCTTGACTCAGTCCACATGTAAACGCCTTAAAACTTGTCATTATCTGAATTCTTCTGTGATTTCTAAGCAGCTGTAAAATCAAAATAAACTTAAACTCACCGCATTGAGTGAGCCTACAGGACAGGGTAGAAGTGTCCCTGTTGCCAAGTGTGTAATCCTTTGTATAAATAGAAAGCCTCATCTTTCTCCAGAGAGCGGCTGCTGGTTATTTGTTTGTTGTTTGTTTTAAACAGCTTTATTTAACTTAACTTAGGCAACTACATATATATACATTGAAATCACCAAAAATTAAGTGGTATTGAAGAGAGAGGAATGAGAATTGAAACTATCTAAAAATTGAGAATCAACAAAGGGTTCAATATTCAGTAGATCATTTCCTTCATGAGTGATAATAGATGATAGAATAATATGATGTATGATTCTCAAAAGTAGGAAAAGAGATTTATTGGCAGTATCAAGAAGGAAGGAGATCACCTAACCATTTATTCAGCCCAAGACAAGGTGGGCAACATGTTTGAAGGCCATACAGGAAACAGTAGCCTCTGGCAGGTACCCTGCTTTGAAACACGGACTCACAAGTGTCAATATATTCACTTGGAAAATAATAGAAGAAAAATAGTGAATGTTCAGATCAAAATCAAGATAAATGATCTATGTTCCTCAGTGCTTAATCTTCTATGCCATTAAACCACTATGTTTAGTGCCTAGAATAAATTATCTCAAATTTTAATATCAATTATAAAACTTCTCATTAAGTCATAATTTTGAAAAAAAAATCTATACAACAGGTGCCTTGGATATTTAGAGAGTACCATCATTTACAATTCACAAGATCATCCCATGCTTTATTCTGAGCTAGTTTTTAACCTCACAATGTTCTTTAGAAATCTCAGCTTTTGTTACATGCTACTGAGTGTGCATGTTTTAGATAAACTTATGGAATTTTTAAGTTTCAGATTTGACCTTCCTACAAAAGCTGAAGTGTCCAAATTCACCAAAGCATGTTTTATCCACCACTTGTCTGTCACTTGTTAAGCTTGTGTGCTGCTGTGATGCTGGAAGCTATGTCACTGGCATTTCAAATGCCAGCAGGGTCACCCAAAAGGAACAGGTTTCTCTGGAGCTTCCGACTAATAAGAGATAACAAAGAAGGGATTGGCTCCCCACTTCTGAAGAAGAAGCCTCTGAAAACCTCATGCATGACTTTAAAGTATCTTCAAATACTGAATGCCTAAACAAAGGAACAGAACACTCACTGTTGAAGCTACTGCCCATCCATGGGCCCCGCAGGTCCAAAGGCACTGGAAATGTGATTAAAGAGATGATTTCTTGGAGGGGAGTTAATGAGGTGAGTCGGGTAATGCTTGTGAGAGTAGTGGAGCCTTCAGAATCTTCATTTGCTAATGGGATATGGCTCATGGTAAAGAGAAACAGCTGCCAAAATCTTCTAATGATTGGAACTTGGAATGTGCCAAAGCTAGGAAAATTGGAAGTGGTCAGAAATGAAACAGGACGCATGAAGATCAATATCTTGGGCATTTTTGAGCTGATATGGACCAGTATTAGCCATTTTGAATTAGAAAATCCTATGACTTACTATGGTGGCAATAGCACATTAATAGGAATGGCTTGGCATTCATTGTCAAAAAAGACAATGCAAAATCCATCATGAAGTACAATGTTATCTGTGATCAGATTATATCTATCTTCTTCAAGGAAATTTAATCAATACAACTATTTTTCAACTTTATGCACCAACCACGAAGCTAGTGATGAAGAAGTTGAAGGATTATACCAACAACTTCAGTCCCAAATTGATCAAACATGCACTCAAGATTCATGGATGGTTATTGATGATTAGAATGAAAAAGTTGGAAACAAAGAGGAAGAAACAGTAGTAGGAATATATGGACTTGGTGATTGAAATGAAGCTGGAGATCATGCGATAGAATTTTGAAAAACAACAACGTGTTCACAGCAAGTACCTTTTTTTCAACAACGCACAAGGAGGCTACTATACATGGACTTCCCCAGATAGAATGCACAAAAGTAAGACTGACTCTATCTATGGGAAGCCACAATGTAGAAGCTCAATATCAGAAGCTAAAACCAGACCACTATCCAGCTGTGGAACAGACCATCGATTGCTCATAGGAAAATTCAGGATAAAGATGCAGGAAATTAAAACAAATCCACAAGAGTAAAATATGACCTTCAGTGTATCCCACCTGAATTTCAAGAACATCTCAAGAACAAATTTGACTCATTGAACACTGACAGAAGACTCGATGAGCTGTGGGAAAACATCAAGACCATCATTCATGAAGAAAACAAGAAGTCATTAAAAATACAGTAAAAGGAAATATCAAAGTGAATATCAGAAGATACTGAAACTTCCTCTTAGTGGTAGAGCAGCTAAAGCGATGGAAGAAAGGATGAAGTCAATGAACTGAATAGAAAATTTCCTAGGGCAGCTCGAGAAGACAAAGGCAGATATTATAAAGAAATGTACAGGACCTAGAATGAGAACACCAAAAGGGAAGAACATGGTCAGCATATCTGAAATTAAAAGAACTCAAGAAAACAATTTCATTCCAATTTTGAAAGATTCCACGGGCAAAATACGGAACGATGCAGGAAGCATCAAGAAAAGATGGAAAGAAAACACCGAGTCACTCTACCAAAAAGGTTTGGCCAACATTCCACCATTTCAGAAGGTAGCACATGAGCAAGAACCAATGGTGCTGAAGAAAGAAGTTTAAACAGCACTAAAAGAACGTTAGCCAAACTCAAAGCTGCAGGAATTGGTGAAGTACCAATTAAAATGTTTCAGCAAACTGATGAAACACCTGAAGCACTCATTCATCTATGCCAGGAAATTGAGAAGACAGTTGTATGCTTGACTGGAAGAGATCCATATTTGTACCCATTCCAATTGTGAGGATAGTACAAGACTGGGCAGTGTTCCATTCTGTTGTGCATAGCATCGCTTGGGTTGGAAATGACTAGATCACACCTAACAACAGCAACATATGGTGTGTAACATGAATGTTATTTTTCGATATATTTCTTTGTTAAAGCAACTAAAACTATACTTAAAACAAAAGGAATGTGTTAGGAGTTTACATTCTACATTCCACATAGCACAGCTTAGCAGTTGTGGGAAAGAGAATAGTCTGGTATGAAGAACTAGAACGTCTTTCTTAAGAAACAAAAGCAAAGACATGAGTAGTAATTTTTCCCTGGAAATGGATACAGTCTCACTTAAATATATTTTGGACATTTATAATTGGTAATAGACTGATGAAAAGCCACTTTAGCTATCTCTGGTTACATAACCAGTAATTACAATCAGTGGAATCATTTCATTATTTCTAAGAATATCTTAGAAATAATAATCAAAAAAGTTTAGAAAGCATGCATACATGTCCACAAATTTGGTCCCTGTTTCAGAACTGTTTAGGCCACTTTTGGCATATCCTACAATCTAAATTTTGCCTACTGCCTTAAACTGAAAATGAGGATTTTAACATTTTTGCTATTTTTAGTATTGCTAAAATTTCTTTTTTACTTATGAGAGGGAGTTTCTAAAAATGAATATAAGTTTACAGGCATTATCAATAAATATTTATAAGTGTGTTTTTATATCCAGTTTATCATTTCAGGAATCCTCATAATAAAATCAGCAAAGCAGCCAGATTACTCTCTGGTAAGTTGAAATGTTTGAGAGCATCTCTAGAAATCCCTTATTAAAAAGTTAGAAATTCCTTATTAAAAAGCTAGAAATCCCTTATTAAACAACTACTCCTGGGTGATCTAAAACGGCAGACTAGGCAGATAAACTATTCAGATATTCTCCAACAAAGACCTGAGAAACCAAGTGGAATAGGCACAGATGAAAATACTAGAACCCCTAGCTTCAAAAGAAAGGATAAAGAAGTAGATACAGTATCATTTAGGGTAAGAGACCAAATGAATGAGGCAAACAAGAAGGCATATGGAGTGATGAACTGGACTGACACAACACAGCCATTTTGAAATAGGGCGAACAACATTCCAACTGAGGCAGATAGCAGACAATTGACTCCATCCCCCCAAGACTGCACCCATTGGATTCCTCTGAATTTAAAAAGAATTCTGAAAAGGAAATCAGGGACAGAAAAGAATAGCCACTCAAAAGATGAAAAGCCTAGGAATAAGTCTAACCAGAGAAACATTAGACTGTATAAAGAATACTACAAAACAGTACTATAGGAAACCTACATAAATGAAAGACTGTACCAGGTTCATGGGTAGGAAGACTTAAAAGAGTAAAAATGTTAATACTACCCAGAAAATCTTTAGATATAAAGCAATAGCATTCCAGATTCCAGCATCATTATTTAAAGAGATGGGGAGATTTATTACTACTTTATATGGAAAGAAAAGAGACTATGGACAAGCAAAGTGCTGCTAAAGAAGAACAAAGCAAGAAGCCTCACTGCTCAATCTCAAAACCTGCTATACAGTGAAAGTAGTCATAACAGCCTATTGGTGATACACTGACAGATACATAACCAAAGGAACAGATTGTGAACCCAGAAGTAAACCCATCTCCCTACAGAAAATTGATCTTTTACAAAAGACTAAGTTACATTAAATGGGAAAAAGTCTCTTTAACAAGTGAAACTGGCAATATTGGGTTTCCATTTGCAGAAGGGTGAAACAGTACCTGTGTCTCATTCGATTTACAAAAACGAACTCAAGGTGGCTCAAAGGCATAAGTGGGAAATCTAGAAGGCTAACAATAATGAATGGAAAATATAGGCACAAATTTAGGGGTTCATACACCATGCACAAATATACTATCAAATAACAAAGCACACAGCAGAAGACAAATAACTGGTACCTCCTAAACATTCACCACTTTGTGCATCAAAAGGCTACCAGAAGAGTGAAAAGAGAATCCGTGCCTTTTCAGACAAGGGGCTAATCTCATTTTTTTTATGGAAAGCTTTGATACCTCAAGAAAATGATAACCCAGCTAAAAAACGAGTAAAGGATATGAACAGACAATTCATCCAAGAACATACTCAGCCAACAAACGTGAAGAAATTCTCAAAATCATTAAACATTAGTCAAAATTGTGAGGATGGCACAGGACAGTGTTTCATTTTATTGTGCATCAGGTCACTATGGGTTTATGGCACCTAACAACAACAACAATCAAAGCAACAAAGCGATAGCACATCCCCCCAATTGCAAAATTTAGAAAACAGAAAACAAAACATGCTGGTGAGGGTGTGGACAGACTAGAAACCCCATACACTGCTGTGGGACTAAAACAGTACAACCACTGTGGAAAGTGATAGGGCACTTCCTCAAAAAGTTGTGAATATACATCAGCAGACCCAAACAAACAAACAAAAACATATTGTTGAGAATGAGGGGAGTTGGAGCAGAGACCTAAAACCCATCTGTAGACAATGGGACATCCCCTCACAGAAGAGTCACAATGAAAGGATGAGTCAACCAGGGCGCAATATAGCACTGATGATATATACACACACACACAAACACACACACACATATACATATATAATAATATATGTGTATATATATCATTATATATATCATGACATAATAGTCCTCTTGTTCTGTGAGGCTTCCTCATCCCCCACTATCACAACCCCAGTCCTGCCTTTCACTGCGGGATAGACGGGAGCATGTACACAGGTACAGATAAGAGATAAGCACTCAGGGCACATGGAGTAGCAATACCAGGAGGGGAAGGGGAAGGTGGAGAGAGGAGGGGACTAAGGGGAACCGATCACAATGATCCACATATAACCACACCCACTCCACCCCACCTAGGGGGATGAACAACAAACCATGCAGGAAGGGAGACAGAGGTCAGTTTAAGACATGAGAATAATAATAATTTATAATTTATCAAGAGGTCACAAGGGTGGGACGTGGTAGGGAAGGAAAAAAGAGGAGCTGATACCAAGGGGTCAAATAGAAAGTAATGTTTAGAAAATAATTGATGGCAATG
Organism: Echinops telfairi; assembly: GCF_000313985.2. Taxonomy (NCBI): domain Eukaryota; kingdom Metazoa; phylum Chordata; class Mammalia; order Afrosoricida; family Tenrecidae; genus Echinops; species Echinops telfairi. Next base: position 1,534,207 of record NW_022111316.1, on the reverse strand, counting down.
TATGTACAAATATTCTTCATACAATTGATGTATGGATTGTTTTAAGAGCTGTAAGAGCCCCCAATAAAGTGATCTTATAATTAAACAATCAAAAGTTGGGAATTTAAATACCCAGCAATCCTTCTACTCAGTCATTGTCACACTCATTCAATAAAGCAAGTATAACCCTGAACCTAAAACCAGGCCAGACAGTACTGAAAAAAATTATGCACCAACTTATCCCTCATAAGCATTGATGCAAAATTTTTCAACAAAATTGTAACTAGTAGAAGTCAGCAACATATCAACAAAAAAAAATGCACATGACCAATTGGAAATTATTCCAGGCATACAAGGATTCTGTGGGGGGAATATTGAATAATTCAGGAAGCATCAAAAGAAGATGGTAGGAACATACAGAGCTTCTGTACGGAAATAATTGGTTGACATTCAACCAGTTCAAGAGGTAGCATACGATCAAGAACCAATGATACTGAAGGAAGAGATTGAGGTTGCACTGAAGGCCTTAGTAAAAGGGCTCCAGGAATTGATGGAAATTCATTTGAAACGTTGATGGGATCAGGTACCAAAGATCCAGAACAAAAATCATATCAATGTGAATGAGGGGGAGTGCAGAGTGGAGATCCAAAGCCCATCTGTAGACAATTGGGCATACCTTACAGAAGGGTCACAAGGATGAGATGAGCAAGTTAGGGTGAAGTATAGCACCAAAAAAATACAACTTTCCTAGTTCTTTAATGCTTCCTCCCCACCACCACCCCACCTCCACTATCATGACCCCAATTCTACCTTACAAATCTGGCTAGATCAGAGCATGTACACTGGTACAGATAAGAGCTCAAAACACACGAGTCCAGGACAGATAAGTCCCTCAGGACCAACAATAAGAATAGTGATACCAGGAGGATAAGATGAAGGTGGGGGGAAAAGGGGGAACCAATCACAAAGACTGATATATAAAGCCTTCCCAGGGGGATGAACAACAGAAAAGTGGGTGCAGGGAGACAGCAGTCAGTGTAAGGCACGAAAAAATAATAATTTGTAAATTGTCAAGGGTTCATGATGGAAGGAGGGGGGAGGAAGGGAAATGAGCTGACAGCAAGGGCTCAAGTAAAAAGAAAATGTTTTGAAAATGATGATGGCAACATATGTACAAATGTGCTTGACACAATGGATATATGTATAAATTGTTATGAGAGCTGTAAAGGCCCCCAATAAAATGATTTTTTAAATTCAGTTTGGAAGAATTCAGAATCACAGGAAGACTCATAAAAAATAAAAATAAAAACATGTCCAAGAAAATTAATGGATTTTCCTAGATAATGGAAATCCAGGATTAAAACTCATAGAATCCCATTAGGCTTTATTTCTACAAATGATTAGGGTGTTTTGTTTGTTTGATGGTTTGCTTGTTTTTAACAGTGAAGCCTTTTGTTCAAATAATACCTTATATGTTTTCCCCCAGTTGCCCCCATATTGCTATAAAATGTAATATTTTTATCCCAAATGGAAAAGTAATGTGTAGTAGTCTGCTGGCATTTTAATTTTTCCTCCAGAATAAATTGGCTTCATGTAAACCAGAAAAATCATTTTTTGGCGAACATACCAATACTTATAAAACTGTAGAAACTAGATCAAAGTTTTAACTTGTTAACTATTTTTTTCATCAATGTGAACTGCTTAACCACATGGCTTCTGAATGTAATAAGCTAATCTTGTCTCTTCTCTTTAGGTTTTATGGTCTTTGGTCCTGAACATTGTCTCCTTTATTGTTTCAATAGTTGCAGTAATTTTAACAATAATTGAATTGTCTAAGTTTCGATCTGTGTCATATAGAAATTATGGACAAGCAGTAAGTGATCAATCCTGTAAAAACATCTGTATTTCTAAATGATTCTTTTCATTGATTTTAAAGCCCTAGGACATAAAACGGTGCTTTTATTGTTCCTCTGAAAACTTATAGACTAATAGTAAACTCTTGATTGAACATCTTAATTCAAAAACAATGCTAAGGTGATATTTTTGTACTTAAAAATAAAATGTTGAAAATCTTGACATGCTCAATTAAAAGGAAACACAGTAAAAAAAACATGGGAGCCCTCTGTGACATGTATGTATCAAGGATAAAATGAAACTAATGAAAATTGATGTGTATGCTCCACCAGTGATTCTCTTAATGAAAGAAATACAACCCTGGACTATAAAGCCATCTCTAAATCAGCAAAATAATTCTACCTTTGACACAGTTGAACCTAGTAATTTCTACCACCACTTGTTTGTTTGTTTATCATACAATCATGATTTGTGTAATGCTGTCATACAGGAAGCTATGTCACTGATATTTAAAATGCAAGGAGGGTTACCCAATGTGAACAAGATTCAGTGGGGATTCCAGACTAAGAACAGACTACAAAGAAGGAATTGGTTGTACACTTGGAAGGAAGTAGCCAATGAAAACATAATGCATAGAATCAAACTATTATCAGATACTGAAGGCCTAAGAATGGAAGCAGAACGTTGTCAGATGGGCCTCTTGCATCACAAGGCACTTGAAACATGACTGAGGAGGATCTGCCTTTCAAAGTAGAGTCAACCATGGTAATGTGAATGGTGTAAAGCCAGAGGCAACGAAGGCTTTGGGATCTTCATGTGTTGATTGGGCACAATGCAAGATTAGAAACATCTCCAAGCATCACTTAATAATCACAACTTGAAATGTCTTAAGTATGAATATAAGAAAGTTGGAAGTAGTCAAGGATGAAATAGAACTCGAATATCTATATTCTAGGCATCCTTGTTAGGTGTCATCCAGTCTGTTCTGAACTATAGCGACCGTGTGCACAATAGAACAAAACAGTGCCTGCACCTGCAGCATTCTCACAATTGTTCCTTTGTTGGAGCCTATTGTCAGTCTATCTCCTTGAGGACCTTCCTCGTGTTCTCTGCCCCTCTACTTTACCAAACATGATGTCCTTCTCCAGGGACTTGTCTCACCTGAAAACATGCCCAAAGTACGTAAGACAAAATGTTGTCATCCTTGCTTCGAGGTGCATTCTGGCCATACTGCTTCCAGGACAGATTTGTTTATCCTTTTAGCAGTCCATGGTACTTTCAATATTTTCGTCTGGCACCACAATTCAAATGCATTGATTCTTCTACGGTCTTTCTTATTCAATGCCCAACATTCACATGCATATGATGCAATGGAGAATATCATGGTTTGGGTCAGGTGCACCTTCATCCTCAAAGTAGCATCCTTGTTCTTCAATACCCTAAGTAGGTCTTGTGCAGCAGGTTTACCTAATTCAATATGTCTTTTTATCTCTTGACTGCTTCTTCCAGGAACATTGATTGTGGATCCAAGCAAGACAAAATTCTGGACTTCAATGTTTTCTCAATTTATCATGGTGTTACTTGTTGGTCCAGGTGTTAGGATTTTGGTCTTCTTTACATTGAGTTGCAATCCATACTGAGGGCTGCAATCCTTGATCTTCATCAGCAAGTGCTTTAAGTGATTACTTTCAGCAAGCGTGTGTCATCTGCATATTGCAGGTTCATAAATTCCTCTAAGGCAGATGCCACATTCTTCTCCATATAATCTTCTCAGATAATTTGTTCAGCATACAGATGAACAAGTATGGTTATAGAGCATACAACCCTGACACACACCTTTCTTGATTTTAAACCATGCAGCTCACCCTTGTTCTGCCTTTGATCCATGTACAAGTTCTAAATGAGAACAAAAGCATTTGGGAATTCCTGTTCTTCTCAATACTATTCATAATTTGTTATGATCCACACAACCAGTATGGGTGGGAACCAATCCATGGCACCTAACAACAACAACACTCATTTCTATTATTATAGCGATTTGGGGACGCAATCTATTTTTATGTCTCACATGAGTTTTTTTCAATGCCCCATAAAGAATCTCAAGGCTATGGAGTCAATCTGACTCGCAGTGACTCTATGGACCAGAAAACTGCCCCTTTGAGTTTCCAAGCCTGTAAATCTCTATGGAAGCAGACTGTCTCATTATTCTCCCATGTAGCTGTTGGTGGAAATGTCCTATACACCCAGGTCAAAATAGTGACTCTATATTGGGTTTCCAAGATTGTAAACACGTATGGCAGCAGACAGTCTCATCTTCCTCATGTAAAGCTGCTGGTGAGTTTGAACCACCAACCATGTGATCAGCAGCCCAATGCCTAATCCACAATGCCAGGGCTCCTTGGTTAACATTATAATATTCTCCAGTAAATGTGAGCATCTTTACTGTTGGCTTTTTTAATTTTACTTGAGTTTATTGATGAAGATCAAAGACTGCAGCCTTCAGCATTCCAACTCAATGTAAAGAAAACAAAAATCCTCACAAATGAATCAATCATCAAAATCTTGATAAACAAAGAAAAAATTGAAGTTGGTAAGGATTTCATTGTATGTGGAGAACCAGCCTCCTACTATTGGCTTCAAATTCATAGTATTAGTGCTTAAAGAAAACTTCAGCAATACTTTAAAAACTTCTATCTCAAATGAGGAAATATGAGAGTCAAACCTCTTTTCACTGTAGAACAAAAGAACAATTTCCATAATGGAAAAAACGGTTATTATTATAGATGAGTGATAAACTTTCGATCTCTCTCCAACATAACCCATTGTGTTAGGCCGGGTTCCCTAGAGAGCTTTACATCAAAGAGCAATTACATATTGAGGCAACATCCCAGCCCAGTCCTGATCATGTCCATAAGTCCAATATTAGCCGATCTGTCTGATTCTAGTCCATTAATTCCTCTTCAAACTCAAGCAGCACATGCAATAATGCCGAATGCAGGAAGATCACAGGCCGGTGGGGGCAAAGTCCTGTGGATCCAATGATGGTGGAAGCATCTCAGTGCTGGTGCGGATCTCCACATGGCTCCTCTAGCTCTCTGAATGTGGCTCCTCAACAGGAAGGTGAAACAGAGAGTGTGGCCCACCTTCACAGAGAAAGGGAGGAGTACCTGGAATCCTCATGAAGAGGCCATGCCCACCAGGAGGCATCATCAGGCTTTGACCTGATTGAGAGGCTAGATTCCAACCCCCTACACCTATTTATCAAGTTGACATGAAGTTATGTAACTACCACACCCCCTCCAAGCCAATAGTATATTATAAAGAGGATCATGGGTGGAAGGAATTTAAGCATAGAGAACAAAAGCCTAGGAGACAATGATAGAAAATTCAATTAACAACAGAATAGATTCTGTATGTAACTGATGGTGTAATAATTTAAATAAACATGCACCAGATTTTCTCTGTAAATTGTAAGAAACTTCTTCCGTTTCCCAGGAATTCTCCTTAGAAGCAAGCATGGTGAGACGTACTATGGCCTCACATACTTTAGACCTGTCATCAGGAGAGACTTGGAAAAGGACATCGTGCTTGGTAAAGTTAGAGGGCCAGTAAGACAAGAGGAAGACTAGATGAGATGGGTTGACCCAGGAGATGCGTCAGTAGACTCAAGTTATGAAGATGGTGGGGAATCAGGTACTGTTTGACTCTGTTCTGCAAAAGGTCACTATGAATCAAAGCCAAGTTAAGGACCCTTAACAGCAACACAAACCCCAATATTTATTAGATGTATATGACTCCTGGGCAAGTTTACTAGCTTCCCAGATCCTTCAATCCCCTTATCTGTAAAATAAGAAAAGGTTCATACATATTTAATTAATTGCTCTCCTGTCTCGCAAAGGCCTGGTTGTAGCTCCGATGACCAGCTTGATTTCTAAATGGATATGCTTTCATAGCCTCAGACACAACAGAAATAAAATGGAAAGTGTTTACCTCCTGTCAAATACTATATTTCTAGACTCCCTTGTTTTCAGTCTCCTAGGTGCAACACATTGAATGTTATCCTTTACTCCTTTCTTTCTCCTAAACTGTCTATTCTTCATTGAAATGTTTATATTTAGTGTTCTCAGTTGTGAC
>NW_022111316.1:1520667-1526894 GCF_000313985.2 Echinops telfairi | reverse complement strand
TCTTCACCACATTTGCTTATGCACCCATTTTGTCTTCAGTGATCATGTCAGGAAGGTGAGCAACACAGAATGCCGGATTATTAGATCAAAGTGTTCTTGTGTTGAGGGAGTACTTGCATCAAGGTCCAATGTCCATCTGCAACCTTAATTCTTAACATATAGATATGAGTACATAGTTCTATTCCTCTCTCATTATATATGTATATATATACACATGTACATGCCTGTAATTAGACCTCTATAAATGCCCTTTGCCTCCTGGTTCTTTATTTCCTTTTGCTTTCCTCTTGTCCCACAATCATGTTGGGCCTTCATTCGGGTTTAGTGAAACCTTGCTGCTACATTGCCCTTGATTAAGCCCCACGAGGCTTCCAACTCCCTTCTCTACATTGATTATAGTTCACTTATTGTTCCCTTGTCCCTGGATTGGTTCCCCCCACCCCTTCCTTTCTCCCACCTGCCCTTCTCCCGTATTCCCCCAGAACCATTGGTCCCGTTCTTTTCATCTCCAAATTATTTATCCCGCCTATCTTATCTAGATAGGCATGTATATATATTAACAAGTGCAAAAACCAGGCAAAGCCAAACAAAACAACAAAGGAACTCAAGACCAACCAAACAATAAGAACAGCAACAACAAAAAAGCACAAAGAAAGCCACTGACAAAAATGGAAAAGCCTCTAAATAGTACAAGGTCTGTTTGTTGGCCTGTACAAGTATTTTCCAGTGGAGTCTGATGGAGTGCCACACTCTGTTCCCAAAGTCTATTTTTGGTGCTTCCTGGGGATTTCATCACTTTGCTCCCCTTGCTGCTCTGTTGCCTGCCCTTAGTGTTTCGCCCCAGAGTGATGAGATCAGATTGTGCACAATTCCCACCCTGTGTCTCCAGTATTGTCCCCCGCAGCGCTATGGTTTAGTGAGGGATGTCATGTCGCATGGTGGGGCCACCCGTGTGGACCTCTCTGTGTGTTGTCTGCTCTGAGCAGGAACATCATCCTCGGGGCGTGGTGGGCCAGGATGTGCTCCCCTCCCTCTCCCTCCCTGTTCATTTCTCCTGTGCTCTAATCAGTCATGACCCTCTCCCCAAGCTACAGCCCCAGAGTGCTGTCTCTGAAGTGCATTCTTCTGATGGGGTGTGGGGTGTGCACATTGTTGGGCTTGGGGCCAGTGCCACATACCTTTCTATTGGTTCCCTGGGACATGTTGGTATGTTGAATTCACGTCTTGACACGTTGGTTTGAACCCTGGTCTCTCTCTCCCACTCCTGTGGAGATATAAACAATACCCTCCCCTTGGGTGGGTTAGTGCCCTGCTCCCCAACTTCCCATGTCTATTTATTCCCTCTCTTTCTTTACATCTCCTATTTAGTTGGCTGCCATATGTATCCCTGAATTGGGTTTGGCCCCTGCCAGGGTAGCTGGACCTCACCACAGGGATGTATATATGTAGTAGCTTTCCCCCTATGCCTCATTTTTTTAAGCTTACCTCAGTGGACTCATGTGGTACATGTCTTTTTGTGCTTAGTTTATTTCGCTTAGCATGATTTCCTCCAGGTCTTCCCATGTGGCAATGTGCTACATGCATTCATGACTGCTTTTTAGGGATTCATAGTAGTCCATTGTATGTATTTACCACAGTTTCTGTGGTAAATTTGTCTGTTGATGGAAATTTGGGTTGTCTCCAACTCCTTGCAATTATGCTGTATCTTCCTCTGGTTTCACTCTTACCCTAGCCAACCAGTATTCCATTATTTGGGATGTGAGTTGGATTGTTCTCTCACAGGATGCTAGTCAGGTAGTGGTGGGCCCAGGAGGATGGAATTTCACTGGCTGATCTCCTTGGAAGCCATAGTAGTGTGTCCCACAGGGCTTGGCATGCCTCGGATGACATGTGGTGTTCCCTCTGCAACTGGAATTCCGTGGAAGGTGGGTGCGTGTGCCATCCTTGGTGTAGAACATCATGGATGGCAGGCGGAATTACCCTAGTGGAGAGATCACCGTAGAGGTTGGGCGAATGTTCCCACAGCAGCGTGGAACACCTCAAATGGTGGGCTGAAATTTCCCCAGTCACCTGTAGGGCTTTGAGGTGTAGGCAAGAGATCCCCCAGCTGTTTGAAGGGGAAATCCCCCATCCGCTTTGTGTGTGGTGGAAGGTGGGTGTGATTTCCCACCTGCATGTAAACCCAACAAGTTCGGGTGGGAGCTCCCCCAACTGGACTGTCATAGTTGCCCTAGCTGGAAGGTAGTGGCCTGGAGGCTGGTAGTGGCTTGTGAAAGGAAAGAGAGGGAGAAGAGAAGAAAAAAAGAGAACAGAGAAAACAAAGTCAAGAGCAAAAATTAAAAACAAACTAACATACACACAGAAAGCAAAGACAAAACAAAGACAGAGGTGAAAAAAGAAAACAGCAAAAAATAAAAACTGAATCTGCTGAAACTGTGGCAGCAAAGAGAGCCAAGATTAAAGAAGAGGGGGGAAAGAAGAAAATGTGAACGAAGAGGAAAATAAATAAAAAATAAAGAGATAGCTGAGCCCCGTGCCATGCCTGTGTAGCACTGCTTTGTGATGTGCGCTGCACTGCCACAAGGGGAAGGCTGGGGCTCTTGCCACTGGGTGGGCAGAGTTCCCTAGGCAGAGGGTAGGGGGCTGGAAGCCAGCAGTGGCATGTGGAAGAAAAAAGAGGGAGAGGAGAGAAACAGAAAAGAAGAAAAACAGAGAAGGACAAAAGAAAAAGAAGGGAAACAAACACAACTGTGCTTGCTGAGACTGACTGTGGTGGGAAAGAGAGAAGAAAAATTAAAGAGTAAAAAGATGGCATTGTCCTTGACACAATGGATGTATGTATGGATTTTGATAAGAATTGTATGAGCCCCCAATGATTTTAAAAAAGAAAAGTCACTATAGCTGATCTCTGGCCACCTGAAAGTGGGACCAGAAGGGTTTAAATCCTGCCCCAAGGTGGCAAGTTGGTGTACCCTTTTGGTGCTGGGTCCCACCGGTGCTGAGCAGAATTGCCCTAGTTGGCAAGATAATCACAGAGGCCAGACGAAGGTTTCCTCAGCCTTGTGTGGTGTGCAGTGCTCCCACCGTGGGCAGGCAGGCTGGAGTTCCCCCTACTGTTTGGGTGGAGTTGTCCTAGTTGGATGGTTGTGACCCAGAAGCCAGCCATGCCATGTAAAAGGAAAGAGAGGGAAGAAGAGGAAAAGGAAAAAGAAGGAAAAGAGAAGAAAACAAAAATAAAATGGCCTGCTGAGACCGACTACGGTGGGAAAGATAGAAGGGAGAGGGAATAGAGAAGAAAAAGAGTAGTAAACAAGGAGATAGCAAAAAAAAAAGTAAGGAGGCAGCAGAGGAGTTCCAACCCAGCCTCAAGGTAGCAGGGTGGTGTGCCTGCTTGATGCAGAGTCCCACAGATATTGGGCGGAATTGCCTTCGTAGGCAAGATCAAAGCTGAGGCCAGGCAGCAATTGCCACAGTGGTGCTGAGTGCTGGAAATCACCGGTATTGCTGCTTTGTGCCATATATAGCATTGCAGCAAGAGGGGAAGTTCCCTCAGCCACGTGTAGGACCCCAGGACAGGCAGGGGATCTCCCAGCCACACACAGGACAAGCAGGTCCTCCCCAGCTGCATGCAGGATCACTGAGGGTGGACAGTAGCTCTGCCTATTGGTCTTATGGAGTTGACCTAGCTTGTGCCAAGACCACTGATGCCTCAATAGCTCAGTTTTGTTTTGTTTTGTTTTGTTTTGTTTTGTTTTGTTTTGTTTTGTTTTCCCTGGCCAGCTGGAATTAAACTAAATTGGTTCCCTGGTTATGGGGTCTGCATTTGTGCTCAGTTAAATATTCTGAAACTGAGGCTTGCTCCAGAGGCTCTTGGTTACGTTGAAAGCCTCTGGACTCTGTAGCTAACTTCTGGTATTCCTTAGCATGGGCTCCCTTATTATCCTAATGTATGTTAAAGGACTTGTTCTGGTAGCTTGTCTTGGAGTTAAACAATGAGCCTGGGATTTGCAGTTTTTACCGAGAATATATTTTTTCTCTTTTGTATATTGGGCTAATGGGGTGCCCTGCTTCTCGACCAGTGGGAACTGAATTTGCGTCCTGGACTATGGCTACCCGCTTATGCTCTGTCACACTGCGATCTGACTCAGATAAATTCCTGATGTCTTTTCAATTGCTCCAAATCTATGGCTACCCACTGATCCCAACCCCTAGGCTACGAGTGAGTGCAAGGCAGCTAACAGCGCAGGGAGCTCTGGTGTGGGGTCTTGTGACTAGCTTTCAGAAGTTCTCTTCAAGTCTAGGATTCAGACCCCTTTGGGACGTCAGCCTGGGGCAATCGCTACTTGCTGCCAGACTAGGGCACTGGCAGAGGCTCGGTCTGTAGCCCACGAGCCCAGTAAGACTAACCTAGAGCATTTCAGTGCATTCTCAGTTTGCTTTGTGAGTGAAAAAAAAAAAATCAGGGGTCAGGATATACCCTAGTCCCCTGATTCTGATTTTAGGACTCTGCCTCCCAGTCTCCTTCACCTTACCTCTTAATTTTCTAGTCTGGCAGCAGGAGCTCCGCATGGGTAAATCTACCTGGACTCCATCTTCTTCCCTGCAATCCCATTCTTGTAAACATTTTTCAAATTCATCTGTTTCACCACCTCCCTCGTATTTTTTTTCACCTCTCCTATGTCATCAAATCTCTGTTCTTTCTTGTCCCTGTGCATTCACTGAAACAAAAAAGTCACACAGAGCAAGGTCAGGCAAGAGAGGCAGGCCGGTTTTTGCCCCAAGCTGGCACACTGAGGTGGCTGCATGAGCAGGTGTATTGTCATGGTGGCAAAACCAGTCCCATCTGCCAAAAATCAGGCATTTTGGGTCACTTTTCAGAAACTCCAAATAGAAAGCTTGATTAGCAATCTGGTTTGGTGAAACAAACTCCAAATGCACCAGGAATTGACATTTTTGTCCATTCAGGAAAGTTGAGGGAAGTCCAGAACAAGGTTTGGCATCAATCAACATTTTGCCTTTTTTGAAATGAGATTTCACAGCTACATACTGTTCTCTTAAACCAGCCATCACAAAAAAAGAAGTTCCAGGGAAACTGCTTTTACAAAAATATTCACTGTGGCAAGAGAAAACCTTCCAGGGTGCACTAACTCAGAGCGAGTTGCTCAGTGCTCACATAGTAGGAAAAATGTGTACTACGGAAGCTCCACTCAGCCCAGCACAATTCCAGTTTTTTTTTTGGTGGAGTACCCCCTCATATTCCTAGTAGAGAGATTTCTGGGTAATATGGTATTTCGATTCCATTTAAGGAAGTTTCATACTGTTTTCCACAGTGATTGTCCAATTTTTCAGTCCCACCAGAGCAGTGTATCAGGGTTAAAATTTCTCTGCATCCTCTCCTGTATTTGTTATCTTCCTTTTTAAAAAATGTTGCTGTCAGTGCTGGTATGACATTGATATCTCATCATTTTTTTGAATTTGCATTTCTCTTTTACCTAGTGATCACAATTATTTCTTCATATGTCATCCTCAGTTAATTAGCTATTCATTTCTTCTGCCCATTTTTGAAGTGTATTTTCTTGTTTTTCTTATTGGAGTGTTTCAGTTTTCTGTAGATTTTTTTAATATTAGTCCTTTATCCAATTTATCATTGCCAAAATTTCCGCACATCTGTGAGTTCTCTTTCAATTTTTTTGATGAAGTCTTTTGATGTACATAAATGTCATATTTGCAGGAGAAACCAGTCATTTGTGTGTCTTCTGTAGGGTGGGTGCCTCTGTAGTGTGGGTGTTCCATTATGTATACTGATATGTTGATTACTATTTTTCAATTGATGATGCCTATAATTCCAGGGTTTATATGTAGGTCTTTAATCAATTTAAGTTCACTTTTATATAAGATGCGAGATATGGATCCTGTTTTATTATTTTGCAAAAGGAGATCCAATTTTTGCAGCCCTGTTTGTTGAAAAGACTCCTCTCTTTAATGCGTTTCAGTCCCTTATCAAGACAACAAGTGTATGTAGGTGCTTTGTTTTATTTCTGGGTTCTTTATTTGGATCCATTGTATAGCTACGTTTATACTGCCATGGGTAGTAATTACCCACTTTTTACTACCATGGGTATGTAATTGGTTTTGATATCAGAGAGTGAGAGGCCGCCAATATTTTCTTCTTTAGTATTGTTCTGTCTATCTTGTCTTCCTTTTCTTTACATATAAAGTTAGTTGGT
>NW_022111316.1:1518639-1519768 GCF_000313985.2 Echinops telfairi | reverse complement strand
GCATCATAGAATGCCAATTTAATAGAAGAAAGTATTCTTGCATCAAGGGAGTACTTGAGTGGAGGATGTGGCCTTTATTGTGTTCAGGAATTTCCCTTCAATTACTACGTTATTGAATGTTTTAATAAAAAGTCAATGGCTGCATTTTGTCAAATGCCTTTTATGCATCAGTTGATATAATCATTTGGTTCTTTTATTTTATCTATATAGTGAATTACATTGGTTGTTTTCCTAATATAAAACCACCCTTTCAGGCCTGATATAAGTCCTATTTGATCATTATGTTTTTTATATTGTTTTCTTGAATTCTAATGACTAAGATTTTGATGAAAATTCTTCCATCTATGTTCATAAAGGATATTGGCCTAATAGTTTTCTATTCTGGTAATGTCTTTGCCTGGTTTGGACATCAATTTTATATTTGTTTCATGAAATGGGTTTGATGGTGTGTTAGCTTCTTCCAAATTTGGGTATCATTAATATAAACTCTTCTCTAAATGCTTAGTATAATTCCCCAGTAAAAATCATCTGGTTCTAAACTTTTTGTTGTTGGGAGTTTTCATTGTATCTATTTCTCCATGTATTAAAAGTGTGTTAAGATTTTATATGTTTGTCTGAATTTAGGTAGGTAATGTGATGTGTTTCTAGAAATTTGTCCATTTCTCTGAGGTTTTCGAATTTATTGGAGTATGGTCCTCATAATTTTGTAAAATTATCTCTTTTATTTTTATGAGTTCTGTTGTGATGTCACAAATTTCATTTCTTGTGAGGTATTTGCTTCTCCTTTTCCTTTGTTAAATTTACCAGTGATTTGTCAATTTTGTTGAGCCAAAGAACCAATTTCATGTATTTTAAATGTTTTTCTATTCTATTTTCTGATTCACTTATTTCTATTCTAATATGTATCATTTCTGTTCTTCTGGTGGTTAAGGGTTTGTTTTGCTCTTCTTGTTATAATTGTTGTCAGTTTGGGGTTATAGTGCTGATTTTGGTTCTGTCTTCTTTTTGGATGTGTGCACTTACTGCTATAAATCTTCCTCTGAGTACTGCTTTTGCTGTGTCTCAGAGATTATTGTGTCTCAGAGATTATTGTGTGTCATGTTCTGATTCTCATTTGTTTCAAGGAGTT
>NW_022111316.1:1515626-1518058 GCF_000313985.2 Echinops telfairi | reverse complement strand
TGTTTTCTTTCAAGTTGGTCTGTCCTTCCTCGAAATAGGTGTATTGAAGTCTCCTGAAATTATAGTATTGTCTGCTTGTCTCTGCAATTCTATTAGATTTATGTAACTTTAGGGTGCTTCCCTGAGTGCATAAATGTTTATTCTGGTTATATATTCTTATCCAATTGTGATTTCATCATTATATAGTGGCCTTTTTGTTGCTGAAGATGGTTTTTACTTTGAAGGCTATTTTATCAGAATTTAATATATTGCTATTCCTGTTGTTTGTTTGATTGCCGTTAACTTGATTGTTTGTTTTTCATCATTTGATGTTTAGTCTGTTTTTGTCTATGTGTCTTAACATGTGTTTCTTGTAAGAAGCATATTTATAATAGTGTTTTATTATTCATTCTGCCAGGCTCTACCAGGTGACTTTAATCCATTTACAGATCAATTAATGTTGCTATTGATAGTTATGATTTCATTACTGTCATTTTACTCTGTGTTTCTTATAGTGTTGTTTTCTTTATCTTCCTTTTCTATATTGTGTTAATTTTGTGAGTTTTCTTGTGATTTTTTGCTTTTTATTATATTGTTTAGAGGATTTTATAGTGCCCCTCTTTTTATTTTGTTGAGGTTTTCCATCTTCTTTGTTTCAAACTTACCTTTCGTGAATCAATTCTCACTCATAGTGGCCCTATAGGACAAAGCAGAACAGTCCCTGTGCATTTCTGAGACAGAACCCTTTAGAGCAGTAAAAAGGTTGGCCTTGATTTTACAAATTTCAAATTCCTTAAGTTTATCTTGTCTAAAAATGTCTTTATTTACTCTTTATATTTGAAGGATAATTCTTCTGGATAGAAGATGGTTGGCTGGCAATTTTCCCCCCGGAATTTTGTTATATTGTTCCATTGCCTTCTTGCCTGCATGGTTTCTATTGAAAACCCCAAACTTATTCTTATTGGTTCCCTTTTATAGGTAATTTTTCTTTTATTCATGTATTTCTCTGAGGATTCTTTCCTTTTCTTTGATGTTAGAAAGTTTAACTATGATATGTTGTAGTGGTTTTCTTTTGGGGTTAAACATACTTGTAGTTCTTTTGGCTTCCTGAATGATTATTTTCTGTTCTATTATGATGTTAAGAAACCTTCTTTCCAGAATTTTTTGGACTATTTTTTCTGCGTTTCTGTTTGTTTGTTTTGCTTTCTTATTTCTGTTATAGAATGTTTGTCCTACATAAATTGTTCCTTTAATTAGTGTCCCACATAGAAGAAGTAGATTTATAGATATATAGCTATAGGCATGTATATATGTAGATATAATTTATTATGAAATGGATAGAGACCAATGTACATATATTTATATGTTAAGTATTAAGATAGCAGACGGACTTTGGGCCTCTACTCAAGGTCTCCCTAAACACAAGAACACTTCCTTCTGATAATCTGGCACTCTTTGATACTCACCTTCCCAACATGATCGCTGAAGACAAAATGGGTACATAAGCAAATGTGATGAAGAAAGTGGATGGTACCTGGCTATGAAAAGATGTAGCATCTGGGGTCTTAAATGTTTGAAAGCAGGGAAGCAAATAAGCCCACATGGATGGAGTACACCAGCCTGTGTTACCATGAGGTGTCAATGCGATCAGGTATCAGGTATCAAAAGATCCCAAACAAGCAATTATATGATGTGAAATTTGGAGTGGAGACCCAAAGCCCATCTGTAGACAATTGGACATCCCCCCACAGAAGGGTTACAAGGAAGAGACAATTCAACCAAGATACAGTAAAGCACCAATGAAACACACGTCATTCCTCTAGTTCCTGAATGCTTCCTCTCCCCCTCCCCCCACTACTATGGCCCAGTTCTGCCTTACAAATCTTGCTAGACTGCAGGACATACATTGGTACAGATAAGAGCTTTCAACACATGGAATTCAGGACAGATAAAACCCTCAGGAACAGTAGTGGGAGTAGCGATATCATGAGGATAGGGAGATGGTGGGAGCTGGGTGGTGGGAAAGGGAAGAAAGGGGGAACCCATCTGAAGGTTGACTATATAGCCCATACCCAGGGGGATGAATGACAGAAATGTGGGTAAAGGGAGAAAATGGGCAGTGTAAGACACAAAATAACAATAATATATCATTGATTAAGGATTCACAAGGATGAGAGGGTGGGGGAGGGAGGGGATAAAAGAGAAGCTGATACCAAGGGCTCAAATAGAAAGAAAATGTTTTGGAAATATTGATGGCAACATATATAAAAGTGTGCTTAATATAATTGAATGATGGATTGTTATAAGATTTGTAAGAATTCCCAATGAAATGATTGGTGAAAAAGATTAATTAGTGTCCTGCAAAATTCATAGGTTTCCTTTAGTTTTGTTGTTCTTTTTTTTAAAGATTGTTCTTGTACTTTTGTCTTGAGATATTTGTGTTTGAACTCACT
>NW_022111316.1:1511559-1513155 GCF_000313985.2 Echinops telfairi | reverse complement strand
ATCTCTTCTTGGAGAGGGTGCTTGTAGAGTTTATTGAGCAACCTTTTAAGTTTTTCTGACCAGCTCTTTTACTTTATTTCATCCATTCTCGTTAGTTAATCTTTGTTCAAGAGCAAGTTTCCCAGTCTCTTCTGACACAATTTGGCATTTTCTTACTTGTGTTTTGAAATGACCTCTGTTTCCTTCATGTATGATGTCCTTGATGCAATAACCAATCTGGTTTTCCATCATTAGTGTTCAGTGTATTAAATCTTAAATGATCTCTAGATCCAGGTGGAACTTACTCAAGGTCATATTGGGTTCTAATGGACTTGTACTTTCATTCAGCTTCACTTTGAACTTGTGATATGATTAGTGACCTGTTTTGCAATCAACACCTGACCATGTTCTGCTGACCCATAACCTCTTCTTCTTCATCTCTTTCCACTCATGTAAACAGTTTGATTCCTCTGCGTTCCATCTGGTAGGATCTTCATATATATCACTATGTTATAGAAGAAAAGATTTGCAACTAATAAGTCAAAATTTTGTATTGAAAAATTCTATCAAGCATTCTCTGGTGTTGTGTCTGTCACCAAGGCCATATCACCAATCCTTCTTACTTTTCAATTTTCACATTTCAACCACAAATAATTATCAATGCATCTTGATTGGATGTTTCATCAATTTTAGACTACAGAGGTTAGTAGAAATATTCAATTTCCTCATCTTTGGCTTTAGTGGCTGGTGTTTAAATTTTAATAATAGTCATATTAACTGGTCTTCCTTGTTGGCATATAGATATTATACCTTTCACTGATATCATTGTACTTTGGTATAGATATTAAAATGTTCTCTTTGAAGATGAGTTTCATGCCATTCCTCTTTGATTTGATTCCCAGCTAAGGAAAACATTTAATTCACCAATTCATAACGATCAATACAACATTTAATTCACCAATTCATAATGATCAATACAAGTCATTTCATCTCCCTAATGCCTAGGGTATCCATTTCCATGTGTTCCATTTAATTTTTGACAGTTTTCCTATTTTTATACTTCATACATTCCATGTTCAAATTGTTAATAGATGTTTGTAGATGCTTTTTGAGTGGTGCCACACCAGCAAATGGAGGTCCTAAAAGCATTACTCAATCTACATCACTGTGATTGACTCTACTTTGAGGAAGCAGCTCTTTCCTGGTCATATTTTAAATGCCTTGAAACCCGAGGGCGCATCTTCTAGCACTATATCACACAGCGTTCAACTGCTATTACTAAGATTTTTCACTAGCTTATTTTTCATAAATAGAATGTAAGCCGTTCTTCACAGTCTGTTTTAGCCTGGGGACTCCATGGAACCTGTCAACCATGCATGACCATTCTTTCATGCATGTATACTATAGCAATATCTTATGTGAATTTTTATCACTGTGTGTCGACTGCGTTTATAATCAGCCATTTTAATAAATGAGGATTGTTTGATGAGAAAAAGCCTCATTGATTATCATCTCATTAAAGAGTCAAATCATTTTTACTGAAAGGTTTTGATAATAAGTCGTGCGGGGAAGAAAATAATGAGAGAGAGAAAGTTTTAAGAAGTGAAATATTGAGTG
>NW_022111316.1:1510642-1511459 GCF_000313985.2 Echinops telfairi | reverse complement strand
ATCATTTTTACTGAAAGGTTTTGATAATAAGTCGTGCGGGGAAGAAAATAATGAGAGAGAGAAAGTTTTAAGAAGTGAAATATTGAGTGATGAAGAACAAGGATAAAAGCTACAGATGGTGAATTTGGGGAAGCTATGAGAAGGGAAACAGAGGCCAAACCAGTAGAAATGCTCAGGGAAGTAAGATAATGAAAAAGGTTTATCTGATTTCCCTATTTTCTTTGACTAATTTAAGAGTCCTTTCAGTGACTGTATTTTAAATTATTGAAAATAGTAATACAAGATTTCCCCCTATTTTCTGGTTTCAGAAACTTGGGAGGGAAGTGTCACGTATTTTAATACTCTCCTACCATTTGGAAATGTCCATTACATTTGTATACTCACTCTTCACCTGTATTAATTTGGTAAGTGTTCATCTACTCTTGGGAAAAACCAGGAGATTTTGATTTATAATATGCACACTCTATGAAGATGTGAAATACATTAATGAATATGTCTAGAACTATAAAAATGGAATATTATATGTCTTTTCATTACAGAATATACACCACCATTGCTTCTAATAGTTTCATTGCTTTCCTTACTATTTAGTATATCCCATTACTACATATCTAGTTTTGCTTTTAACTTTTCTAAATTATAAACATGTTCTAGGAAACATCAGATGCATATTTTTTGCATGTAAGGCCAGTATTTCTGTAGGGGGCTAATTCCTAGAAGTGTTCATTACAGAGTCAAATTTAATAACATTCCAAAATACTAAAACATCACAATACCAACAAAACTTTATGAGAATGACTTTTCCCATAAACTTGGG
>NW_022111316.1:1508692-1510280 GCF_000313985.2 Echinops telfairi | reverse complement strand
AGTTGGGGAAATTATTAATAAATATAAATGAGCAAGGTGATGGAAGGCAGAGGTTATTGTACACAGATAAGACCATTCTGGGCAGAATTGCGCATCAGACTATATGGAAAATGTGTTTACCAAGAATAAAGAACAAAGTGGGACTTCCATAATGAATGGGTGAGACCATGGTAAATCACCTCTTAAAAAAAAATTAAACTGGATCACAATGTCAATAAACTTCGATTTAAAGACTATCAGTTGGCTGAAGACATATAGTGGATTGAAAAATGTGTTCGAGAAAACCTACTGTGCCTCACCTCAGGAAGAGTGTTGTTCGATTTGGGGGTTTCTCCCATTCCCTCTACCCCTAGCTCCATTGTGTAGAAATTTATCTGGGTGGGCCAAACTGACATTCAGGAGCCTCACTGCTAGAGGAAGCCAACTTTATTTTGAGAACAGCACAAAAAAATTCCATGAGCAGAGGTATTATTAAAACATTAGTGATCCCAGGGGCACCAGGAAATGTCAACATCACATCTAGCCCGAGATCAAAATGCTAATTCGGGCCCAAAACTGACCAACAAGCCAGGTAGCAATCTAAAGGGTGCTCCAGGGGACAAGATGATAATGTAAGCCGTGAAAATATCTTGTTCCTGGTGTTCTGGAAGGTTGGAAATATAGGCAAAGTTAGGCACACATTAAATAGACCAGGAAAAGATTCCTAGGTGCAAATGGTTTGTGCTCAAATGCTAACCTAAAGATTGACAGTTCGAACTTACCCAGGTATCTCAAAAGGATAGGCCTGGAAATCTGGTTCTGAGAGGATTTCAGTTGAGACTACCCTGTGGAAGAGTTCTATTCTGTAGCGCATGGGATTATCACAGTCAGAATCGACCCTAGAGCAGCGTATAGTAGCAGGGAGAATGGAAAGGGCCTTTGTAGGTGAGCTGTTCATTCCTCAGCGAACAAGGCGCCTTGCAAACAAAGTAAAGGTATTCATATGTTTAAGCTGCCTAAATGTTGAGTGCATTTCTCAAGCCTCCACTGATCCACTAGTAAAGAGTTTAAGGTGTTTAAGCACAACCTCTAACCGATAACTTGCTAGCCACTTACCTGCATTGGCCTACGGCAAATCCTGGAAGCCATGCTTAAAAATAAAAGCAAGAATTCATTTTTATGCATACAATGGAATACTATGCACCCCAAAAAGCAGCAATGAAACCATGAAACACCTCAAGACATGGAGAGATCTGGAAGGCATTGTGCTGATTGAAGTTAGTTAATCACAAAGGGAAAAATACTGTATAAGTCCACTGCTATAGGAACGAGCCCAAACTCAGGCTTGTAGGGCATCCAGTCTGCTGGCTGGTGGGTGGTGGGGCAGGGGGCCGCAGTGGTCAGACAGCCTGGTAGAGAACCTGACTGGTGCCAATGAACCATACGCCATCTGCTCTAGTAAGTCTCTGGAAGGTCACTTGGCTGGAGAGCACCTCACGACAGCTGAGATCAAATGGTAAAGCTACGATGAGGGACCCCCAGACAGGCAGACAGCTTCATCAAAGGGATGAGGGACACTGTTGGGAAAAACAACCCAGGAGAGGGCAAA
>NW_022111316.1:1505902-1507552 GCF_000313985.2 Echinops telfairi | reverse complement strand
CCAAGAACTTTACAAAGCGTCCCCCCTCCCCACTACCATCACCCATATTTAGAAAATAAGCAGTCAAAGCGATTATCTTAAAAAATTAAAGAAAGCCATCTTTTATTAAAGACAAACAATGATTCATCAAATAAGAATATCAATAAAATGGGAATTATTACAAAGGAAATAAAAATTCTGAAGTTTAGAAGTACAATAGCAAAAATTCAGTAGTAACTTAATGGCAGATTTGAATTGTCAGAAAACAAAATGGCCAACATGAAGATAGAGCCATAGCAATCAACCAGTTGGGATGGAAAATAAAAAGACAAAGCTAGAGTCTAAGACTTTTCGGACACCACCATGTTTACCAACATACGCATAATGAAGTCACAGAAAAGGGCATGTGCAGGAAAAAGATGAAAAGAAATAATGGTCAAAATCTCTAGGTTTACTGCATTTGTTCAAGGACCTCCGTGGTTTCCTAGTAGCATAAGCGCAGAGAGATTCAGTCTCCTAGACTTTCAGAGTCAAACGGATGAAAAGGAGAAACTCTTGGAAGTATCATACATAACGTGAATAGCTTACACCTCATCAGAAACATTGGAGACCAGAAGGTAGTGGAAGAGCATATTAAAGTGCCACGCAAGAATTGCCTGCTAAAAATAAATGAAAGTGAAGTAAATACATTCCCAAAGGAACAAATACAGAGAATATGTGGCTAACAGAACTGCCTTACAAAAAATAATACAGGAAATTCCGTAGATTTAAAATGACATCTGATAGAATGTAAAATACAGCAGACCAGCTGCCTTGGATTCCTGGTGACCCCATGTGTGTCAGGGGAGACTGGTCCTCCATCTAATTTTCAGTGGCTGCAAAATTCTCATGTTTCAGTTCTCGTAGCCATGGTACTTTTCAATATTCTCCACCAACCCATAATTCAAATGTATCAATTTTTCTCCAGCCTTCAGCTTTCACAGTCATAAGATTGAAAATACTAAGACTCAGGTCAGACAAGTCCCCCAAAGGAACATTTTAACTACTGCAATACCGTCATTGGATTTCTTGACTACTCCTTGCATTTGTGTTGATGGTAGATCCAAGTAAAATAAGATCCTTGACAACTTCAAGTTTTTCTCCATTTATCAAGGTGTTGTCTATTTCTCAAGTTGTGAGGTTTCTGTTTTCTTTCTTGACATTGAGTTGCAATCCACACGGGAGTCTTTGATATTCATCAGCAAGCCAGGTTATGCCATCTGCATATTGAAACTTGTTAATAAGCCTTCTTCCAATCCTTATGCCCTGGTTCTTCATTTTATAAAAATGGTCTGATGGAAACTAAAGACAGTGTGTTGATATAAAGATGGGAAGGGAAATACAAATGGCACTTTGAGTTTTTATTCTATGGATATTAGCATTGCTTATCATTTTAAGCACAGGTGTGTATCTATGTATTCCTTATATAGTTTTTAAGAACTTGATTTATAAGAGACCATTTTTATCCTCCCAGGTTCAAAAACATGACGATTCTTCATCTAATGAGGATCAACCTGAGACCGTTTTATAAATTTCTTAGAAATGTGAGCATTTTATCCCCTGGTATCGATACCGATTGTGGGACCTGATGATACCTTAAATAACAAAGCTGCTTCAAGTCCTCAGATGTGG
>NW_022111316.1:1499501-1505221 GCF_000313985.2 Echinops telfairi | reverse complement strand
CTGCCTTAGCTAGTTCTCTGCCTCTCTTGTAAGCTACACTACCTGTGGGATAGCCAACCCTTGAGTCTTGTCGCTAGAGCTTGAGGTTCCTTTGAGACCTGCTTCACCACCCTGCTGATGTATTCATTGCTTGAGCTTGAGATGGGTGGATCCTGTCGTCTGACATTGGTGACCCGCCCTGCTGTTTGCTGCCTGTGGACCCACTGCCTGCATTGCCTAGGGAGGATTCAGCTGTCTGCTTCCTTGACTTTGGACCCAGCAGCCTTCGTGAGTTGAAGGACTTCCAGTATATTAACTTCCACAGAAGTAAGTTGAACTGAGCCCTCTGTACTGCTGCATGAACTAATTAGATGTTATATTCCTTCGTGCTGTATATATCTATCCATATATGTATGTATACAAAATCATAAGTGTCCAGGTTTTGTTTCTTTACAGAACCCTGTCTAACACAGATATACATAATGAGAGTCACAGAAAAGGGGAAGAGCTGAAACAATGAAGAAGCAGCTGTAAAAAAAAATCCTTCTTGATGAAAAATATCACTCTACTCATTCAAGAACCTCAGTGATTTCCAAGTAGAATAAATACAAAGAGATTCACACTCCTAGACATCTCAGAGTGAAACTGATTTTTAAAAAAGAAAGAAAATCTTTCCCACTTTTCCTCATTTCTGGGATAATCTGTTCAACTGCTTTTAAAGCAAACAAACATTTTCCAGAAAAAGAAGACTTTCTCATGGGATTTCATCTAAATTCACATTCACCTTTTATTCTAATATGGAACATTGCTTCAGAAAACCTGAGGCCAACAATATGAATCATTCCAGTTGGGGTACATGAAACTCTTTTTCAATGTGCTGCTGCTTTGTATTTGCTTTCTACCTTTCTGCTCTCATAAACATACACAGCCCCCAAAACCATGGGGGCAGTTCTACTCTGACCTGTGGGGTCGAATTGCCTCAATGGCAGTGAGTTTTGTTGTTATTGTTATTGTTGTTTTTGGAGGGGTTGTTTTGTTTTTTTGTTTTCCAAAATGTTTCACCAAGTTCTATGCTACTGTAAAGGTTTTTTGATTCTAAAAATTCTAATAACTTGGTTCATTTTTTTCCAGTTCAGCTCACATTAATAGTCTGCTATGTACAAGTAGATTTATTAAACTCTGAAATATCCAAGAATAATGAGATGCCTAACTACAAAGAGTAGAAACAAATAAGTAACAAAACAAGATTATGCAGTGTGATACACTATCAGAGGAAAAATTGAAATGGGCATAAGGTTTTATGTAGGTTAGGTGAACTCAGAATAATTTAATAGAGTGTCACCAAAAAGATTAGAAGATAGGAGGGCATTAGAAATAGAAGGATTAGCTCATAAAAATGGAAATGTTGTAAAATGTGCGATATATTTCAATAATTAGTCATTATTATATAACATTAAAATATAGTGACGGAGAAGAGGAGGTCAAGAGAGCAAGGTGAATAGGTGAATAAAGGCCAGGCACAAGATGTCAAATCATCAAAGACTTTGATGACTGAAGAATTTTAACTATATAACTTGCAGAATATGGGCAAAATATTGAATGGTGCCAGAAGCATCACTCCCAAGTATCTGGGAAGAAGAAGTACAGCCACTCTACCCCTTAGAAGGGAGGATCGTGATACTTTGTTTCATGTCCTCTGTACATGTTATCAGGAGAGACCAATCCCTGAACATCATGCTTGGGTAAAACGGAAGGATGAAAAAGAGGAAGACCCTTAACAAGATGGATTGGGCACAGTGGCTGCAACAATGGACTCAAACATAACTGTAAGGATGGTGCAGGGCTGGGCTGCATTTCACCACCAGGGCTCCACCAGACTCATTTGAAAACAGAGAGTTTTAATCATATGTTTCCCTACTGCCAAAGGGCAGCCTGATCTGATCTAATCTGACCACAGGGGAAATATCATATAACATATCTGCAGAATGTCAAGTAACTTGATGAGACTGAAGCAGTGTTGATGGAGAGAATGTGGGAAATCCTCACATCCCTTGAATGGCATGCTGCAAACTAGAATCTCATCCTTGAAGTGATGGAATATGTGAAAGCACAGTAAGTAAACGTATTCGATATCACCTTGTGATATGTTGTTAATGTGTTCTAGTAGCAATGTGTAGATTGGAAATAAAGAGATTCATGCATTCGAAGCAGGATTTCTCAGTTCGAATGTTAGCCCAGTGTTCTGGTGTAGATGATACATGTTTTCTATTCCTTAGAAAAATGAGGGGATGGAGACAATGAGGATTTTTTTTCTAATCATTTTATTGGGGCTCTTACAGCTCTTATAACAATCCATACATCAATTATATCAAGCACATTTGTACCTATGTTACCATCATCATTTTCTAAATATTTTCTTTCTGTTTTAGCCTTTGGTATTAGCTCCTCTTTTTTCCCTCCTTCCCCAACTCTCCCACCCTGTGAACCCTTGATAAATTATAAAGTATTACTATTTTCATATCTTACACTGACCACTGTCTCCCTTCACCCAAGTTCTTGTCATTCTTCACCTATAGGGGGTGGATCATATGTTGATCATTGAGATGGGTTCCCCCTTTCCTTCCCGTTCTCCCCCCACCTTCCCCTCCCCTCACTACTACCATTTATGTTCCTGAGGGGTTTGTCCTGGATTCCTTGTGTTGAGAACTCTTGTCTGTACCAGCATACATACTCTGCTCTGGCCAAATTTGTAAGGTAGAGCTGGAATCATGATACTGGGGGTGAAGAAGCCTCAAGAAATCAGAGGAATATTGTGTTTCGTCGATGCTATACTGCACCCTGACTGACTCTTCCCTTAATGAGGAAATTTTTGAACCCTATTTAGGAAATAAAATCAAAAGGATTTAGAGATTGATTATATTTGGGAATAACGCCAGTACTCTTTGGGGGGCAGTTAGTGGGAAAGGGAAACTATTAATTAGAACGGAGGTGAAAAAATAAAAGATCGATGGGTAAGTGATGAGTACAGACTACTTTATCTAAAGTGGTTTGCAGTGATACATGTAGAAACACTGATGAAGTTGGAAATAGGAACCTAGGGAATTCGGAGAACATTCTAAGATGGAAATCAGCATTGGGAGTTGGTTTTAAGGAGATAATTTGGGAATGTCAAAACCTCTTGATTTCTCCCTCTAGCTGTGACTCCCTTTATTTCCTTTTATTAATAATAAAAGTCAAAAGAAGTATTTATATTGACTAATCCCAAATTCAATCCTTCTTTTGAATTTTATTGAAGAAAGGAAATTAAAGGGAGTCAGCTAGGGAGAGGTAAAATCACAGAGAGCGTCTTAAACATGTGCATCTGTTGGTTTGGTATCCCCAAATTATCTCCTCCCGTCTTCTCTGTAACCACTCCCAATTAGGTCGGGTTTGGCCCCAGGCTCTGAGCTGAAACTCGTTCTGCCCTTGATACCATGACCTCCATGTTGGGAAATCTGGTCACTAAAATGCTCGATTCTCATCTGACCTGACCAAAACGGCCAGTGCAGACTTCTTCAGGGAAGGGTTAGAGAAAGAAACGCCCCTGGTGGGGAGGACATGTGAACAAACAAGAGCTTCACCTTTTGATATTTTTAATGAAAGTTTCTAGAATTTTGCAGCAGTACGCTTTGATGTGGCTGGGTCATTCCGTTGCTGAAACCTGGCATAGCAGCTTTTACACCTGTAATAGTTTAGTTCGCATAGCCCTTCGTGTGCTTCTGGGATGTGCTCAGGACATAATATACAGGAAAATGATCTCAGGATAGTTTTCAAGGATATTATTTTTCCAAAATACATATCTAATGATAATAATGAGGAACATATTCCAGGTTTGCTGGTGCGTATTCGCTTCCCGTGTGCCACTAGTGGAGATTCAAAGTAGTGACACTCCGAAGGGGACTAACGGAGTAAAGCGGCAGCAAGGCAGCAAGCCTCCGCAGACGTTGCCCCTGACCGGGCTGTGGGAGCCCTGCGTGGCCTCCTCCCTCTGGCTTTGCCCAAGCTCAAAGGCAGCCTAAGATGCTGATACAGCTGATGTTCTCGCAGCCTGGCGCCCCACCCTCCACCTGAGCGCCTGCAGACTCAGCAGTGCTTCTAAGCCCCTAAACTCTGAGATTGTCCTCGCGGAGGATAGGGAGGGGGAATCTCCGCTTGCACTGCCCCACCCCCTCCCCCCACCGCAGCCACGCACTCCGCCACAATCGCAGCATTGTTGCCACGTTTAGGCAAGCGGGATGAGAGGGCCCCCTGAGAGAGCAGAGTCCACCAGGCAGGGGCAGACCCAGCACCATCCGCGGGAAGAACCAAGGAGAAACACCAACTGCAGAGCAATGTCCTTCTGGCCTGGTGATCCAGAAAAAGTGACCTCTCGCCAGGTTAAGACCACGCTGCGCCAGGCTACCCCCCAATGTCAGTTGCTCTCGCTTTGAGGCTCAGATTTACACCTCTTAGCTCCTCCTCAATACCACCGGGCAGGCTTTGGGCTGATAAGGGAACAACCTCTGAAAAGAGCGAATGCTGTGGCCAGCGTTACTGACTGGTAAGGGTAAGATTTGAACTTGTGTGTTCGACTCTTTCCACGCCTGTCTCCCGTTTTCTCAACATTCAAGCCCCGTGGGCCATTTCAGGACCACTCCAACCTGAACAATTCATGGTTTGTGTAACTTAGAAAAAGCTTTATACGTGAAGAATTTGAAGGCAAGGGCTTAGACCTGAAATATAAATAAGAAGCTGAGGGGTGGGAGGTAAAAAAGAAGCATCAGACTGGAGATTCAGGAGGTACAGGGAAAGCCATAGGAGTAAATCATGGTATATCAAAGCCATAGGAGGAAAGTTAGAAGACAGGTAAACTTTTTTAAAGACTTCTTGATTTCAAGAAGCAAACTATCATTTACTAATTTTAGCAAAATGAAGATATATTTCTTATAAACACATGGGTCCGGTCACATAATGTATGAGCAAGCCACCAAATCCAACTCACTGCCATTAAGCCGGTCCTGACTCATAGCAACCCTACAGGGCAGGGTAGAGCTGCCCAGTGGGTTTCTGAGACTAACTCTTTTGTTTAATTTAGAGAACATTTATTAAGTCTTAAGAGAGACAAAGATAACACAAAAACATAGACACATCCCCCGGATGAGGGAGGCCTCCAACATGAGGTTGAAATGGAGTTCAAGGGTTCACAATTGAGACTCGAGATAAATGGGGTTGTGGAGGGTGGGGGGTGGGGACAAAGTAAACAGTCTTAAGAACATGATTGGTGGCAGATCAATACATCACAATTACACTACAGAAACAGGAGCAGGACTAGATAGATAGAAGGGCTTATAAGATTAGTCCAGGGCCTTCCAACCACAGCAGTCAGGGCCAAACTGATAGCTGTACCATCTTCCGCACAGTGACCACCATCAAGGACACATCTACACTAGCCCCTAAGAGAGAGACAGCCCCTTCTTGGGCTGGCCAGAGAGGGATGGAGGCAGTCCTTGCTCCAAGACATACTGCCTGAGAGCAAGATAATCCACAACCTTGGATAAAGATCAGAAAGCATTCAATGGAGGCTAAATTTATGTGGGACTCTACAAACGGATTCGGGGCTGTCACTGCCATTCATACCCTTTGGCAAACCAGGGTGTTCAAAGTTTAATTCCCCCTCTAATACAATCCCTCCTCTGATCATAAATTATTATTATTAATTATTC
>NW_022111316.1:1475201-1498653 GCF_000313985.2 Echinops telfairi | reverse complement strand
TTATCTTCACATTTCTGTTGAACACCTTCCCTACATTTTCATAGGTCCTTAACTTGTGAAGCCTAATATACATGTATGTGTGTGAATACACATATATAATACACATATGATCACAATAACTTTATTTTCCAGTCAGGCATCTCTGCACCAGACTCTAGTTTGAAAGATCAGAAAGTAAGACAACAAACCATGACAACAGAAAGTCCTATTTTTCTGACCCTATAAAGGCAGAGGTCACTGCAATTCCTAGAAATAAGGGAACTGACGTAACTGGGACAGCCACCCACACTCCCTACTACTATTATTCTGTCCACTTTCAGTCAACAAAGGAACACAAAAGTAAGTATGGAATTTTGTCAGAATAATAACATCTGTGATTTGATAGGGGGCGGTGGGGTGGGGGAATATCTAAGGATCGAAAAGTAATGGAACATAAGCAGCTAAAGGATTAGATTTCCTTCTCAATTTTAAGTATTTTGTGCAGGAATAATAATTTAATGTTAATTTATGTACAGTTTTCCCACAGAAAAGAAGTACATTATCCTCTCATTTCTCTACTGTGTCTTAAAGAAAATGCCACACCACCTATGGATAAGCAAGGAAACAAGAATAGTGGGGGTAAGAATCCCATGGTTGTCTCTATTTCTTTGCCTCTATTATGAACTCCTTAAATGGAGAACGCATGGACGTGTTCTGCCACAGTTGTGTGGCATCGACATTTTCCACTTTCAGCCTGAACATACAAACTGAAAATCAGACAAAACAGCAATTATTAAACTTAATATCATTGATATTTACATAACCCAACACCAGCACAACCTACTCATAAACCCAGAAGATATAACCTGAGTCTGAAAATGGATAGAAAATCTCTTTCTTGGATCTATCCCTTTTTCTCCTGTCAAATTAAACTGATGGCATAGCCCTCACTGAGATGGTCAGATTATAGGACTAGATGAGCGGCTTCAAAAAGTTCATGGAAAATTCTATTACCTCTTAATTCCATTTCTCCATGAACTTTTGAAGACCCATCATATTCAGGAGAAATGGCAGATCTTGGTGAACAGTGAACATAATACTCTCACCATCATCCCCATGCATTTCGATGTTCCACCATCAAATCCCATAAAATGTAGCTGGTTACACCCTTTTACATTACATTGTCAAATGATGGACGAGAGAGAGAGAGCAATAGGATTAAAGCATTGTATAGGAAAATTCCCAGGATCTTAATTCTAATTAATTTATTTAAGATCTTTCTGATCCTCCACCAAAATTATACGAAAGGCGTACATGAAGCAAACAGAGATATCTAAATTTCCTCCTCTTTTCTTTGTTTTAATCTAATAACACTAAAGATATGAATCCCATATCCCCTTCCCCACATATATGGTCTGAGTATTTGGGAGGAATAGTTAAAATGTGTCTGAAAAGAAATATGTCTGTTTTGGGTCACATTACTGCTTTTCTAATGAGATTCTCCCTTATCCAAGAAGACAAATGGGTCAGATCCTATTTGGTGCAATAAAGCATTCCAACTCCCAGTCTATAAAGATGGGGTTGATGTACTTTTCTATATTTCTACCACTAAGTACAGCTAGAAATCTTAGACAAATATAGGAAGATTCTAAAGTGGAAGGGCTAAGGACCTTGAAAACCAGAGGATCCCAACACCACTGAGTCTGTTTGTTTGTGTAACTGGTGGTACGGTGAGTTAAGTGTTGGGCTGCTCTTTGCAAGGTCATAAGAGTAAGCCCACCAGAAAGATTAGGCTTCTTGTTCCCATCAAGACTTACAGTCTCCGAAACCATAAGGGACAATGAAGTGGACTCAATGACAGTGGTTTATGGATTATAACTATTAAAAAGGTCCCTGGCAGTTTACATGTTTCAAACTGGTGTCAAAAGGAGTAAAATGGTTACTCAACTGGTAACCAAAAGATTGGAGGATTGAGTCCCCCTACAACACATCATAAGACAGTCCTAGCAATCCAGTCCTAAAAATTCCACCATTGAAAACCCCATGGAGCACAGTTTTACCCTGTCACACATGGAGTTCCCATGAGTCAGCATCAACTGGATGGCTACTGGCATACAACTACCAAGAAATTGAATTTGTAATTTTTAAACTTCTGAAAAAAATAATCTTGCCCAGATGACTTCAAAGGAGGATTTATTTTAAGAAAGCATCAACACCAAATCTTCATAATTTTCAGTGGATGGAAAGTCTTGTGGATCTAGTGGCAGTGGAAGCATCTCAGCTCCAGGGCTCTGGCTCCATCAGTGTAGTTCCATGTGGCTTGTCAAGAATGTCTCACAGGGAGAGGAAGCAGAGGGATTGTGTGTCTGGGCTCAAATGAGGTCATCAAGCTGTAACCTGATTGACAGGCTGGACCCCCACCCCTTCACTCATAATAGTCTTAAATTGACACCAGATTATGAAACTATCACAGGCAGTGTCTTAACCTTGGATGTCTCCTGAGCTCACCAGGGGAACACTATGATAAGTATCAAACGGCATCAGAGGGAGTCAACTGTTCCTTGAGCAGGAAGGACAAAAGATTCCGATCACTTTTAAAGATAGGTCTTCTCCAGCCCCATAGTGAGCTGTCAGGTGCTTGTAGGCGACATCTGTATAGTAGCCTTTTTATGGAGGGCTATTGTACGAACATCTCTCCATCTGGAGAATGTGTATTTGGTGTTACCTCTATCTCAGAATGGTGGAGATCTTTCTCTAACACTAGAGGCGGTCTTCCAAGCCCTTTGATTAAGAGTATAGAGATTAGGCCACATACACTTTCATCCAGGTTCTCAGTTTCCCACAACTGCAGAATTAGGTTAAAATTTAGCAATGTCATTTATTTTCCCATTTAACCCATTTTGAATTTGTTCCAGTTTCTATTATATCCTGCTTTCTTTTGGATTGAGATTTTTTTCTGAATTTTATTTTGTTGACATTGTTAGGGGCTTTTTGTATGATTTTCTTTATATGAAGTCCACGTTAGGTAATCTATAGAGACAGTAACTAGATTAATAGTTCCTTGGGGTTATGGCAGGATAATAAAAAGTTAAGTTGCCCAGAAACTAACTTATTACCATCTTTATTTCAAATAACCCATATTTGTGCCCATTCCAAAGAGGTGACCCAACAGACTGGGAAAAGTATTGAACAATATCATTGATATAATATTAAAATTTCATTGTAAAATTTTGTAGAAGATAACCCATAATCAGTTGCAACAATAAATTGATAGTGGACTTCCAAAAACTCAAGCTGAATTCAGAAGAGGATGTGAAATGTGGGCTATCTTTGCCGATGTCAGATGGATCTTGACTGAAATCAGAGAATACCAGAAAGACGTTTCTCTGTGTTTATTGACTCTTCAAAGGCATGTGCCTGTATGTTTTGTTAGGTGCCATAAAGCCGGTCCCCGCTCATAGTGAACCTATTTCAGCAGAATGAAAAGCCACCCATGCCTGTGCCCGCCTCACAATTGTTCTTAATGGTTGAGCCCATTATTGCAGCCACGATGTCAACTCATCTCATTGAGGATCTTCCTATTTTTTGCTGCTCCTCCCCTTTATCGAATCTGATGTCCTTCTCCAGGGACTTGTCTCTCCTGTAACATGTCCAACGTTTTGCTAATCTTATCTCGAAGAAGCATTTGGGCTATACTTTGTCCTTGTTTGTTCCTTTGGCCGTCTATGACACTTCAATACACTTTGCCAGCACCGTAATGCAAATGCATCGATTCCTCGTCCGTCTTCCTTAGTCAATGTCTGACTTTCACATGCATAGAAGACAACTGAAAACACCATGGCTTGGGTCAGTCTTCGTCTTCAAATAATACCCTTGATTGTCAACGCTTTAAAGAGGACCTTGTGCAGCAGATTTGCCCAGTACAATGCATCATTTGACTCTTGACTGTGGCTTCCATGAGCATTAATGCAAATCCAAGCAAAATGAAATCCTTGACAACTTCCGCTTTTTCTCCATTTACCATGATGTTACCTATTGCTCCAGTTGTGAGGATTTTGATTGATTTCCTTTACACTGAGTTGTAATCCATACTGAAGGCTGCAATCCTTGATCTTCATCTGCAAGTGCTTCAAGACCTTCTTACTTTCAGCAAGCAAGGTTTTGTCATCTACATAGGCCTTCCTCCAATCCTGATACAGCATTCTTCTTCATAAAATCTAGTTTCTCTGGCGATTTGCTCAGTATACAGAGTGAATAAGTATGGTCAGAGGATACAACCCTGACACACACCATTCCTGATTTAAACCATGCTGTGTGTCCCTTGTTCTGTTCTACAATGACCTGTTGATCAATTTACAGGTTCTGCCTGAACACAGTGATGTGTTCTGGAATTCCCATTGCTCTCAAGTCTATTCATAGTGTTTTATGATCCACATGGCTGAATGTCTTTGCATAGTCAATAAAAAAACAAGTAAACATCTTCCTGGTGTCCTCTGCTTTCAGCCAAGAGCCATCTGACATCAACAATGACATCTTTTTCTAAATCTAGCCTGAACCTCTGGAAGCTCCCAGTCAATGTACTACGGCAAAAACATTGTTGGATCATCTTCAGCAAAATTTTGCTTGCATGTGATATTAATGATATTGCTCTATGGTTTGAGCAGTCTGTTAGGTTACCTTTCTTGGGAATGGGTACAAATATGGATCTCTTCTAGTCAGTTGGGGAAATAACTGCCTTCCAAATTTCCTGGCATAGATGAGCAAGTGCTGCCAGTGCTCCATAAACTTTTTAAAATATTTCAACTGGTATTCCATCAATTCCTGGAGCCTTGTTTTGGACTAATGCATTTAGCACAGCTTGAACTTCTTCCTCCAGCACCCATAGGTTCTTGCTCATATGCTGTCTCTTGAGATGACTGAAGGTGAACTAGTTCTTTTTGATACCGTGAGTCTGTGTATTCTTTCTGTCTTCTTTTGATACTTCCTGCACCATTCAATATTTTCTCCCATAGAGTCTTTCAATATCGCAACTCACAGTTTGAAATTTTCTTCAGTTCTTTCAGTGTGACATACTGAGCATGTTCTTCCTTTTTGACTTACTAACTCTAGATCTTTGAAGATTTCATTATCATTTTTTACTTTGTCTTCTTGAGCCATCCTTTAAATTTTCTGTTCAGCCATTTGACTTCATCATTTCTTCCATTTGCCTTGTCTACTCTCTGATTAAGACAAGTTTCAGCATCTCTTCTGACATCTTTTCTTTCGTGTCCTTTTTATGACCTTTTTGACCTTTTGCTTTCTTCATGCATGTTGTACTCAATGTCATCTCATAGCCTGTCAAGTCTTCTGCCATTAGTGTTCAATGAATCAAAGGTATTCTGGACATGTTCTTGAAATTATGGTGAGATATCCTCAAGATTGTATTTTGACTCTCATGTATTTGTTTTAATTTCCTTCACCTTCAACTTGAACTTACATATGAACAATTGATGGTCTGTCTGCTCCACCATCAGCCCCTGGCCTCGTGTTGGCTGATGACATTGAGCTTCTCCATCATCCACTCCCACAGATATAATCCATCTGATTTCTGTGTATACCATCTGGAGAAGTTCACCTGTATAAGCCACCCTTTGTGCTATTCAAAAATGCATGTGTGATGAAGAAGTCATTGGTCTTGCACAATTCTATCATGTGATTTCCAGCTTTGTTTCTATCATCAAGGCCATATTATCCAACTACTGTCTCTTCCTCGTTGTTTCCAACTTTCGCATTCCAATCATCAATCATAATCAGACAAGCAATTGGTGGAATCCTTCCATTTCTTCATCACTAGCTTTAGTGGTCCACCACCTGTCTCTCAGTCTGTCCTCCGGTGGTGGCTTGTATGTTTCTGTGAAGCTAGAAGCTATGTCATTGGTATTCAAATGCTAGCAGGGTCTCTCAGGGTGAACAGGTTTCAGCAGACCTTCAGCCTTATGACAGACTATGAAGAAGGAAGAGGCTGTCCATTTCTGAAAACCTTATGGATCGTCTCAAAACATTGTCAGACACTGAAAACCTCATGAATAGAAGCAGAACGATGTCAGACAGCACCAAAAGCTAAATCCCTCAGGGTAGAAGGCACTCAAAAGATGACTGAAGAAAAGCCACCTTCTCAAAGTAGAGTCAACCAGGAATAAAACCTTTTGCACTTTCATTTGCTGATAAAGCAAAGCACAAATGGGGAGAGAGGCTGCAACACTGGCCAACATACATTTTGGTGCCTCAAATATTGGGCCTTTTACTGGTTATATTTGACCTGCTGATTCCAAAAATGGAATCAATTTTACCCAATCAGCTCTAGATTTTGAGATAGAGATCATATGCCATATATCACTCTGCTCACCCAAAAAAGTCAGGATATTTTCATTTTCTTTTTAAATTAACATCTTTTACATACAAAGGAAGCACATTGGAAATTAAAAGGAAAGGGTAGTCCATGAAAATATACCTATTTCATACCCCAAGCACAGATTTCAGAAACAAACTTTCCAATCATTCAAGATGCTCCTTTTGCGTGACTTCTGCGAGTGGGAATCTGCCAGGACAATCCCACATGCGATTCCAGCAACAGTCTGCCATCCCATGTGCATCCCATCTTCCTTTGTATCTGGTCCGCATTGTTTTTATGTCCTGGTGAAATCTCTCACTTTGCTCTTTGCTTACGTCACCAAGATTCTCTGGAAAGTGATATAAGTGAGCGTGCATGTTACAGCCAAGCCTGTGGCGATGAGGGAGCATATCCTCTACTAATTGTGTGTAATTGTCTGCCTTCTTGTTGCTGAGAAAGTTTTTCACAACAAAACCAAAGGAAGACCAGACACATGATTTTATTCACTGATGCTATGAAATGTGGGTCATTTATATGTTGACTGATCTGTGGACCATCGAAAATTCCTACTGTCAGTTTTTCCATGGGTAAGGCCAGGTAACTTAAGTGCTATACATTCAACGGCGAACCTGTACAAATTGTTTCATCAGGCCTAGCCTTATAAGTAGTGGTGGCAGTATGATGCTATCTCATGTTACCAAAGGTTCATTGATTACTTTTTGTCTTCCAACCACCATATATTCTCTCGGAGACCAATCTTTTCTTATGCAATGTTCATGTTTGGCTTTACTGTTCCAACAGCATAAGGAGTCCAAATTATGGAAGATAAGAGAAGGACACATAAAGCAAAAATATTAAGGTCTAGTTCCCTGTAAAGAACTCCCGTAGCATGGTTGCTTATGTGTTGGGCTGCTTGCATCAAGGTCAGTAGTTCAAAGCCACCACCTGCTCCCAGCAGAAAGATGAGTTTTTCTGTTCCCAGCAAGATTTACAGCTCAAAAACTATAGGGGAAAATTCTACTCTGCCCTATAGAGTCAGAGCTATAGGAGCAAAAGACTGTTGACTACATTGGGACTGATGAGGCTTGACATATGTTAATTCTCCAGGACTCATACTAACTGAACTCGAGCCAAACTATTTATGGGCTGTTAGATATTTGATGAACTGATAAACACAAGGTTAGTGGTTCAAACCCACCAACCATTCCACAGGAGAAAGAGGAGGCTGTCTACTCCAGCAAAGATTTAAAGCATCAGAAACCCTATATAGGGCCAGAATCGACGCGATGTCAATGAATTAGTACCATTTTAATGGGTATATAAATAGTATATTTGCAAACTCTTCCAAAATACTAACACCCACCTCATCTGCGTCAAATGTGAAGTATTCTGAAGTTCCATGAGGTAACTACTTTCCTTCACAACTTTGATTTTTTTGGTGTCTGTTCCTTTCAAAATGCGGGTAGAATGATAGTAAGTAAGTAATGCTGATGCTCTTTTCTTCCAGACCATACAAGTGATGGGGGGCTTGAGTATCTACTCCCTGGGAATACTGTGGACATATTTATTGCTCACCCAAAATGTGGCATTTGGAAAAGTATATCCACCTTTAGCATCAATTATAGGATACCCATTTTGGTCATCTATTTCTGTGAGTACATAATGAATCCCTTATATGCATTCATTCATCTGTTCATTGTGTTTCATGATTGCTTTTGAGCCAAGCCGATGCCAGAGTTAGAACAATAAAAATGTGCCATCTCCAAGAATTAATTTTTATACCCAGTTGAAAAGAACACAAGAATATGGAGGGCATGGGGAATCTTGATTCTTGTCCATAAAATCTTTCCAGGGTAAGAGTTTAGTTAAAAGTCCATTTAAAAAAAAAAATCTTGAGGACAGAAGGTAGCGTGTTAGAATACCGAAGGAGCATTTGGGGAAAATAAAACGATGTTAACTATGCCACGATCTTGAAGGCATTTATTTTACCATTACATATCGAACTTATATAGGGGAAGAAATGAAATTTTGGGATTCTGAGAGTCCAAGAATAATTTGGAGGAAATATTAAATTATTAAAGCAAATTTTGTCCAGTGTGCAACTGTCCTCTTTTACGCCCCCCACAAACTCCTTGGTAGAATCTCTTTATTATAAGAATGCATTTGAAATTTGATCACTTGGCTGACATTGAACACTCACTATGTGCCAGGCATTATTTCAAGTGCTTTAGATAATCAAGAAACAGACAAAGATCCCTGCCCTTATGTTGTTTTTATTCCATCAGTGGGTAATAAAATAGCAGATGAGACTATAGAATTAGAAGGGGGCGAAGGGCAGAGTAAAACCATACCCACTTCCATCAAGTCAGTTCTGACTCATAATCATCCTACACAGAAAAAAGTAGAACAGTCCCTTAGATTTTGCAGGACTGGAAATCTTTATAGGAGCCGACATCCTAAGCTTCTTCCCACTGAGCAGCTGGTGGATTTGAACCACTGACCCAATCAATGCTTAGCCCACAGTGCTATCAGGGCTCCTTTAGGGTAGAGTAAGAAAATTTCTGGGAGAGTGGCAAAGGGATATTGGATGGCCAAGGTGGGCCTTGATGAAGCATTATTAGTAAGTTATTACTACATTTTTTTAAAAACACACACACAAAAAAACTCAGTAACATAGAAGTACATGAATGAATTTCTCATTCACACATCTTTGAGTGGACAGAGATGCAGCTGACTTAGGCTGAGACTACCCACACTGGCTGTTAAGGTTCAAGTTCAGATATGCTCCATGTCTCTCATTCTCCTTGGATCCTCAGCTACTGGAGGTATGTTATTCTCCTGACAAAAGGCAGGAGTACAAAGGGCTAACTCACTCGAACATTTTCAATCTTGATTTGATCATGCTTGCTACCTGGAATTAAGTTTTTGTGGCCAATGATAGAAATGGTCATGGTGGCATTTGAGCAAAGTCTTGAAAAAGTGAAGGTAGTGGGCACTAGAGGAAGCCAGATAACTACAGGGCTTTGTGAGCCACTAGGAGGACTTTAGGAGCCCTGGTGGTATAGTGGTTACACATTGGGCTGCTAGCCACAAGGTCAGCAATTCTAAACCACCAGCTGCTCTAGGAGAGAAAGATGAGGCTTTCTACTACTCCATTAATAAACAGTTACTGTCTCAGAAACCCACAGGGACAGCTCCACCCTGTACTATAGGGCCTCTATGAGTCAGAATTAATTCAGTGGCAATGAGGGTTTTGAATTTACAAGGACTTTGATTTAAACTCTAAATGAAATAGCAGTCAAAGGAATTTGTGAACAGTAAAATAACAGTTTAAATTTTAAAGGAACACTTTGGCTGCTGTGTTGCAAAAAAAAAGGGTGGGGGAGTGGTGGTGATGGTTACAAGACAGGCCAGGAATCCATTTAGAAAGCTACTGCAGAAATTTAGGCCAGACTCCGACAGAATTAACTGACAGGTAAGAAGTAATATGATTTTAGATCTATGGTGAGGGGTAGCCAATTGAATGTCCTATTTGGTCAAACATGAGAGAAGTTAGGAGAGAAGTTAAGGATAGTGTCAGGGTTTGGGTTTAAACTAATAGAAGGATAGACTTCACATCAACTGATATTGGGGATGCTGTGGGTAGACATGGTTTTCAGGGAAGATCATGAGTTTATTCTGGACATAATGAACTGTAGACATCTATTTAATATTCAACTGGAGATGTCTAATAATTTATTAAATAGAGAATCTACAGTTGAGAACAGAAAGCTGATTTTAAATATAAATTTGAAAGTCATTGGCAGAGAGATGAGTTAAAGCCTTGAGATTGAATGAAGTCTCCAAGAAGTGAGTAAAGATAGAGTAGAGAGCCATAGATTAGAACTGCACTATCTCATACGTCTCATAGCCACTAGAACAAACGGAGAAGGGTTGCAAATGTAAAACTCATCGCACTTTTCAAAAACTTAGCACAAACAAAAAGAACATGAACTATATTGAGTCAATACTACAGCAATTCTGTTTTAGGTATCTGGAATTAAATATTCGATTACATTTAATTTTATTGTTTTATTTTATAAGTTTCTAAATGTGATATTGGAAACTATCATTTGTCCTCTGCATTAGATTTCTATTGACCAGCCTTGGGCATTTGTTTTCTAACCAACCGAGGGCAGCCGTAACTCAGGTCGGATCTATTTGAATAATATCACCCTAAGACTAGAAAGCAATTGAATTTGAGGCCAGGGAGATTAGGGAAGACCATTGCCACCATTCAGACACACACACACACACACACACACAACAAAGAATGTCTGAACTCCATTTACAAGTAAGAAGTTTCAAGGAGCCCTGGTGGTGCAGCGTGTTCAGGATCAGGCTGCTAAGGGGAAAGTCACGTGTTCAAAACCACGAGTTGTTCTGAAGGAGAAAGATGGGGCAGCCCACTCCCATAAAAATGAATAGCTTCAGAATCCCTGTGAGGCAGGGGTGCTCGGTCCTATCGAGTCAATATGAGTTGGAATCAACTCAATCGCAATGAGTAGGAAGGAGTTTTCAGGAACTATAACTGAAACAAAGATAACTGGAAAATAGACTGGAGAACAGATACATCAATTGTAGAAATAGCTCGGTTTATACAATTGAACATGAGCATGGAAGGGAGGGGGAGGGGAAAAAAGGAAAATGAGCTGATTCCAGGAACTCAAGAGGAAAGCGAATTTTGGGAATAATGAGGGCAACAAATGTATAGATGTGCTTTACACAATTGATCTATGTATTGTGATGAATTGTATGAGCCTCAATAAATTAATTTTTTTTAAAAAAAGAAAATGAGATTGCCTTTGTAACAGTTGTTACGTTTCTTTATACAGATGTATGACATAAAAGTAGTGTTTGAAATTATTCAGGGTTGTTTCAAAACTAGAACATGTTTTTGTAAGTCCGCTTCCTATGTTTAATACGGATCACGACTTATTCAAGAAACACTTATTTACCATTTCCTTTGTGTGTTTGGCTCTTTGCTAGATGTGAAAACAGTAACAGGGACAAAAATCGCATTACAAGTTACATAATCTGACCAAAGTTACACTTCACAATCCAAAAAATAACAACTCAAACTCACGGTCATCGAGTCAATTCCGACTCATTAGGAGACATTATTTTGTTCATTAAAAAAAGTTTTAAGTCCACTATGTCCTAGATAGATGGTGGGGGCAGAGAGGAGAGGGATCTTTACAAGATAGTCTTTGACTGAAGGAAATAAACTCAAAGGAAGACTCACTGCCATCTAGTCAATCCCTACTCACAGGGACCCTATAAAACAGGGCAGAACTGTCTCCGTGGCTTTCCATGACTGTGCATCTTTATGGGAATAGAAAGCCTCATCTTTCTCCTACAGAGTGGCCAGTGGTTTCAAGCTGCTGACCTTTCAGTTAGCAGCCCAAAGTGTACCCCCAGGGCTCCTGTTGAAGGAATGGCTTGGGTGTTGTTCTGAACCAAATGTTTTGATTGCTGTGAGCTGATAAGGCAGCCATTCCATATGCTTTCTCTATTTTCAAGGTATTTTTCTGAGCCCTTCATACAATGTGGGTCTGACTGGTAATAATAATTGCCAGTCATATCTGTGAATCTATTTCCAATATGTAAAGTAAAACCTTATAATTACTTACTTATATAGGACCATAAAGACATTGGTTCATGATAAGTTTTGGCAGTCAGCATAAGACAATTCTAGAAGAAAATTGCTGACAGGGAAGTGGACTTGGTGCATTAACTTCTATGTTAATGTTCTGAATTACCTAAAACATTAGGAGAGAATTTATGTGAACTACGTGCTATTGTGAATCTGCTTGGTTTTGCGGGGGTTTTTTTCACACTGAAGTAAAATAACCTGAAATCCAAGACGAGGAGATGAAAGATTAAGTCACAATTGCCATGTCTGTTCATTATGGATTTCTGAGAGTAATACTCCCTGTGTCTCTTCTGCCTTCCAAGTCTTGCTCTGAAACATCATTGAAAATGTGTGGGAAACAGGAACGGGAAGAGAGTGTACATGGACAAATTCTTTATTCTCCTATTTAAGAAGCCTGGTAGGCCAGGGTCCTGGGTGGAAGGAGAATAAGTTATAGCCTTGTTTAGTTTTTCCCTGAACTAGTTGTAGCCAGAAACAGTATAAGGAAAGGAATTCTGGGAAATGAAGTTTCTACACATAGGTAAAAAATGGTGGAACCAAGCTAACCATAAATAATTCAGTAAATTGCTTTTTTTATACATAACTTTTTACAACCACAACACAATAGCATGGATCCTCACTTTACCAATGGGAAAAGCAAAATGTAATGATAGAAGAAATAATTTTAATTCAGGTCTTCTGTCTCCAAAATGCATGCCAGTGGCACCATTTCTATGGAGAAGAGTATGGTTCCTCCTAACTGAATAGTTCCATTTTTGTGGGATCCAGCCCACATACAGATGGGTTCTAAGGGTTGGTTGTGTAATTGGAGGGAAGAAATTAAGAGACAGACAAAAGCTCTGGGGTGCTTATCTCCATGGTGCCAGGCACCAGGTCCAGGAGAAAGAGAGAAAATGCATTCTTACATCAACTAATATAGTCTTGGGGAATGCAAGCCCTCCTACTTAGAGGTAACCACATACATAACAAAGTGGGCAGTGTCTTAAACCTAAAAGTCCCTGAGCTCATTGGAAGAGTAACTTAACACCAGTGCTGGGGCAGTAAGGGGCAGTGACTGTCCCCTGAGCAGGGAGAGCAATAGCATTATTTCTGCTCCTATAGAGAAAGGAGGATATTGTCGGGATTAATCTTAGTTATGAGAATGTGATTGGGGCTCATCTCTAACTCACAAATGCAAAGGCCTCCTTTCACCCAGAGCCCTGGCCTCCCAGGCTTCTGAAATAGGAGAATACAGAATTTGTCCATGGAACACTGTCCTCCCATTCCTCAGCTTCCCACACATTTTCAATGATGTGGAAGTTTCTATGCAAATGGAAAGTCTGCACCAAGGACAAAAGAGAAGTACATTTTGGAGACACCCTAGCTAACATCTCTAACAAGTTTCTGAAAACAATGGGAAGTCTTCAGAGCAAGCTGCTTCCACACAATGGGAGACTGGTGGGAGTCTTAAATGTGATTATGTGAACTGAATTTGCGGCTATTATTCTGAATGACTTTCCCTGTTCGTAAAATATGTCCCAGCATTATAGTAAAAACACTCACCTGCAAAAAGAATAAGTTATAGCCATAAATTATGGTTGACCCCCTCCCCTCAAAATTAAAATTCAGTCATTTTACTCCACAAAGATGAAGGGATTCATCTAAGAGCCCTCTGGATCCCAACTCCCCAATGCATGTGTTACAGTAGTGACTTTATGGTTTTCCCATCTCTGTAAGAGAGAACCTTTGAATCATTGCCTGGAT
Organism: Echinops telfairi; assembly: GCF_000313985.2. NCBI lineage: Eukaryota > Metazoa > Chordata > Mammalia > Afrosoricida > Tenrecidae > Echinops > Echinops telfairi. The sequence continues at coordinate 1,484,866 of NW_022111316.1, read as the reverse complement.
GGTTTTCTCAGTGGTTCCAGTGAACGATGATGATGAAATACTTCATGTTGTAGTGTCACAGAATTCTCTTACTTTTTACACTTAAACATAAGTTAATAGTAACAAATGTCATCTTTTGGTTCCAGTACATCATGTCAGGAATCTCTACAATTACTCTAGACAAGATCCATTCAATGAATATGGTAAGTCAGAACGTTTCTAGAAATGCTATAGATAACAGTTGCATTTTCCAAAAGGAAGATAGGCAGTAAGGAGGCCACATTTTCTCTAAATTGCTAGAAATTGACTCAGCATTCTTTGGCACAATCATTTTAATATTTAAATCCTTTTTGTTGCAGAATGGTATTCCATTGTGTATATTTTCCACCATGTGTTCACACATTCACCTGTTAATGAAATTCTCACTGATGCATATAAATTACATATGAACATTCATGGATGAGACTTTGTATAGATATATGCTCTTTTTCTCTAGGGCAAATAACCGACTCATTTGGTACATGCATCCTTGAATGTTCAGCATGCAATCTTCTGTCGCTTCACCAATATAACCCAAATTCTAATCTAGTTTCATTGGAAAATATGTACAGTAGGGTTGTTTTTTTAACCTTACTTAACTCAATGAGCATGTTCAACAAATAATTCCAGGAGCTGGACTGTGTGAAGAAGAATGTGATACCGGGATTGAAAGAAGGCTCATTTACAACCTGCAGATGGCGCAGCCTTGCTTACCGACAATGAAAACTTGAAGCACTGCTGATGGTCACAAAAACTACAGCTTTCAGTATGGAGTATACCTGAATGTGAAAAGCACACAATGGTACTGATAAACATCATGATCATAGAGGAGAAATGGAAGCTGTCAAGAACTTCATTCCACTTGGATCAACAGTCAACATTCAGGGAAGCAACAGTCACGGAATCAAAGGCTTTCTTGCCCTGGGCAAATCTGCTATAAAATGTTTCCCTTCAAATTACTGAAAACAGCAAGATCAGTTTGATGACAAACGCGTGCCTGACCCAAGCCTTGGGCTTTTCAAGTGGTTCATATGCCTGCAAACATTGAACAATGAAATGAGATGTTAGGGGCAGTTGGTACATCTGGCAACAATACTGACTCTACAGTGAGTGGACTGATGGAGGAGCCAACAAAACAGTCTTAGAAGAAATCAATGAGAACTCCCCTTAGAAGCGAGGAGAGGAGATTCCTATTTGCAGACTTTGGTCAGGGCATCGGGAAAACTAATGGATAGAAAAGAGCATCCTGTGTGGCCAGTGGAAATGAGGGAGCCCTCAACAAAATGGAGTCACCCGGGAGCCACGGTGGAGCATCCAATGCTCCCGCAGGCAGCGCAGGACCCAGCAGCGTTCTGTTCTGTGCCAGCTGATCTCCCTGAGTAGGGACGCTGTGCTGAATGGCAACGCACAGGCCTCAACTGGATTTCACATTCTGCACCCCTTGCTCTTCCTCTTGGTTTCCACCAGCCCCCTGGCAGGTGCTAGAGATCCGAGGTGTAGATAATCCCTGAGATACTTGTGGAAAAAAAAGAAGAAATATCAATTTATGGATACAGAGTTTCTAAGGACGTTCCCAGGATCCTGGAGAAACTGTGCAAGTGGTAGGCATTGGAATTGATCTCTCTTTCTGGTGGTCACATACTGCATGACACCATGTTTTCCCTATCTTGTTAACACCTTTTTTTTTTTTTAAGCATTCTCTTCATGTTCAATGTGTGCTTGTTTGTCTAGGTCAGTAATCTAAAAGTTCCTTACATACCATCTCTTTTCTAACAATCTACAACACAAAAGCTGGTTTGGATGGCTTACCATAGGAATTCAATAATTATGTGTCCGCAGTGGCACCACCAGGGTGGTGAGCTGGGCTTCAGGTGGGTTAGACCACAATAGGTGACACCAGCACCTGGCCCACATCTATTTCCCTTGGTCCTCGAGTTCTGTTGGCCTTCTCAGGGCTGTTCAGTTAGCAAGAGAGCAGCCCATCACCCAAGTCCTTCATGATGCCGCTCCCCCATCTTGGGAAGACCAGACAGGTGAGGCTGCAGTGTGAGCCCAGTGGACAGAACGTGGAAAGAACGTGGGCCATGCTGTCTGTCCCTCAGTTGGGGACTTTGCTAGGTGAGGCCTGGATGCTGGCCTGTGTCCCCATGTTGGAGACCATGCAGCTGCTCCCCCAGTCTTTGGCAGAACCAGTCCCTATTTTATCCCTGTGAAACCATGCAAATATAAGTTCATTTCCGCCAGGCATCACACATTGCCATTTTAAGGTGTCATTTTAAATTGGTGGATTGCTATGTCACTGCTATTGTGATGGCATTGGTGATAGGCAGAAATGACAATTTACGAGTAAGAGCCAGACAAAAAAACAGTACTAAGGTCTGGTAATGGAGGAGGGCCACATGGAGGGGGTGGTGGACCACACTGGGTGACTCCACCCCTAGCGAATCACTGCTTCTCAGCAAAGGAATAAATACAGGCATATGACACCGGACGTTTATTATCTCCATAATTGTTCATTCCTATTGAGATAGCTACCAAATCAGCAGCGCTGAGAGTCCTTTTATTGACCTCACCATTCTGGAAAGACTAAGCTTTCTATAAATCCACTTGAATATGCCAGCAATGCATATGGATAACCCCATCCTCACCTATCCAGACGGCCAGTAACTGGATGACTATTCTTGTCTGTTCCAGATAGCCTGTATTTTAGCACTGAACATCATGAGTACCATCATTGCCTCGATTGGTGTCTTTCTTCTGATAGTGGAGCTTATGGTGTATACTTTCAGTTCAGTGAAAGTTATTTGGCCCCAGGTAAGTTCTGGATTTCTATGGGAATTTAAACCCCATTTTATAATTACATTTTAACTGATTTAGTGAGCTATCAGAATATTTGAGTTCAGGGAGTCTCCAACTTATGACATGCTTGGATTATTGTAAACTGCACCTAATGACAATTTAGGAGGTTCTATGAGCTGTGTATTTTTATGAAACTCTGTGTTCAAATATATCTATAAGTTTGTGTGTAGTGTTTCTGGCCCCCAGGTACAAGTAAAGATCAAATTTATAGATACTGATAATCAAAGACAATAATATTGAAAACAGAGAGAGAGAGAGAGGTATTTGACTTATCACAAAAGCAACTTAAACTGTGGAGGTGTCAGAATAGAACACCGTCTTAAATCAGGGAATACCAGTATTAGGCAAGGTATAGAGGTGTGACCTTCATTATTATTTACTCTTTGGCATATGCAGCTACCAAAAATGTTACAACTTATATTCCCCACTTGGAACTTCCAGAAGCCTCAAGTAACAAATGGAAGGTACTATAAACTTTACTAGTGATATTTTGAATGTTATTGTTGGTAGGTACCACTGAGTCAGTTCCAACCCATAGCGACCCTATGCACAACTGAAGGGAACACTTCCCGGTCCTGAACCACCCTCATCATTGATCCTGTGCTTTAGCCCATTGCTGCAGCCACTGGGTCCATCCATCTCGCCGGGGGCCTTCCTTTTTTTATGCCGCCCCTCCAGTTTACCCAGCATGATGTCCTTCACCAGGGACTGCTCTCTCCTGACAACACATGCAAGATGTTGTCTAAAGTATGCAAGATGAAGTCTCACTCTCCTTGCCTCTATAGAATATCTGGCCTTACTTCTTCCAAGACAGATCGGTGTGTCCTTTGAGCAGTCCATGGTACTTTCAATATGCTTCTCCAGCACCACAGTTGAAGTGCATCAATTATTCTTCTGTCTTCTTTATTCATTGTCCAAATTTCATGTGCATATAAGGCAATTGGAAATACCGTGGCTTGGGTCAGGTGCACTTTAGTCGTCAAAGTATTATCCTTGCTTTTCATTACTCTGAAAAGATCTTGTGCCGCAGGGTTACCTAATGGAACATGTCTTGATCTCTTGACTGATGCTTCCGGGAACAGTGCTTGTGGATCTAAGACAAAAGCAAGACAAAATCTTTGACAGCTTCAACCTTCTCTCCATTTATCATGATGCTGCAGTTGAGAGGATTTGGTCTTCTTTACATTGAGTAATAACCCCCACTAAAGACTGCACTGCTTGATCTTCATCAGCAAGGGCTTCAAGCCCTTCTTACTTTCAGCAAGCAAGGTTGTGTCATCTGCACATCGAAGGTTGGTAATAAGCCTTCCCCAAATCCTGATGCCACACGCTTCTTTATATCGCCCAGTATCTCTGATTATTTGCTCAGCATACAGATTGATTGAGAATGGTGAGAGGATTCAACCCTGATACACACCTTTCCTGATTTCGAACCAAGCATTATTCCTTTGTCTGTCCGCACAATTGTCTCTTGATCCATGTACAAGTTTTGCATAAGCACAATGAAGTGTTTTGGAATTCCCTTTCTTCTCAAGGTTATCTATAGTGTGTTATGAGCCACACAATCCAATGTCTTTGCATAGTCAATCAAACATAAGTAAACATCTTCCTGGTAGTCTCTAAGTGAGTAAGCATTATATTCTTGCTCATATGCTACCTCTTGACATGGTGGAATATTGACTGTGATTTTTGGTGCAGTGACTCTATTCTTCCCATCTTCTTTTGACACTTCCTGCATCGTTCAGCATTTTGCCCATAGACTCTTTCAATATTGCGACTGGAGTCTAGAATTTCTTGAGTTCTTTCAGTTTAAGATATGCTGAAAGTGTGCCTCCTTTTCTGGTCTTCTAACTCTAAGTCTTTTCACATGTCATTATGTTACTTTGTCTTCTCAGCCTGCCCTTTGAAATTTTCTCTTCAACTCTGGCTACATCATTTCTTCCATTTGCCTTAACTATGATTGAGAACAAGTTTCAGATTCTCTTCTGACATCGACATTGATCTTTTCTTTCTTTCTTGTCATTTTAATGACCTTCTGCTTGCTTCATGAATGACGTTCTTGATGTTATCCCACAGCCATTCTGCCTTTCTGTCATCAGTGTTCAAGGTGTCCAATCTATTCTGGAGATCTCTCAAACTCCAGGTGGGATGAACTGAGTGTCATATTTTGTCTCTCATGAACTGGTTCAAAGTTTCTTCAGCTTCAACCTGAACTTACAAATGAGCAATTGATGGTCTGGTACACAGTCAGCCCCTAACCTGTTTCAGCTGCTGATATTGAGCTTCTCCATCTTCTCTTCCCACAAATGTAGTCCATTTGATTTCTGTGTATTTGACCTGGCGAATTCCATGTGTATAGTGTTTGTGTTGCTAAAAAAAAGATACGTTTCATGATGAAGTCGTTGGTCTTGCAAAATTCTATCATGCAAGCTCCAGTTTAGTTTCTATCACCAAGACCATATTTTCCAATCACTCTTCCTTCCTCTTTGTTTCTAATGTTTGCGTTTCAATTGCCAATAATTATCCATGCATCTTGATGACTTGTTTGATCCATTTCAGACTGAAGACATCGGTAGAATTCTTAGTGGCAAGGGTGGCGAGGCTTAATCTCACATATTTTGGACATCTTTTCAGGAGAGACGAGTCTCTAGAGAAGGACATCATGCTCAGTAAAGTAATGGGACGATGAAAAGGGGGAAGACCTTCAACAAGATGCGTTGACACAGCAGCTGCATTGACAGGCTCAAACTGAAGAATGGTTGTAAGGATGGCATGACTGGGTAGTGTTTCATTCTGTTGTGCATGTGGAGTCGAATCAACTTGATGGCACCTAGCAACAACAACACCAAACATTATACTCAATCCTTGATTCATGGGACAGTCAGATATTTTTATAGTGAGCAGCTCAGTTCCTTCTAAGTACCCACATTTCGGATGCCAGGTGTCCCCCTGGCCTTAACTCGGCAAATTTGTTGCAGCAGTACTTAATCTCTGGAGAGAATAGCATTCTTATTTAACTATGACACCCAAAGACTTATATTTGATGTCAAGGCTTTAGTCTACAGACAGGTTGAACTGTGTACATGTGTAATTTGGAATGCATGTGTACTTGATTCTGCATGCATATTAGTGTGGACATGTTTGCACTGTCAGCTTGCTGAGCATGTCAGTCTGTCAGCACTTCAGTGTGTCTCTGCTCGTGTTTCAGTAGTTGTGCACATGTGTGTGTGGCTGTGCATGCATAAATATGGGCTTAATGTACATCTGTCTGTATATGCTTAGTGTGGAAAGAGGTGGTTAGAAGGATAAGGAGAAGGGAGTCAATGTTCAGCAGTTTGGTTAAGAATTGGAGCCATACAGACCAAAACTTTCTCGATGGCTTCCTTTTCTCTTTGTGAGAAGGTCAAAATAGGTGGGTCTTTGACCAAGATCTAGAAACCACCATTTCTGAATTAAGCCTATGGGAGATTGCCTGTTTCTATGTTCCTTGCCTAATTAAGCTCTCCTTCAGCTCTAAACATTAAAAAAAAATCAAATCCATTGCCAAAGGGTTGTGACTCATAGCGACCTTGTGTATTACAGAGTAAAACAAGCTTAAAACATTACGATGTTTGCTCAGGGTGGCAGGGGTAGGCACTTCATAGTATTTTTTTCTAAGCCAGGAGAGTCTAAATTCCAAATTCTTTTACCACAAAATACCAAGTCCAACTGAAAATCAGTTCAGTGGCACATCACAAGACCGTGTCCTATTGCTTTGAGGAGTGCTATTTTATCCTACTGGATACCTTAAAATGAAATCTTTAATAAATATAAACATTAAGAAATTGCTTAAGACCTTATTTGCATAATAGCAAAGTCAGTCTTACTGAGTTGGAATGTGATTATGCCCTTAACTCTTTCACAAAGCATTATCTCTTGAACTACTAAAGGCCATATTCACAGGAAATCCAGAATTTTCATCTTGTTGACACTCCTAAATTACTCAAAAACATGGGAGGCTACACAGTCAATCCTGACTTCAAACCCCTATTTGATAGGATCTTGGAGCATATCAGTAGCCCATCAATACCCCAGCACTTTCTACTACCATGGCTTCAGTTACTATTCAATGGTGTCACTGTAAATATATTTACCAGTGGCTCATGATGGTCTTGTCATAAAATCACTGTGGGCCTCTCAGACTTGGCCTTTCAATATTACAAATTCTCTGTTCTTGTCTGCTGCCCAACTCTCTCCCAAGAATTTGGGTCTTTTGAGGTCTGGTACCCTAGATACAGTCACAGCAGGAGACAGCCTGGTAACCTGCAGGACACTTCAGCCTTTGTGTGTTTCCCAGTGACCAATCCAAACCTTTTCCCTCATTGTGGGTTACTTCTTAGGACCTTTTCTAACAACAGCTATGATTCTACACACCTCTCCATTTAAAAACTTCGAACCACGGGAAAATCCCAACCTCATCTTCTCCAGAAGGTTCAGTGAGTTCAGTGAATGTTTTCTAACTTTAGCCACCACAAGTAGGAAAACATAGTCAATGATTCCTACTGTCCATTTGGCAGAAATATGACAGATTTTCATCATCTCTCATAAGCAATTATAATAATAATGATGATAAAATATATTCACATGTGTATTCATATGACTGATGGTGAAAATATATTGGATCATTTTCTCTGTCATATTTCAATTTCCTGAAATTTTATAATGGTTTTATGCTTTTGAAAATATTAGCATGCCAAGATCTGTAAGAAATGTAATTAATTTCATTTAATTTCATTTTTGGATACAGAAAAGTGCTCAAATTCTTTCAATCTATTTACTCCTGTATACATCCTTGGAGTTATTTCTGTCAACTATGATGACCAATTGGATAAACAATGCAAAACATAGAAGATAATAAAGATAAAGTGAGTATCTTATTTCTCCATTATGAATCACAAGACACTGGCTTCTGTTTTGACCCTTTTTGAAGAACTGAGGTTGTCCTAAGAATTGAGTACACGGATTATCCTCTTTAAATTGTGATTGTAGGTAGCTAAAACACTATTGTGCATGTTAAGAGTTACAATTGAAAGTAAAGAATCTTTCCTAAAGAATGATGTGTCTTTATTATATTTCTATCTCCACTCCTAAGTGGATGAAACAAGTAGTAGATAGATGATTTTCTGGCTCACATCTCTTTAATTCAACACATACTCTCTTGGAAAGTAAAAACTCTGTAGCTTTTGTTACCAGGCATAAGGCTATGGGGCCACTAAGGTCTTAGACTGGCGAGTCTCAGACTAGAGGAAGACCAGTTGAATATCAAAGTAAGTGACTGAGGCATCAGAAAAATACATGTTGAACACCATTTCCAGTACTGCAAATTTACTACTTCCTCTACACCCACTAACGACTTCATGTCTGAAAGCAAACTTTATCTCTGGTTGTCCTCAACGCCATAGAGTCTCCGAATTTAGCTGACAGATATGTCTGCTCTTTCCTCTTCAGTGCTCTCTCCACAGACCTCATCATAAGGGCCAGTTATACTCTGCCCTACAGCGTCTCTGTGAGTCACAATCTACTCCAAGGCAGTGGTTTTGGTTTGGTTTGGTGTACCTGGATGAAGGTACCGATCCCCTCAAACTTCAAAAGATGGCTAGGAATATATGCCTTCAGCAGCCCAAGCATTGAAATGCATTTATCCTAAAGAACAAATGACCCATCCTATCAGCCATTACTGTGATAAGACAATGAGAATGACAATAACAACAAAACACCATCGTAAGTGGGAGCAGCCCACGAGAAGCATTTGTCCGAGCCGGAGTGGAAACGTGTTGGTGGTGCTGGTGGCCAACTCACCTATTTTCCAAGGAGTTTCTCAATCCCAGCTCGTGGTGAGCCCAGGTGTGCAGAGTAGATCTGTGCCCCGTAAGTTTTTCAAGGCCGTGGCCTCTCAGGAGTAGATCGACAGGTCTCTGCGTCGCTTTGAACTGCTAACCCTCTAGTTAGCAGTTGCACACTTACGGTTTGCACTCCCCAAGAGTTTTAAAAAGCAAAATAAAACTGTCATTGAGTCACTACCAACTCACAGTGACCCTATGGTAGAACTGTCTCTGTGGGTTTTCTGAGACTAGAAGTCTTTAGCAGAGTAGAAAGCCTCGTCTTTCTCCCAAGGTGCAGCCAGTAATTTTGAACTGCTGTCTTTGTGATTATCAGCCTAACTCATAACCACTCCGCCACCAGGGAATCTAGTATGAAAAAATTCCGGCATTTAAAGCTACACCCAAAGTCATTAGATTTTTTCCCCTAGCAAAGTGTCACTGTGTGGACCGTGCATGGCGGAGATTATGGAGCACTAAAACTCCTTTCAATGGGAGTTCACTTAGGAGCTGAAAACTAAGCAAGAGGTGGAAGCTCTTATAGAGAATGTAATAAACGGCAAGCTGTGATCCACAGATTAGGTTTCCATTGCTCCAGCTTCTGTAAGATGCCATCTATTTCACATGTGCCTCTCAAAGGAATTGTCTTCCGTGTGGAGATTTAGCCTGTGAGTATCAAGAAAGAGAATAAGAAATCCAATGTAAAAAAAAAAAATTATATGATCCCTTCTTCTCTTCTACTAATTTTTAAAAAGTCATTTCAAATAGAGATTGCTTAAACACGCAAGCAAACAAAAAATGCAAATTAAGATGGCACATATATGGATGGTAAGTAAATCAATGTGACTCTGTCACATAGTGTTCGTGGAGATGACTGGATGAGAAATAAGGCCAAAGAAGTACTAAAATTATGACAGAATGGCATGTTCT
>NW_022111316.1:1467590-1469559 GCF_000313985.2 Echinops telfairi | reverse complement strand
CAACTCTTCTACTGGGTAGACTGTGCGTATTTGTATTTGTCATTGTTCCAGAGGGAAAATGCATGGCATTGTTCTTTTGCCTGTTTGCTTTTGCAGGCATATACTAGTAATCCATGTGACTTGCAAAAGCACGTGCACACAGTCTTTTCCTCTCGGTAGAATTGTTTTGGGACCCAAGTTTCTATCAAAACATGTGTCAATTTATTCTGAATGATACTTAAGATCTGTGGTGTGCATCCAACACAGCTTACACATTCTCTATCCCGGAGGTGAACATCCAGAGATAGCCAAATTCCAATCCCCTTGCCTTTTTGAACAACTAAACAGTATCTTTATACCTGACCCCTTAGGAAAGTGTAAGCATGGATTTACTATGTGTACCCACTGCCATGGAGTCAGCATGACCCTATGTAGGATTTTTAAGACTATAAATCTTTCTGGAACAGACAGCCTCACCTTTCTCTGGTGGAGTGACTGGTGGATTTAAACAGTCCAATGCTTATCCCACAATGATGTGTGTAGATAGATAGATAGATAGATAGATAGATAGATAGATAGATAGATAGATAGATAGATAGATAGATAGATGATGGACAGCCTCAGACAAAAATCCAAATGTCTTTTTAATTTGTCTAAGTCCAATTACTCCCTAGTATGGTTTCCTCTGATGTGCTTGCTCATCTAGTTCAAGAAATTTGGAAGGCAAACATCTGGCAAACTGACTAAAGAGACCCACATCTGTGCCCATTCCAAAGGAAGGGAGCCTCAAAAGAGTGGAAATTGTCTAACAATATCGTTAATACTGTTTGAAAAAACATGCGAGAAAAATTTTACTGGAGATAATTTAAAAAGTATCTCCACCAGAGGTATAAGCTGGATTCAGAAGAGAATATGAGACAAAGAATATCATTGCTGATATCAAATGAATCTTGGCCAAAGCAGAGACTATCAGGAAGATGGCTTGCCTGTGTTTTATGGACTACACAAAGGCATTTGACTGTGTGGACATAGCAAAGTATGGATGATGTTGTGAAGAATGGGAGTTGTAGAACCCTTGTCTGCATGCAATACATGTACATAAATTGAGGTCACTGTTTGAATAAAGCCAGGGGATACTTACTGGCTTAAACTTGGGGTGGGCAGAGTATGCAGCAGGATTGTAGTCTTTCGCCTTGCTTATTCAATTTGTATACCAAGCAAGTAAACCAAGAAGTTGGGCTGTGTGGAGAAGAACACAGTCTTGGTGTTGAAGTAAGCCTCAGTCACAACCTGAGTGGTCCAGGAGACACTCCCTTCCCTTTCTGAAAAGGAAGAGCACTTGAGACCCTCACTGATGAAGTGAAAGACCACAGCCTTCAGTAATGGATTCCATCTCAACACAAAGAAACTGAAAATCCTCACAACAGGGACAACAAAGAGTATCATCATGAACACGGAAAAAATCAAAGTTGTCAAGCATTTCATTCTTCTGCCCACAGAAGCAAAAAAACAAAACTCACTTCTGTCCAATCAATTGTGACTCATAGTGACCCTATCGGGCAGCATAGCTCTGCTTCAGAGAGGTTCCGAGACTGTAAGTCTTTACAGGATATGGTAGTTACATAATCCGTTGTCAACCTGAGACTATTAAGAGTGAAGGGATGGAAGTGCTAAGGAGATAAATAGTTCACTGGAGGCAGGACACACACTCACTTCCTGCGAGACATTGCTGTTGACAAGACACATGGAGCTACCCTAGAGCCTGGAGCTGGAGGAGCCACGTGGAGCATTGAGATGTTTCCACTGCCACTGGATCCACAAGACCTTCCACCCACTAGCCTGTGATTTTCCTGCATTCGCCATCATTGCATGTGTTGTGTGAGTATGAACAGGAATTTACAGGTTTGTATCAGACATATGGGTGAATATCAGACTTATGGACTTGATCTGGACTGGGCTGGGATGTTTTCTCAATATGCAATTGCTCTTT
>NW_022111316.1:1464568-1466872 GCF_000313985.2 Echinops telfairi | reverse complement strand
CAGAAGCTTAATCCACATGTATTTCCCTTTCACCTTTTTTTTAACTGAAAATAGATCAAATGATAATATGTTTTACCCTAACCACGTCTGCCATAATCAACTTTACAATGCTCTGTGTCTGATAAGAAGGCTATTCACATCCCTCAACTATGGTCAGAGGGGATTCACCAGAAGCTTAATCCATGGTCGGGGGGTGGGGACCTGCAAATGGATTTTGGACTTCCACTTTCATCCATATCCTCCTGCAAACCAGGTGTTCACAATTTAAACTCTAAATACCATTCTCTCCTTTGGATTTCAATTTTATTGCTTCTGCTAGCCAGGCACCATCTAGTTTCTTGATGACACTTTGCTATAGCACCCATGTCTTCATGAGGTCAAGCCATAAGTGGGACTAAGCCATAAGGACTAGTTGTTCTTAGATTGGAGCTAGAATTAAGTGTGAACCCAAAATTCATTCACATGTCTATGATTTACATATGTCTCTGGTTCACCTTAGAGATATCTTTGTCATTTTACATTAGAGAACATTTCTAATCACCCCCTCTAGCATACAGTAATTCTATTGATAGTGCCATTGATTTAGGCAATGGTATAGAATTTTAAAACTCTGTTGAGAAAAAATAATTATACGAGTAAAAGCCAGTTATGAACTATAATACTTGAAGTGTTGACTTATACAGATTAAACCCTTAAGTGAATGGACACTATTTACAAAGCAAACAATGGGAGTTGGTGATAGGGCAAAACTTTCAATAACATTCATTTACAAGGAAGACCATGCCTGCCAGATTAATATATGAAAAGACCTCTTTGAACTGTTAAAAAGCAAAGCTGTCACTTTGATGACAGAGGTGTGCTTGACCATTTTTCTATTAATGATCCTATTTTTTCATTCCTATGTTTTCTCTTGTTGGTTTTCAGGAATTCCTTATGTAGTCTAGAACTCTAGATATGAAATCCCTGTCAGTTAAAATATTGTCAGTTAAAAATATTGTCAGTACCTTACACTATTCTGCCATGTCTTTTAATTTAGTCCATTTTTACATAGTACAGAAAATATAATTGTGCATATACTTATCTTTTTGCCCTATAATTTTTAGCTATATTTTCTAGAAAATGAGTTCTCAATCAGAGCACCAAAAATATTCTCTTCTGCTTCCTTTCATTAATGTCGTACTTTTACCTGGCATTTTCAGATGTCCATATCATCTGGACTCTTGTGGTGTTCGAGATACAGTTTTGGTTTTCTCTGTATGAAAAGTCTATTTTCTTAAGTACTAAACAGTCCATCCATTTTCCCAGTGATTAGTAGTAGTATCTTTAGTCATATTATTTTGTGTGTCTGTGTCTGTCTGAGCTTCTATAATTCAACAGTATTTTTATTGTTTGGGCTTTGAATATGTCTTCTTAACTTTTCTTCTTTGTAAACTTAACTAGTTTTCATGGGCTTTTAAAAATAAAGGCTAGATATCATGAGGGTAGGAGGCTGAGGGAATGGGGTTAGAAAGGGGGAACCGATCACAAGGTTCGATATATAGTCCACCCCCAGGGGGATGAATAACAGAAATGTGGGTGAAGGGAGGCAACAGACCGTGTAAGACATGAAATAACAACAATAATATATAATTGATCAAGGACTCACAAGGGTGGGAGGGTGGGGGAGGTCGGGGGAAAAGAAGAACTGATACCAAGTAGAAAGAAAATGTTTGGGAAATGTTGATGGCAACATAGGTACAAGTGTGCTTAATACAACTGAATGATGGATCGTCATAGGATTTAGAACCATGCCCCCCTCCGAAAAAAAGATAAATAAATAAAATAAAGACTAGAGTTTATTAAGTCTCTCAAAAAAATCAACTGAAATTTCATTTGGGCTGCATGAAATTTTTCAATTAATTTTGGAAGAATTTGATATTTGGTCTATTTTGGACTATTAAACCATGCCCTCTAAGACATGGAGTTTGCGTACTTTTCCATATATACAGATTTTTTTCCCTAAGTCCTTTGTTAAAATGCTTAATAAAACTTTTTTCCCCTATAGAGAAATTTTTTTTTTGAGAAACCTTATGTAATGCTGCACATGAATCCACCAGAGGCACCTGTAGCACTTGACACACCCACTCTGCCAGTGTCAAAATCATTGCCTAAAATTGCTACCAGCACAAATGAGATTGCATAGAATAACTACATGTCTGCCATTTGAACCTGGGAGATATAGATGCAGACCGTGTCAGTAAGTGATGTGATATCTATTATAGTGTGTGTGTGTGTGTGTGTGTGTGTGTGTGTGTGTGTGTGTGT
>NW_022111316.1:1461326-1463961 GCF_000313985.2 Echinops telfairi | reverse complement strand
CAAAGGAGCTTGACCTCTTCGACCTGGATGGGTTCAGGTCCGTGGACACAGTACGATGCTGGCCCCTCCAAGGAAAGGTGCCGTCACGAGGCGGGGGGAGGGGACAGGGAGCGGTGGCGCTGCTGGCGTGCTCGCGCCCCTCCCGCCCTTGGCCACAACCGTGGCTTGCGACGTAGCAGAGGCGATGAGAACCCCAGCCGAGGAAGCTGCGTCCACCTGGCTCCCAGGACTTGGCGGCCCCCCACTAGGCGCGCCGCAGGCTGGACCAAGCCCCAGGAACTCTGTGCTAAGGGTGCGACGTGAGTGTAGGGGACCCAGGCTGGGGGCCACTGGTGTTAAGCCTACACCTACCGCTGGGGGTGGGCATTCCCAGAGACCCCTAGGCCAGAGCGCTACCCAAACCACTTGAAGTTAGGAAGATCACCAATCCTTACATAAAACTCGCTGCCTATGGAATCAAAACTGACTTATAGTGACCCTGTAGGACAGAGTCGAACTGCCCTTGTGAGTTTCCAAGACTGTATTTCTTTATGGGGTAGAAAGCCTGTCTTTCTCTCATAGCCTCCGGTGAAGTCTACACAGACAGCCAACATATTCCGTAGTAGGCTCTAACTGCAACCGTGCAGACCTGCGTGGGGGTCTACTCAGTGCGACTCGCTTTCCTCTAACCAGTAACTGCGGGCTGCTGCGCTGATAGCCACTCCGATAGAAGGTTTCCCTACAACGGAGTGAGGAGATGGGTCACTTAACTGGACACTGCTCCAACAACCACCACAGCATTCTCAAACTGACAAGACTGATCTCTCAGGGACCCTCATGGGGAGTGCCAGCCCCTCCTCATGAAAAGGATGAAATTCTACCTGTGTTTCCTCTGAACACCAGCTCAGATCTGAGCAGCCCCCACGGAACAGGAGAAGAAAGCTTGGGCAAAATTTGAGGGCAACGCCTGGTCCCCAAGAGCATCCCTGGACATGGGTCTTACAGATAAGTCTACGATTGCAGAAATGCAATAGTAACCAGAAACAAAACTACAGCCTCTTGTGGACAGGGTGATTTGTACCTTGCCTGAGTGGCAGTGCCTGTGTGTTCTCTGGCGTGTCTGGAAGAGATTGAAAGTGGGAAAACTAGGTCTGGAACTTTCCAGTTCCGATTAAATCAAGGAGGGCTAAGGAGCTATCACAGAAAGGGAGAGAGATGTTAGTAAGGGCTGACGCGTCTACCTACCTAAGGATTTCTTACACTTTAAACGCTTCCAGCCCCTCCCTCTCTCCTTCGCTTCTACCTCTGCCTCAAGGGACTCAGTCTGATATATGCACACAATCACCCTATTGTGGGACTAGTTTGGGCAGAACTCTCTTTAACTTTCCCTATCTTTGAACACACCTACTTCTTGTTGTTGTTGTTGTTGTTATGCTCCGTAGAGCTGGTTCTGACTCTCACCAACCCTATGTGCAACAGAAGGAAACACTGCCTAGCTCAGTGCCATCCTCACGATTACTCATGTTGGAGTCCGTCGTTGCAGTCACTAAGTCAATTCGTCTCATCGTGGGCTTTCTCTTTTTTGATGCCCTTCCACGTTGTGAGCATGATGTCCTTCTCCAGGGACTGGTCTTGACAATATGTTCAAAGTATGTGAGACAAAGTCTCGTCATTCTTGCTTCAAAGGAGCACTCTAGACTTCTTCTCCAACAAATAAGATTTGTTTATTCTTTTAGCAGTCCACGCTACTTCCAGTACTCTTCGCCAGCATCATAATTCAAATCCATCAATCCTTCTTTGGTCTTCCTTATGTAATGTCCAAATTTCATATACATATGAGGTGATTGAAAATATCATGGCCTGGGTGAGGCATACCTTACTCTTCAAAGAAACCTCGCTTTTCAATATTTTAAAAAGGTTGTGATAGTTACATAATCCGGTATCAACTTGAAAATATTAAGAGTGAAGGGGTAGAGTTTAGCCTGTAACTCCGGTCGCAGCTTGATGACCTTATTTTGGAGGTGCAGCGGAGATAAATTCCTCACTGCAGGCCAAACATTTTCTCTCTGCTTCATCTCCTTGTGAGACATTCCTGTTGACAAGCCACATGGAGCTACACTAATGGAGCCAGAGCACCTGGAGCTGTCGGAGCCATGTGGAGACCCACACCAGCTCTGACATGCTTCCACCGCCACTGCATCCACAAGACTTTCCACCCACTACCCTGTGATCTTCCTGCATTCAGCCTCATTGCATGTGTTGCATGAGTCTGAAAAGGAATATATAGACTTGTATTGGACATATGGACTACTATCGGACTTATGAACTTGAACTGGAGAGGGCTGGGATGTTTCTTAATATACAATTACTCTTTGATATAAAGTTCTCTCATGCACATATGAGTGTCTATGAATTTGTTTCTCTAGCCAACTTGGAATGACACAGAGGTCTTGTGTAGCAGACTTTCCCAATGCAGTGTGTCTTTTGATCTCTTGACTGCTTCTTCCATGAACTTTAATTGTGGATCCAAGCAAGACGAAATCCTTAACAACTTCAATCTTTTCTCCATGTATCATGATGTTACCTATTGGTCCAGTGGTGAGAATTTTGGATAGAAGAACCATGTTAAGAATTTCACTCCACAAAATCCAAGAAG
>NW_022111316.1:1458868-1460082 GCF_000313985.2 Echinops telfairi | reverse complement strand
GCAACAAATGTATAGATGTGCTTTACACAATTGATCTATGTATTGTGATGAATTGTATGAGCCCCAATAAATTGATTTAAAAAAATGAGGATGGAATTAAAGTATTCCCAGAAAAACTGGAACTGTGAGAGTGCATATTCACCAGATTTACCACCCAAAAAAAAAGCTGAGATTTCTATAGATAGAAGGGGAAAGACATTAGAAAGCTATCCTAAAAACAAAGTTCCATAATAAAGGGAAATGCTTCGACAAATATAAAGGTTGGAAATTAGTTATTTACACTTGATAATTCGGATTGTTTTGTCCTTCATGTTTTTTTAATAGGAAATGTATAAAACACAAGGATAAAGTTATGGTACAGGGAATATGAAATATAATGATGTCATTAGTGATAACAACAAAAGGTCAGGGGAGAGCAGTGGCTAGATTGAGAATTTATTTGTTATTGAGATTACATTAGTACCAATTTAGCCTAGAATGTTAGCAATACAACCACTTAATATTGATGGGAACCACTAAGAAAATAATTGAAATATAAGCACAAAAGAAAAGGAGAAGGGAATCAAAAAGGTTCACTACAATAAACCACAGACACAAAGCAAATAATAGCCAGAGGTACAGACAAAGAAGGCTTAAGACATTCCAAATACAAAAAACAGATGACAGAAATAAGTCACTTCTTGTCAATAATTACCACTCACTGCCGCAGGGTCAAGTATGACCCATAAGAACCCTACAGGACAGAGTAAAACTGCTCCGCAAGGCTTCCCACACTGTGAATCTTTATTTTATTTGTTATATGACAATGAACTCAAAATGTAGTTTCATTATGAATTGGGTGAAGGTTTACAGAGCAAATCAGTTTTCCATTCAATAATTCACACACATTTTGTTCCATGCATTGTTTGCAACCCCCACAATGTAACCACTCACTCCATTTCCTTGCTAGGCTTCTTGTTGCCATTCCTCCCTCTTTTCTGATGCTTCTGAACTTTGTCCTTCTCGCTCTCTGTCTTTTGATTGAAGCATTTAGTCCAATTACATTCATAATTACTGACAGGAGCTCTGGCGAATGCTGTCCTTTTAATCCCAAATCCCTTATTATGATCAGGAAAGTGTACCTCCATAGTGTTATTGTTCCCCTCAAACACCTTCCTTGTTTGGCTGAAAACTGAGCTCACTTTTGTGAGCTCAGGTTTTGTGAGCTTGGTTCT
>NW_022111316.1:1444870-1458555 GCF_000313985.2 Echinops telfairi | reverse complement strand
CCACCTCTGGCCACATAGGAGAGGAGGAGAATCCAGCTCCTCCCCAGCTCAGGAGCGATAGGCACAAGGCAGAGGTCACACAGGCCCCCACCCTCCATTTTTCTGAAACAACCGTTCAACACTCTCCTTTTCTACTGAGTCCAATCATTCATTGCACGTGCTCAGAACTCAGACCATACACACAAGTATGAGGACGTATTAGGGAAATTAACAAAGTACCACAAACTTGGATCAGAAAACACTAAAACTATAGTCCTTGGTTCACAGCAACGCCTCTCCTCAGCTTGCAGCCAGGTCTCTCTCTCTGGTGCTCAGTGTCCCAGTCACATGGTCCAATGGCCTCTGCCTTCGTCCATGGACCAGAAAGCCCACCTGATGCTCCACTTCACAGTCTCATCATTTCGGTGCTGCTGCTCTGCTCTGTCTCATGGTCTCCTTACCTCGGTCCCTGATCTCAGTGTGACATGGCCTCTGCAGCTTCCACCACTTCCGGCAGGGATTACAAATGTGCTCCGCTAGTGGCTCCTCTTCTTTGATGCTCCTGAGAATTCTTTCTCCTGTTTCTGAGAGGTGACTTTCTGATACCCAGAGGAATGGCAACCAACTCACTAGCCCCCTCTATTAGAGTCACACACCCTATAACCCTGGTAGTGTAGTAGGTTATGATAATGAGTCTTTCTACTCCCATAAAGATTTACAGTCTCAGAAGCTCACAGTGACAGTTCTACTCTGCTCCACAATGCTTTTACTTGGTTCACTGTTCTACAATCTACAAGCTTGGCCTTTTCAATGATTTTATTAGCTCACTAATATTCCTGGGAGGGGGTGAAGCAGGTCTTGTTGTCTACTTCTAAGAATCCTGACAGCTTCGTGGAATATCATTTAAAGTTGCTAGAAAATGAATGAAAGTTAATAAAAACCATTGGAATTGTTAGGAGATGTTTAACTATGGGTAATGAAATTTTTAAAAGCCTAGTTCATAGAACTGTTTCATTGTGGAAAAAGCAAAGAATGTAAGAATAAACTTCTCAATGAGTGTTACATAGCTTAGAATTTATTTTGTTTCATTTTTATGTTTTTTTTAGAACTAGATTCTATTCATTCCTTCTATGTATGTGCTGTATTTTGGATAAGATGCCACCATTCCCCGTTCTGCTGAAAAAAGAAACTAGAGTATTTGGGGTAAGGACTAGGGGTTGCCTAAGTGAATCTGTGATTTGGGTGTGTTGAAAGTTCCAAATGTGTAGAGGAGAGAATAACACCTCTGCTTCGTCTACCAATGGAAGACACTTATTGGACAAGTTCTTACAAATAAACTCCTACCATCCTACCTCTGTGATTTTCCCTTTGTCTATGCATGTCTATAATGAGTTTGGAGGAAATTAGAGACAGTGGGTCCTAAAGGAGATGATGTCTACCTACAGCCAAGAAATAATGTAGATCACAGGACTTTTTGAGCATCTCATAACACTATGTTCTTGTTATAATCACCCTACATTTATCTCAAGGAAGTTGCCGTCCTAGGCCACCATCCCCACTCCTTCACCCCAACCAAACCTGACATACGACTTTCTTTCTATGCCATCCTTGCTCTTCAACACTTTAAAGAGGTCTTGTGCCTCAGATTTGCCCAATGCCATCAGTTTGATTTCTTGACTGCTGCTTCCATGAAAATTGGTCACAGACCCAATCAAGATAAAATCCTTGACAATCTCAATTTTTTCTCTCCCATAAATATCAGAACCTAGGAAACCTTATGCAGTGTATCTGCTCTATTCCAGTAGGTCTGCTCTATCCAAGTCACTATGACTCGAACTTGGTGCAGTGGCACACACCAACTACCACAACACTTGCTGAGGGTGTGACACTATGGGGTTGTTAGTCTGGTTATGATGCGAATGCAAGGAATTGATGAGGACAGGGGCTCTGGAAATCACACTTCTGTTTGCTAGCAGTTTAAAGAACTTGCCATGAGAAGTCAGGGCCCTGGCTTTACTAGTTCACATCATGATTAAACCTAAAAACCAAACCAGTCACCCAAGAGTCCATTCCTTTGCATGAAATGCAGAGTAGACTGGAACTCGATCAGATTCTCTTGACTGCAATATTTACAAAAGCAGGTCATCAGGCCTTTTCCCCACAGATCCACAGCATAGGTTCTAACCTTCAGTTAGTAGTCAGTGTCCAACTGCTACATGCATATGAGGTGATTAAAAATCCCATGGCTTGGATCAGGTGTACTGTAGTCCTCAAAGCGAGTACTTGTGTCAACCCATTTATTCCACCCGGGGGCAACTTAATCTTATTGTGCCTTAGAAATTAGGCAAAGAGACACAACTGTAAGCTGTTGGGACAAAACAAAAGCACACACACACACACACACACAAATATTCACCGAATAACAGAATCGATGCAGCAAAAGTTCTAGAATGACAGGGCTCTTAGTGATTCACTATCCTATCTTCACTCTGTTTGAACAAAGCCCAGGTCTCAGTCCAGCCATGGGTTGCAGAAGTCAAGACTGACCAAGCAATTAGACAGATCAAAGGGAAATTAAAAACCCAAGTTCTAGGCAGGTACAGTTGAGAGAAGGGAGGTTAAGGTCAGAAGGTTCCAGTCCAAATGACATTCGGAAAGCAAGAGTGAGATCCAGGTGTAGTATTGGCAAGATTGATTAGAAGAAGTAGAGCAGAACACAGCCCACCTCTCAAAGCTGGAGGATTCTGAGTGTGTGTCCTACTTACCTGGCCCATAAACAAGACCCTAGACACCTTCACTTACCTGAAAGTAACCAGACCAAGGCGATGTCATTGAAATTCTCATGAATATTTCCTGCATGAACTCTATGTCGAGACTCTCAGCCATTTTATGACTGCTGTCTTCTTCCGTCACCTTGGGGCTTCTCCTCAGGTTTTGATCATGAGAGGAGAATAGAACTATGTCCTCATATCTATATGTTAAGAATTAAGGTTGCTGATGGACATCGGGCCTCAACTCAAATACTCCCTTAACACGAGAACACTTTGTTCTAAAAATCTGGCATTCTGTGATGCTCACTTTCCCGACATGATCATTGAAGACAAAATGGGTGCATAAGCAAATGTAGTGAAGAAAACTGAAGGTTCCTGGCTATCAACAGATATAGCATCTGGGGTCTTAAAGGCTTGAAGATAAACAAGCAGCCATCAAGCTCAGAAGCAACAGAGCCCACATGGAAGAAGCCCACCAGCCTGTATGATCATGAGATGTCAATGGGATCAGATATCAGGTGTGTAAGACCCAGAATAAAACCATACCCAAGGTGAATGGGGTCAGGAGACGGGTGCATGGAGTGGAGACCCACTACCCATCTGGAGACAATTGGACATCCCCTCACAGAGGGGTCACAGGGAAGAAATGAGCCAGTCAACGTGCAGTATAGCACTGATGAAACACACAACTTTCCTCTAGCTCTTTAGCTCTTTGGTGCTTCCTTCACCCCACCTTCATGACCTCAATTCTACCTTACAAATCGGATTAGACCAGAGCATGCCCACTGCTACAGATAAGAGCCCACAACACATGGAATCCAGGATAGATAAACCCCTCAGGGCCAACAAAGAGAGTAGAGATTCCAGCAGGATTAGGGGAGAGTGGGGGAAAAGGGGGAATCTATCACAAAGATCAATCTAGAACCCCCTCCCAGGGGGGCAAATAACAGAAAAGTGGAGGAGGGGTGACAGAGTACGATGTTAGATAGGGAAAAATAATCTATAACTTATCAAAGGTTTGTGACGGAGGGCGGGCAAGGGAGGGAAGGGGAAGAAATGGGGAGCTGATATCGGGCTCAAGTGGGAAGAGAATGCTTTGAAAATGATGATGGCAGCATATGTGTAAATGTGCTTGACATATTGGATGAATGTTTGGATTGTGATAAGAGCTATAAGAGCCCCCAATAAAAGTATTTTTTAAAGAAGTTGAGCAAGAATAATTGCAAAGACCTCTATGCTCCAGAAACATGAGTAGAAACTAGGTTCTCTCATATCATTTCTGTCACTCTGAATAACTCTCATGGATGATGATATTGCTTGTGCGATTCATTATGATATTCTTTTCTTTCAGGCTGCCCAAATAATGGTTGGTCTGTTTCACGGTGCTCTGGGATATATCTGGATATTCTTACACAAAAACCATCATTTATTCTTTGGAAAAGTCTACCAGCCTGTCGCCTTGCTATCGGGATATCCATTTTGGGCATTTAGCTTTGTAAGTAAGTGATCTCATTGCTGGTGGTCATTCATGCATCTACTCAATACGTTCAGTCGCTACTTCTGTGACTGGGCAGTGTGCTGGACATACCAGCCGGGAAAACAAAGTCTCTGAACCTCATCGTCTACTGAAGGTATCTTAAAAGAATAAGTGTGTCTATAAAGTCCATCCATGCAAAGAATCTACCTAGTTTAGCAAATGTTGCAGCAAGGAATAGGAAGACTCATCTAGTAGTAGGTGGAAGGTGACTGAGCAGCATACTGAGCTGGGTTCTTGTTCTTGTTTCCCAGTAATGAAAGCCAGCGCTTAATTTCAGGGGCAGTAGAGGGGACTTGAGGGGAGTCCTGGGGGTGTAGCGAGTTATGCATTGGGCTGCTAACTACAAGGTCAGCCATTCAGAACCACCAGTCGCTCCACAGGAGAAAGACAAGACTTCCTACTCCCATAAAGAGTTGTGGTCTCAGAATACACACAATACACTACATGGAAGGGAAAGAATTAAACAAGTTGGGGTGGGGGTGAGGCTGACTCGTGTTGGTCCCACCTGTGGTACAGATAGGTCCAGGCACTGCTGGTGCTGGTGAGCGTGTTTCCAGTGCAGGCCGGCAACAGATGCTGGTCTTTTGCCACAGACCCAACAGTCTGATAGCTGATAGGCTGCTGTCTTACAGCAGCAGCCATGACAGTCCCGTTGGCAAAAAGATATAAATAAATCTGGAAGCACTGGAGGTGAGAAGATAGGCGTGAGAGGCGCTAACCAGGGTAAACGATGACCATCAAGCACAGTATATGCAGTGGCGGGCGAGGTGCTCCAAGGGACCCTAGGCTGGGGCCTTCCCCCAGGTTTGCAATACCATACGGATTGTCCCTGTGGGCCCTCTTGTAAGGGAGACCAAAGTCCTTCAATTTGGGAACTAGAGTGCCCCGTAAACTTGTCACTGGAGTTCCTTTAGGGATCATCTCACCCTGAGGTGACTCAAAACCAAACTCACCGCCCAGCAGTCGAGCCCCACTCCAGGACAGGGTCGAGTGGCCCCTGTGGCTCTCTGAGACTGGGCCTCTTGACAGGAATCGAAAGCCTCTTTCTCTCAGAGAGCAGCTGGTGGTTTCCAACTGCTGTTAGTAGCCCAACTCATATCACGCCCCCACCCCCCAAGCAGGGCTCCTTCACCGGGGTTAGCCACCTGCACACGGGAGGCAGGTGTTGAGTGTCACCATGGGGACATCTGCGACCCTGAACGCCACTATTTTACCCTGAGGGGACAAAAATTGGAACCACTGAGGGCAGTATGTCCCTGTCTGTGGGAGAGGGCAACATTCCTCCCAGGGGAAATGGAAATGGGAAACTGGTGGAGTTTCTGGGCAGAGACCAAAGGCATTGTTGGTCTCTGCCATAGACATTGCCATGGCCTACTGCAGCCCTTGGCTTGATAACTGGCTGGCACTGGGTCATGTCAGCTGTTGATACTCCTCGATGTGTTGCTGGGCCTCTGGAAGCCGCTTGGTCCGTTGTTGCAATGAGTGGGTATCGTGGCATGGCTCCTGCTTCCAGACTCCATTCATCCGTTCCGTGCGTCCCGCAGCGATGGGCTTGTAGGGGATGGGGGTGGGTGAAAGTGCAGGGTATGCCCACCTGTCAGCCTACTCCTGCACCTGGTGTCCTGTGCCGGGTCTCTGTCAACATCTGCTGGGGTACCACAGTGGTGCACAGCTGTTTCCTGGTCACCTGTCTGGGCCTTTCTTCGTCTCAGGTTTATTCCCTTTCCCTGAGTCTCCCTGTATCCCTGCCACCCAGACATTGAATCACTAGAGCTTCTTCATTCCCCCCAGGTCAGTCAAGACTTGAGCAGCTCTGGCTATGGGATGTCCTCCCATTGGACTTAATATGGACACTAGGGCCCACACCAGCCATAGAGGGACAGGCTGCAGAACGATGTCTTTCATGCCACTCTGAACAGCTCATAGTGTGGGCCCCCATGTGGGGAGGTATCATCAAATCTATTCTGACTCATAGAGACCATGTGTGCAATGGCACAAAACGCTGCCTGGTCCCGCACCATCTTCACGAACAATGTTTGAGCCCATGTGGCAGCCCCTGTGTCAATCCATCTTCTCAAGCGTCTTCCTATTTTTCGCGCCCGCTGTGCTGTACCAAACATGATGTCCTTTGCCAGGGACTGATCTCTCCTGGCAGCATGTCCAAAGTACACGAGAAAAAGTCTCACCGTTCTTGCTGCTAAGGAGCATTCTGGCTACACTTCTTCCAAGACAGATTGGTTTGGGGGTTTTTGGCAGCCCATGGTACTTTTCATGATGGGCCCTAGTAGTTCTCCACAAACACTGGGGGCTTCATCCCTCGTTCCCTGATAACTTCCTGGCGCTCCTCCGGAACATAACATGGAGGACAGAGTGTCACTCTCATTAGGCCAAGCAAGCCAGCAGGGTGCTAGAATCCCAAGGAGCGATGTTATCTAGTCCTTGTTCACCACAGTACGTAGGCTCTGTCACAGCACTGGATGTGTGATGACTACGGTCATTTTGGACATTTCCTGTCCTGTGAGCATAATACTCTCTGGTATCCCACAGATGGAGTAGCCAAACAGCAAAGGATTTTCCCCTTCTGTCTATATCAAATGTCTAACTCTACTAGCTCTGCCCCAGTAGATTTCCACATGGTGACCTATTGCTGATGCTCAGGGACTGCAAAGTCCCAGGGATCTAGACTCAGTGATCCAGGTTGGTCTCTCTTAACCTCGGTCACTACAGCAGACCAGTGTCCCAAGGGACGCTATGTCCTTCCCCCACACATCCCTCCTTCTGAGTCCATAGAGAACATTAGAGGGTCCCAGTCTGCCTTCCCCATCACTGCTCACACTCACAGCCCAGATAGGCACTGTCCTTTGACCTTCACTAGGTGGCATACGTGGGTTTCGACGATGATTCTGGTGTCTGATGTCTGGTAATACAGGTGCTTCTTATTCTAATTGCAACTCCTCTCCCAGCGGCTGCACCTCCATTTGTGTGGCCATCTCAGCTTCCATGGCAACACAGACAGCCCACAAAAGGAGCCAGGTTACCAAGGCAACAAGCACTTTGATATCTTCCTAAGTCTTATCAACACCTACTACATTCAGGAATCGTAACAATCATTGTGGTGTTTTCGGGTCCCATCTGCAAGTGCTGGTCCTCAGGTTTCAAATCACTGTATTAAGGGATAGGTGCCCTGCTGGCATCGTGGTTTTACATTGGGCTGCTAACCACAAGGTCAGCAGTTCAAAACCACCGGCCACTCCAAAGGAGAAGGATGGACTGTCTACTCCCATAAAGAGTTAAAGTCTCAGGAACACATAGGGGTAAGTCTATCCTGCCTTACAGGGTAGTTACGAGTTGGAATCAACTCAACGGCAATGAGTGAGTGAGTGCTAACGGATAACATATGAAGGTCGCTGGCCATCCTGAGATTTCTCCCACAGAGTCCTGTCTCCCCAGCACATTTCTGAGGCCCCAGAGTTTTTCAGTTCTTGGCTGGCTCACCAATTATTTGGGCTGAAGATCAAAAGAGGGAAAGACACCCTATGTGTACAGGCCAAAAGACAGGAAAACTGACCCGGAACCAGGCAAAGAGACTTTAGTTTATTTGCATTAGAGGCTTACAGACTGGGAAAGCAGTACTGCATCCTGCAGCAGCTGCCCGGACAGGAAAGGATCCACTCTGGGTAGCCAGGGAGGCTCTGATTGTGCCACTTAAATGACTTTGAGGGAGATAAGTTATTTGCACTATGATTTTAGGTACCGGAAAGGCATCTGGCTGTGCTCCAGCCTGGCTATATGCAGGAGGCAAAGGGCCATATGCTCCGAGTGACCAGGAGGGCACAGTGGGAATGCCTGCTTAGCTGAAATACAGTCACTTTGCACATTTACCTAGTATCCCTACAGATGTGCAAAACTATACGTGAAGTTACGTTGAAGAAGGTGGAATTTCAGGTGTTTGAAAGGTGGGGTACATTGGGATTGAAATCTCTTTTTACATATCAGATGTATTATCCTACAAGGTTGAATGGAGATTTGGGGAGAGAAGCATGTATTTGGAGTCATTGGTGTGGTGGTGATATGTAATACAGTCACACTGAATGAAATTACCAAGAATTATCTTGTTGATATAAAGTAAAAAAGAGCACCAGGACCTGAGTCCATAGTTAACAGTAAGGAGGGAGAGCTGGCAAAGAAGGCAGAGGACCAAAATAAGAAATGTTGCTACCCTGGAATTCAAGGGAAGAAAGTGGGGTCATATCCGGAGGGAGTAAAGAACTCTCAAAGATTACAGATACGTTGAGTTAGTAGAGACAAGACCTAAAATTGCCCTTTGGCTGCTTTAAGGCAGAGGTCATTGGGAGTGACCCTGAAAAGAGCCGGTTCGGTGACAAGGTAAGACTGAAAGTTTGAGTGCAGTCAGTTTCAAAAAGGAGTTGGAAAAGGGGACCGAACTTTAGTGAGTTTTTCCAGCAAAGGCAAGAAAAAGAACATGGCAGTGGCTGAGTGGGAAACTACAGTGTGAGTGTTCATTGTGGGCCAGCGATTAAGTCTGTCTTTAAGGTTATGCTGAGACGCTAGTGGAAGGTTAAGAGCACTGCATACTCCAGATGGAGAAGCCACAGGTGGGCCGAATGCCTATCACTGTTACATCCCCATGCAGCTAGAAATCCAAGCCTGACCTCAGAGTCTGGTGCAGACCAATTCTATCGAGTCCCCTCCTTTATTCAAGGAACTGCAATACACGCTCACTGGATTAAAATTTCTCCAGGCCTCAGATGGTTATGTACCCATAACATAGAGGGATGAAACCTATCCGTCATGTTTTTGACGAATCTTTTAACCTAATGTAAACTGTCTGAATTCCATTTGGAGTACATTGCAGGTGCCTCTGAGGGCAATCCCTCTCACGGTGACCCTCCGTCGGTCAGAGTAGAACAGCGTTCCATAGGACTTTCGGTGGCTGGTGTTTTGGCCCCAGAAGTAGATCTTCAGCTCTTTCTTCCAGGGAGCCTCTGGGACAGGTCAAACACGAACCTCCAACTTTGGGGTTAGCAGGGTGAACCGCTCGCACCGCCTCAGGACTCCATACACAAGTGGGAAATGTCCGGTGGGCCACAGAAGACCCGTGAAATCATCGCTACCTGTTAACATCATACACTTCCCCAAAGGGAAGCAGTTAGAGCCATTGCATTTGGGATGGGTTCATTAAGTGCTTGGCCGTATGGCCAGGAAATGATGTTATAAATATCCAAATGGCCCCCAAATGGTTCCCCACCCCTGGGAGGGGGACGGCGGGAGGCAGTGCATACTAGATGAACAAAGAAGCAAAGAATACAGGTTTGATTTTTCCAGTATATTTGGGTGCTGTCATGAAACTGAGGGCCATCAACGTTGGCAGCCACCAACCACTGGGAGAAAGAAAAGAGATTTCCAAGGAGGACTGCACTTGCATGGAGATTTCAGTTCTTTCAGTAGCAGCTTTCGCTCCCTGTGATGTTCTTCCCAGATTTCATAAGTCTTCCGACCATTGCCGGGCAGATATTAGCTCTAATGTCACCTTCTTTCTTTCTTTTTTTCTTTTTTTTTAAACATTTTATTAGGGGCTCATACAACTGTTATCGCAATCCATACACACGTCAATTGTGTAAAGCGCATTTGTACATCATTCTCAAAACATTTTCTCTCCACTTAAACCCCCGACATGAGGTCCTTATTTTTCCCCTCCCTCCCTGCACCCCCCTCCCGCATGAGCCCTTGATAGTTTATAAATTGGTATTTTGTCATATCTTGCCCTGTCCGACGTCTCCCTTCACCCACTTTTCGGTTGTCTGTCCCCCAGACAGACACATGTAGTTCCTTGTAATTGGTCACATGTAGTTCTTTGTAATCGGTTCCCTCTTTCCTACCCATTCTCCCTTTACCCTCCCTGTTTCGCCACTCACACCACTGGTCCTGTAGGGCTCATCTTCATAGACCGTGTTGAACACCTCTTAGAATTTGCTGCCCTCAAGGTATCTTCTGTCACATCACCCGATTTCACGGTCACGTTCCTTTTATCTTACTATAACCTGAACGTCTCTTCTCTATACATATGTGTCTATTGCCTGCAGACTTATTTACTTCCTTACCTGTTTGTTGCCACCCTATTGACTAGGCTTTGTCAGAGTCCCGGTCGTTCTGGGGAAAGAGAGTTGTTCTGATTACAGATTATGAATAACATTTTTGAGTGTCCTAGCAAGGTTGACATGGATTTTAAAACAAAACAAAAACTCCATTTTTGAAACAGGAAACTCTTGCCCTTTCAACAGTGCCAGGATCTGAAGAAGAACTCGGGATGGCCAACCTTTGAAAGACAACAAGTGTTTTTAAATCTTTTCTGATAATATTTTCAGTGAAATTATATTAAGCATGCATTGCATACACGTGGAATCACTAAATTAAGGCCATGTATATTTTTTCATCATAAAGTTCATAGATAGAGTAACAAGTTATTAAATAGAACCAAGTAAAATTGTTTCTCCCTGCATGGCATAAAATAATGCTTAAACTATCCCTTCCTCCCATCTCAAATACAAGTGTCACATTAAATAGAGAGCGACTGTGCTTATTGTTAGTTGTTGTTGGATGCTGTTGTGTCATTTCTGACTTATAGCAACCTTGCGTATGACAGAACAAAATGTTGCCTGGTCCTGCACCATTCTCACGAAGGTTATGCTTGCAGCCACCGTGTCAATCCACCTAGTTGAAGGGCTTCCTCTTTCTTGTAGACCTTTGACTTTTTTAGCAAGCATGACTGTCTTGTTTTCCAGGGACTGGTCTGTGTATGTATTATTGCGTTATTTCTGTAATAGGAGCCTTGGTGGCGTAGTGCTTATGCATTGGGCTGCTAACTGCAAGGTCAGCCATTCAAAACCACCAGCAGCTCTGAGAAAGAAAGAGGGGACTTTCTACTCCTTGAAAGGCGTGACAGTCTCAGAAACACACGGGGGCCGTTCTACCTTGTCCTGTAGGGTTTCTATGAGTTGGCATCCACTAGGTGGCAGTGAGTTTGCTTGGTTTTCAGTGTATTTCCACAGGCTACTACAGCACTACAATAGAAATTTGGTACTGAGCCAAATTTCTCCCCAAAATTCAATCGCTATTCGATGGGCTTCAAGCATGTTAATAAAATTGTGACAACACTCTCTTAAGGGAAAAGTTAATGTAAAGATACCCCTTCTTTTTGTTTCTAGTATATTATATCAGGAATATTTGCAGTCGAAGCCGAGAAGAAGCGTACCCAATGCCTAGTAAGTCAGAATGTCAGTGACTAAAGCTTCATTTGTTCAAAACCAAACGACTGAAATTTAAAATACTAACTTGCAAAGCTTTTTAAATGGATATGTGCTAATAAAATCATTTTCTAATTTCATGAGACATTGAAGTAATACAGAGTGCATGAAGCAAACCAGAACTTCAGAGATGGGTATTTAAGTAGGATAAGTCATTTATTGCACATTAAGATGTCAATTCTGATAAAAGTATGTATGTCTGGATATCAAGAAACTATGAAAGGGAAAAACATCCTGGTGGCATAGTGGTAATGAATTGGGTTGCTAACCACAAGATGAGCAGGTCAGAACCACCAGCCACACTACAAGGGAGAAAGAGAAGCCATTCTATTCACATAAAAAGCTACAGTCTTGGGAGGGAGGAGAAAAAAAGAGTAGCTTCTACCAAGGGCTTAAGTTGAAAGAAACTGTTTTAGAAATGATGATGATAACATATATACAAATGTGCTTGCTACAATTGATGTAGGAATTGTTAAAGAGCTGTAAGAGCTCCCAAGAAAATGACTTACTAAAATTAAAAAATTCTTTATGGGAAGGGGAGGGATATATTGGAATGAGTAAGATATGTCATTAAAAATATTACTGCGGGTGGGGGGGAAGCTACAGTCTTGGAAACTCCCAAGGGCAGCTCTACTCTGTCCATTATGAGTCAGCATTGACTCATAGCAGTGAGTGAGAGAATAATAGTAGTTAAGATGTTGGCACCAGGTCTCTACAGATGTTTGCATATTGTCTCACAATAAACCCTTATCCAGTAGAAAACAAACCCTTACAACAAACCCCACCACTACATAGATTTGAAAAACTGAGATCCCAAGAGTCTAAGCAAACTCTTTCGAATGTCCTGAGAAACTGAGATGCTTTTGCTATCCTTAAGCCTGCAGCAGACCACACCTGACAGTACTAATGAAGTGACTCAGGAGGGGGATGGCCAGACCAGAAAGACCATCTATCAACTGCTATCCACTCACCTGGGGTGGGAGTCAAAATTCAACCCATCCTGACTATTAATAAGGTCCCAATAAAGGCTCTGCGCATGGACTCTCCACTGGTTTCCAGGGGTGGTGAAAGACACACATTTGGGAAATGAAAATTCTGTAATGGAAACCCTCCCAGAACCCATCCTGTGCTTCTCTTCATTTGTATCCTTCATGTAATAACAAACTTGTAATTGCAGCTAGAGCAAGAGAGAAAAGAGAAAGATAGGGAGGAAGAGAATGAGAGTGAGACTAAGGAGCTAACTCTAGATCATATAATTTGCAAACAACACTGCTTCACTTGGAACCCAGACAGTTTGCTTCTAGAGCCCAGACACTTAACCATTGCTTAGATTATATGGCAAAAAGAAGAAGAAGTCTATCAGTAGGAAAGGCTGGGAGGAGAGGGTGACGATGGGGCCATGCAATCAGAAGAGAAAGGACTGACCAGCAGGTCCTGGCTGAGGGTAACTCAGAAGAACCCAGGTGTTCTATAAAACCACCAAAAGAAAGCAAAGTATGTAGATTTCCCTAAATGTTTGCCTTCTCTGTTCTCATTTCTTCCTCCGTTTCGTTATTTCTACCCATAACCACTTTCCTCTGGACAAAAAGTGTGCAGTGTTGCTTAGCGCACTATGCTGGTGGTAAGTTCTCTCAGTTTTCTTAGTCTGAAAACAACCTAATGCTGTGGTTTTCTGAAATATTCTTTAGCTGTGCAGAGAATGCAACAGTCTGAAAAGGCTTGTATTTCATCACATGCCTGGTGTCATTCTACCATGCTGTGGCTTCCATCCTTGCTCTTGTGAAGTTTGAGTCTTAGTTTTGTCCCTTTTACCATAATATACCTTCTTATCACAGCAGCTTTTACAATACCCCCTCTACCTTTCATTGTCATCAGATTTACTATGATGTGTGAGTTAGTTAATTGTACCTACCTGGCCGATAATCACATGTGGGGCTAATTGAAAGGTGGAGGGATAGATGGGTGGTGAGCCTCGCCTTTCTAGTTCTCTGGTCTCTTGTTTTGTGATGGTCGCACCAGGGTGCAGCTGCCTTAGCAGTTCCCTGCTTCAGCTTGCAAGATTGACTTCCTACA
>NW_022111316.1:1407682-1444164 GCF_000313985.2 Echinops telfairi | reverse complement strand
CTGAGGTCTGTTCAATATGCTATGTCAACACCATAATTCAAATGCCTCCATTCTTCTTGGTCCTCCTTATTCATTGTGCCGCTTTCACACGTGCATATGAGGTGATTGAAAATACCACAACTCGCCTTAGTCCTCAAAGTAACATCTTTGATTTTCATTACTTAAAAAAAAAAGTCTTTTGCAGCAGATTTGCCCATACAGCGTGTCGTTTGATTTCTTGGCTGCTGGGTCCATGTGTTGATTGTGGAGCCTAGTAAAATGAAGTGCTTGACTTCAGTCTTTTCTCTTTTTATCCTGATGAGGCGTATTGGTTCAGTCGTGATGATATTGGTTTTCTTAATGTTGAGGGGCAGTCCAACTGAAGGTTATACTCTTTGATCTTCATCAGTCAAGGCTTCAAGTCATCTTCACTTTCAGCAAGCCAGGTTATGTCATCCGCATATTGTAGGTTGCTAATGAGCGAGCTATCATTCAGGAACTTGGCAAACAAAAGTCTACTAATGAGAACTATTGGTTGGAATATAGGGATGATTGTATTCTTATTCATGGTTAGTCCCATTGTGAAAATGTCCAGTAAAACTCGAGAGTAATACTGCAATAGTAGTAAAATTAAAAATGCAAGTACCTTCTGAGCTAGAAGTTCTGCCCTACAGAATCTTAGAACCTGTGTGCAAGAAATTGTGTATTAAGCTCCTGAGAATACTACTTAGAATATTCAAAATGTTTAAACAATCCAAGTGCTGCTAATAGTGAGACACTTGAAAAATATTATATACACTACAAAATAATAACCACACGATAGTGAAATGGAATGAGCATAACTTACAGATCTGAAAATGGTGAAATAGAGATGTCATTTCCTCCTTTTCCCATCAAAATTCCTCCAAAACAATAAGGTGGGAGGGGGAGAGAGGGGACAACATAGAAATGTAAATATGTCTTCAAGAAAACCAGGAGATACCTGTTACAAACCCCACTGGGTGAGGAAAGTCTGCCAAATGTTGTGAAGATTAAATCGGACTCACTGTAAGTTGCCAGGAGCACAACCAGGACTGAAACTCTCATTAAAAAACTACCCTGACTTTCTCAGAGTAAGGGGTCCACACGGAGATAACAATGGGACACTGGAGCACAGACAACTGAAGCTAGGTATTTCTTTGAACCAAGGTTGGCAATAGCAAGAAGAAAGGGCTCTGATTAAGAAAGCACTCAAGGAAATCATAATTACAGGTAGACCTCTGAGTGAGACAGGACGTTGGAGGAAGACACTGAACTGAGATCACCACACAGCCAAGTCCAATGAGTAGATAAGAAAAGAGCTCATTCACATACATGGATAGACTGGGTCTAACTCACTAAAAACCCACTGCTGCTCAAGTGGAAGAGTTGAAAATAGAGATAAGAGAGCACAGTTAGCGAAAAAGACTGAAATTTGATTGCAGGACAGAGTCCAAGTATATTTACACACAGTCAAAGTTCACAGAGTGAATACTCCATCCCATAAAACACAGTAAGAATTCTACCTTTTAGCCAAGAACGACATTGAGGTTAAGACGTGTGTCACTGAAGTCACAGTTCAGGTGTACACACGCATGGAGACCCACCTAGGAGGAATTAGAAGGATTTCATAGGACACAGAATAAGTCATGAAATGGAAGACTTCATATTTAAGGATTGTCTTGAGAAAAACAGACATAAACACAATAGTCGGACTACATACCTGACACTCTGCAAACAACCTATTCGTTAAAGCTCAAGGTCCTGAGGCCCAGTGACTGGTAGATTTAATGTCTGAATCCAGACTCTCTAACTTCAAAGACCGTGCTTTCTTGTACTCCACATACGTGATTTGCATGCTCTCACTCTTGCTCAGTGAATATTATACACCCTAATGAGATATATAGTATATAGCATATATTATACTTAATATAGCTAATGTATAAAGCTAGTATTGCAAAAATTGAAGAATTCTACCAACCTCTTCAGTCTGAAATTGATCAAACATGCAATCAAAATAATTGTTGAGTATTGGAATGCAAAATTTGGAAACAGTGAGGAAAGAACGGTAGATGGAAATTATGGTCTTGATTATAAAAAAGAAGCTGGAAAGGGGAGTTAACTACAATGAGTACAAAGAAGAAGAAAATGTCCTAAAATTGATGGTAGTAATGATTGCACAACTCTTCTTGATATGGTTGAACTACTGAATTGTATGATTTATGGGTTGTGTCAATAAAACTTTTTTTAAAAGAAAGAAAAGAAGCTGAAGATTGCCTGATATAATTTTCCAAGACAAATACTTGTTCCTGGCAAATGCCTTTTTTCAACAACACATACATTTCTCCAGATATAATACACACAAGTCAAATTGTGGGAAAAGATGATGGAGAAGCTCAATCTGAACAGCTGAAAGGAAGCCAAGGGCAAACTATGTAACAGATCATCAATTGCTCACATGTAAGTTCAGGTTGAAGATAAAGAAAATTAAAAGTCAAGAAGAGTCAAAAACACAACTTTGAGGATATCCCACCTAAATTTTGAGGACCCTCAAAACAGATTGGCTGCATTCCACACGAATTACAGAATGAGCTGTGGGATTCATGAAGAGAACAAAAAGTCATTAAAAAGAAGACAGAAAAGAGCAACGTGGATATCAGAAAAGATTCTGAAACTTGCTCTTCATTATAGACTAGGTAAGACAAATGGAAGACATGATGAAGTCAAAGAGTTGACCAGAAGTAGTCAAAGGGCAGTTTGAGAAAACAAAGCAAAATATTATCATGAACTGTCCAAAGACCTAGAGTTAGAAAACCCAAAAGAAAGGACACTCTCAGCATATCTTAAACTGAAAGAACTAAAGAAAAAATTCAAGCTTGAGTTGAAATATTGGAAGATTCTATAAGCAAAATATTGAATGAAGCAGGAAGCAGTAAAAGAAGACGGAAGAGGCACATAGTCACTGCACCAGAAAGAACTAGTCGACATTTCAAGAGCTAGCATACGAGCAAGAACCAATAGTTCTGATGGAGGAATCTGCTCTGAAAGCATGAGCCGAAACAAGACTCCACAATTGATGGAATACCAACTGAAATGTTTCAACGAGCTGATGAAGCTCTGGAAGACTCACTCATTTGTGTCAGGAATTTGGAAGGCTGATACTTTGCCTACCGACTGAAGGACAGATCCACATTTGTACTCATCCCAACAGAATGTTCAAATTATAGTACAATATCAATGATATCACATGCTAATAAAATTTTACTGAAAATCACCCAGCCATGGTTATAGCTGCATATTGACAGGGAACAGCCAGAGGGTCAGATCATATTCAGAAGAGGATATGGATCAAAAGATATCATTGCTGATATCAGATGGATCTTGGCTAAAAGCAGAGAATACCAGGAAAAAAACTGTTTACTTGTGTTTCACTGATAATGCAAAGGCACATTACTGTATGGATCATAGCAAACTAAAGATGGTCTTTAGAAGAATGGGAATTCCAGAAAACTTCGTTGTGCTCCTGTAGAACCTGGACAGGGATCAAGAGGCAGTTGTGTGAACAGAGCAAGAGACAACCGCATGGTTTGCAATCAGGAAAAATGTGCATCGGGGTGCTGTCCTCTCACCATTCTTACTGAATCTGCATGCTGAAAAAATAATTAGAGAAGCTGGATTATATGGAAAAAATGCAATATCAGGATTCGAGGAAAGCTCATGAACAACCTGCGATGTGCAGATGGCACAACCTTGCTTGCTGAGAGTAAGGAGGACTTGCACTTGCTTATGTAGATCCAGGATGGTAGTTGTCAGTATGGATTGCAACTGAATGCGAAGAAAGGCAAAATATTCACAACTGGATACTAGGTAACATCATGATGATGATGTTTTTGTTGTTGTTGTTTGGTGGTATCAAGTCAGTTCAAACTCATCGCGACCCTGTGTACAATGAA
The DNA here is from genome assembly GCF_000313985.2 of Echinops telfairi. Classification (NCBI taxonomy): domain Eukaryota; kingdom Metazoa; phylum Chordata; class Mammalia; order Afrosoricida; family Tenrecidae; genus Echinops; species Echinops telfairi. The sequence continues at coordinate 1,440,214 of NW_022111316.1, read as the reverse complement.
CACGGTCCAGTGCCATGTTCACAATGGTTTCTTATGTTTTTATGCTGTTCATCAATGCAGCCACGGTGTCAATCCATCTTGTCAAAGGTCTTCCTCTTTTTTGTTGTCCCGCTCCTTTACCAGCATGATAAATAGGAAAAAAAAAACGAACTTGTCAAGAATTTCATCTTGCTTGAATCCACAATCAATGCTCAGGGAAGCATCCATTCAAGATATCAAACGAAGGATTGTGTTAGATAGATCTGCTGGACAAGACCTCTTTAAAGGGTTGAAAGGTAAGAATGTTAATTTACAGACAAAGATACATCTGACCCAAGCCATGATATTTTCAATCGCTTCCTGTGTGTGTGAAAATTGGACATTGAATTAGGAAGACCAAAGAAAATGGGATGCATTTGAACTATGGTGTTGGCAAAGAATCTTGAAAGTACCATGGACTTACAAAAGAATAAACAGATTTGTCTTGGAAGAGGTACAGCCAGAATTCTTAGAGACAAGGATGAGGCACGGACTTCGGACCTGTCCCTGGAAAAGGACATCATGCTCAGGGAAGCAGAGCGGCAGTGAGAAAGAGGAAGGCGCTCGATGAGATGGATTGACACAGGGACTGCAATGATGGACTGAAACCTAAGAACGACGGTGAGGCTGGCACAGGATGGGGTGGTGTCTGTTCTGTTGCATGTAGGGTCACTATGAGTCCGAACAACGCGAAAGCATCTGACAACAGCAGCAGCAAGGAATGCCTAATTCATCATTCTCAGCCCCACACTAGTTAACTCCACTTCACAGCCTAATTCTCTGAGCGTGGCCCATGCCCACCCCACTCATTTACATGGCACCATCCGATTATGGGTTTTGTGCAACCTCAAGCCTATACAATGTAGGGACAACAGCTTTGTAAGAAAAGAATAAAACAAAGAAGCACTAAGTATTCTTCCAGGCCTTGGAGAAGGTCTACATGTCTAATAGGTCCAGTGACCTTCATTTCATTAGCTTCATAAGTCTGCCCATGAACAGCAGTCAATGGTGTCTATATCTACTCTATTCTACTCCGTTACTCTTCCCTAGCTGCCCTACCCATTTGACAGTAGCGCCGTGAGTCTAGAGACAATTTCTTGCTTGTAAAATACTCACCCCAAGACAGGGCACTCAAGCATCGTGTATTTAACGAAGCATTGTGTATTTAACGAAGCACGTGCACGCACCATCAGGACACTGCTGAGTCCTAGTGGGGTCCTGACAGATTGGGAAGTTGGATTTAGAACCCATAAAATAACCTCTGATTCTGGAAATGTCAGAAGTTTTTGTTTTGTTTTGTTTGAATCATGAACTAGAAAATACGTTCAGGTAATACAAACTGATCATTTCATTCAAACTTGTTTGTTCTGATGACTTAGTTGACAATTTGTATCTTTCTAGTTGTTGTGTACCATCAGGATAAACATCCATAGTGCTGGCCTGTCAATAATTGGTCTACTTTTAATTATATATGAGTTTGCAGTTTTTACAATAAAAAGAAAATATGTCCACTGGCCCCAGGTAAGTGTGAGATTATGCAATATATCTTTGTTACAATTAGAGACTTAGACTTTAAATTTGTTGCTGCATGAGCATAGAGTATTTGATATGGGACAAATTTGAAATGGTCCAAATTATTGATTCATTTGGCATAACCACAATAAGGACACAAACCAATGAATATGTGTGTGTATACTCATTTGTTTTATATATGCATATATATGTTTGTATGTATATACAGATGAGTATATATGTATATATTATATAAAATATATATACATCTCCATTAGCATTGAAAAAGATAGCTGTCCTCCACTCTAAGTAAAGTATACCTGGAGATTCTGCAGTGATTTCAATTACTGAAGGATCATTTAAGATCCAGGGGAGGCCAATCATGGCCCTTTAAGCCTGCTCAGGAGCGTTTAAATGAAGGATTTTCAAAAATAAACTAACTAATTATAATAAATTCATGTAATGCAGTGTGTTTCCGGTTGCAGAAAATAAAGAGAGGACATAAATAGTCTTCTTAACATGTTGAAATTAAGTGTGAAGTTAATGTAAAAAATAATTTGGCAGTATTTACCAAGAACCAGGTTTCTCTAAATCCAGATTAATTATCCAAAAGCTGAGAAGAGTTACACAAACAACAAAATGTAGAGAAGGCTTAACTAAAGCATGCTATTTCCACTGAAGTACGGTATCGCTATGAGGTGTTGTAAAGAACCCTGCTGGCATAGTGAGCTATGCATTGGGCTGCTACTGAAAAGTTGTCTGTTCAAACCCACCAACTGCTCTGCGAGAAGAAGATGAGGTTTTGTACTACCATGAGAGTTACCATGTTGGAAACCCACAGGGGTGGCTATAAGTTGGAATTGACTTGATGACAGCAAGGTTGTTTTGTCTGAGGGATTAGAACTATAGAGGATCTAAATTCACGTAGACTCATGTTCTGCATGAAAAGAATGGCTGTACCATTCACAGCTACAACAGAGTTGTGGACACATCCATATATGAGAGTAGAAAGCAAGGCTTGGAAAGCATGAAGTCGGACACGAGATGGAGAGCACCGAGAGAGAGAGAGAGAGAGAGAGACAGAGACAGAGAGACAGAGAGAGAGAGAGAATTAAGAGAAGAAACAGGAGCCTAGAACCACTTCTGAGCAACTCTAGCATTCAGTGGTACTAATGTTTTCCTCCCCAGTCTCCCTTTCCTCCTACTCAAATGAGAAGAATGTATTTGCTGAGAGGACTTCACAACAGAACACTGCTTTAACACAAATGACAGATGCTCAATAAAGGTCTGTTTTTAGAAGGATGTCATATAAAGAGAGAAAACCACTCCCGTCTCATTAAACTAGTCAAGTCTTATAGGCAAGTGTTCTATTTTTCTAAATGCTTTTGGTGTATACACTTAAGGAACCCTTGGGGCATATGGATTCCTCAAGTTGGTCAGCAGTTCGAACCCACCAGTTGCTCCCCAGGCGGAGCGTGGCTGACTCCCCTGTAAAGATTACAGTCTTGGAAACACACGGGGACGGGTCTCTGTCCTGAAGGGTGGCGATGAGTCGGAATCAACTCAATGGCAGTGGTTTGGGGTTTTGTTTTGGTTTGAGTTTGGGTTTTTGTGATTTAAGAAATTTTAGAAATGAAGATCTGTATAGAATTACAGATTTGCTCTTCTTTGTACTTAGATAGGCGCAGTGATTCTTTCCACATATTTATGGTTATTATCCGCCTTGGAATTCTTCCTGGCAACAAGAGTGGTCAAATGGATAAAGCAGGCGGTATCTCAGCTATCACAGGTGACGTGAGTATTTCTTTTCCTTCCTTGGGAAAGTTACAAAGTAGAGGTTTCTGTTAGGAACCCATGCTAAGGGATTTCTGTGAGAATTGTGGGGAATTACCACTGACCCTAATTTGTAGACAGAAACCACCTAAGCTAACTACCTGCACTTGTATATAAGTGAAGGCAAGTAATTCTCCCTAGATAAAATGGCAGGAGTAAAGGGGTTTGTGCCCCTATCCTCCTAAGAAAATACCATGGGGGTACAGGTCATTTTCAAGCTCAGGTCTGTTTCATTTCAAGGCTAATGCTATAGAGATAAGTCTATATATAAGTCTATCTAGAGATAAATCTATATATAAGTCTATCTAGAGGTAAGTCTATATATAAGTCTATCTAGAGATAAGTCTATATATAAGTCTATCTAGAGGTAAGTCTATATATAAGTCTATCTCTAGAGGTAAGTCTATATATAAGTCTATCTCTAGAGATAAGTCTAGGTCTAATCAAGTAAAGAAGCTTTTTAAAGTAAAAGAGATAAGGTATGTTGGGAATCAGGAAAGAGTAGGTAATGGCAGGGTCCTTTATCAGACACAGCTAATCCTAGATGAAACCCATGGTACCCAAGGAATGTATTTCTCCACTCCAAACATCTTCTGTGAATAGGCCAACAGCAGCCTTGACTGAACGAGGGCCAACTTTTGATCTGATGGGAGAGGGGGCCTGAAAACAAAAACCCCACATTGTGTGAGGAAATGAGGCAACACAAGAAAACCTGCCAGATGGTAAAATGGAAGTTAGGGCAGGAAGTGGGAAAGCCCAGCATTTTCCAAATCCTATCCAAGATCTTACAGATAATTGAAATTATATTAGTGATGGATATTAGAATTCAGGGTGATGGTATAAAAAATGGTTATGGGGGCCGCATCTGGCATCCACTGGGTTCAGTTGGGGTGGAAAGTTTCCCCATCAGGAGCATCCTGTGAGTCTGAGGTCAGACATGCCTCCATGCTCCAACCATTTTGTTTTTTTAACAATTCTGACACTGATCATCCCTCCCACAGTACTCTCTACTTCTAAGCTGAGTTCAATAATTCATTGTACTAGCCCTACAGAACTCACAGACCACCATCACCATTGTGAGACGTATTAGGGAGTTAACAGGTTACAATTCAGAACCAGAAATACTCAAGACACAGTTTTGCAGTCAGGATAGTATCTTTCCAGCCATGTCTGTACCACCCCTCTCTCTGGTCCTTGGCCTTTCTCAGCCAAGCAGCATCTTGGCCTCTGTGCTGCTCAGGCAATATGACAAAGCTCTTTTTTTTGGTTTGCCAATAAATTCCCTAAGGGATCACCACTCCATCATAAACTGGAGCCCAAAGTTGAGGGTGGGGGAACCCTCAGTGATGAGAATATTGCCACTAACATACCATCCAAATGACCACAAAATCCTGTGGTCTGAACAAGGTGATCCTCTTGTAAGTTTCTCAAATATTACTCATTCTACCCAGAAAACCTTGACCTAGAGGGCTCAAGAAAAGGCTTGGGGCCACTTGGAATTAAACTAAGAATTAATCTCACCCTGAAGAGAATAATGTTTATTGCAATGTGGTAGTGGTGTTTCTTGGAAGCCCTGCTTATTGGGTCAATGACTTATCCTACAAGGTCAGAGTAGGGATTTAATTGGGAGTGATTTGGAAAGTCTTCTAGGCGTATGGTTCCATGACTTAGCATAAGGCCATTTCTTTAGCATGCACTAAGGACCAATTTGCTACCATTCAATTTACCTCAGGTAAAAGGAGCACCGGGATCTTTTTCTTGCCCAGAAAGGAACAGAACCATCATGTCTTCAGACCAGGATGAAAAGTTTAATAAAGGAAGAATCTCAACAAGTGACATTCTTGAATAAATATCACTGTGCAGTTCACCCCAGTGTTTGTTCTTCCCCAGTTTGTAAATAAAAAGTGAAATCTGTTATTGTGGTAATATTTTCTTTATGAAGAATGTCTGCCATAAACTTTTCTAAGTTTGGATCTGGTTGTCTTGAGTTACGGAATTATTACCTTGAAAAAAAATCACTCCAAGAAGAGATTTAGATTCTCCAAAGTAAACATAATAATAAGCAATATGGAGGCAGAGAGGAAGTATAATGTTGATGGGATATCATTTGCACCCTTAGCTCAAGTAAATCACTATTAAGAGTAAAATCATTATTAAGAGTAAAATCATGATGAAGCATAAATTAAGTAAATTAAGAGTAAATCATTATAAAGAGTAAAAATAGCATAAAGTATGAACACCTCCATCACCTTTGTAGACTTCTTTAGGTCAACAATATCTCTAAGCATTGTGCTCATGATACACTTTCTAAATTAATTTTCATAGCTTACTATTAGGGAGGAGGCATGTTACCACTGTATAGAGACTTATCCTGTTGAGACCGCATGAATGAGCATCCACTAGAATAACACTCCCCGCCTTCTTGACAGCAGCATGGCTTTTCATTTTCCGGAAGTTTCAACTCCCAGTTACGGCATTCTTTCTCGGAATGCCCCACCCACAAATCATGTGCCTCAGAGTTTTATCAGAATATGAATGTTATAAAACGTTTTACTAAGATTATCTCCTTAACAATGTTAAGTTCCTCTTTTGATTAAATACCCCATTTTGTCTCTGCACTTAGGACTCTATCACCTTCCCTCATTAAAAAAAAAAAAAAAATTCCCAAAAGCATATTGGTTAGACTCTCCAAAAACAGCATATTGCTCTTTTGTATGCATATATTCCAATCATAATGAAGATTTCATTTGTGTGTACACATGAATAAACATATATCCTTCTCTCTGTACTGAGCATTATTAGTCTTTAAACTTTTTATTCTGAATTAGGTGAAGATTTACAAAGTAGATCATCAGTCTCATATTCAACAATCAGTACATATTCTATTTCAACTCACCCATTACATTCCCTTCATTGTACACTTATCCCACATTTGCTCTCCTTTACCAATCCTCTGAACTTTGTCATTGGATAAATGCTGCCCTTTTGATTTTAAATGTTTGGTTATTCTACCACTGGGATGGATTCAGACCTGGAAGTGACTATGGGGCCCTAGTCTCAGAGGTCCCACTTACCTCTATCTGACCAAGAAGCCTTGTCTCTTTCATGATTTTTGTCCCACAGTTGTCTCCCACTCTATTCTGGACCTCCCACCATGTGCTGGCAAATAGGTCAGAAGCATTCAGCCTTCAGACTACTGTCTGGTCCCACCGCAGGTGGGGCCCACTCCCTGCTGTTAAGGACAATGGATTACTTCTCCCTGAAGACTTTCAGCCAGCAGTGTGGTCCACTGTAGATGGGTTCACACCCTACTGAAAATGGTTTCTATGGAGAGCCAGAGAACAGGTCAAACCTGCTCAGTGACATCCAAAATTAGGCTGCCTCCCTGAATCTAGGATCGCCCATCTTGTCACATGTGTACCCCCAATCCCTCCCCTTCCTGTTGAGTTTAACCCCTAGATCATCCCCCTCCCATTACTGTATTACCTATAGTACAACACCTTCCTGTGATGTATGTCTTTACCTGTAATTAAGGAGCTTGCAAAGATATGTGAGCCTTGGATAGTAATAAAGAGCTCTCTCTCCTGGTCCTCTCTCCCCTCTCCCCTCTTCCCTTGTCCTCCTTCCCTTCCCCCTTTCTCCTACCCTCTCGTCTCCCATCTCCACGTGGACCACGGAATGGGGCTGAGGTGAGCATGCTACTATGAAACGTGTTTGACTCCATTATTTCAAACTTTCTTCTATCTCTCCTTATTCTCTATGACTTTATTTTAAATATATATATACTGTACAATTTTGCCTATCGAACCCATGATTAGTTTGGGGGGGGGGGTGGCCTTCCCCCACACTAATTGACAGGCTAGACTCCACCCCTTTGCAAGTTGACAGATTATGTAACTTCCACACTTGTCTATGAAAATAATTATATAAAGAAGTAATTTCATATCAAGAAGTCATCCCAGATCAGTCCAACTCCAGTCCATAAGCCCAATGCTAACCAAGGCGCCCTTCATGCTCATGTAGCTGCAAGACAATGATGTAGAAACGTGAAGCAAGAAGCAGGAAGATCACAGGCTGGTGAGTGTGGAGTCACATGGATCCAGAGACGGTGGAAACATGGTAGAGCACCAATCATGGTGCCCAGGGTTGAGTGGCGCACAGGAGGCCACCACTGGCATCAGACAGAGTCCCAGCAAGGATGAAGTCAAAGGGCAAGAGAGAGAGCAAATCCCAATGTCACTCACTCTTATCCAAAAGGCCACACACCCAAAGAAGTGTCATCAGGCTACCATTTGATTGACAGGCTGGACTTTGCCCCTACATGGTCACACAAATTCAAGTTGATAAAACTCTAACTACCACAGTCCCTTTATAATTTTCTATTTCCATCATTATTTTTTTCCTCTGGATGCTGAGAGACCAAGGGTTACACTTTGGATGGCGTGTTAAACAGGGTTCTCTAAAGAGATAAAACCAGATGGCTTCTCCCAAGCTTTTAAGATTCCAATCACTACTCACTCAAGTAAAATATACACCATTCTTTGTGAACTATGTTATGCCTATAGCCCGTGGGGGATCCCCTCACCACCACCCCAAGACAATCGTCCTGCTCCTCCAGGCCCAGGGACTCATTCCCTCAAGGAGTTAGACCATGTCTAAGAAATATTCACAACTGTCTTCACATATCTGTGAGTATACTCCCACTTGCCCTCCCACACCTCAGCCTGCATGTCTCTCTAAACATCAATTCATAGATGACCACTATTTCAGGACTGGAGACATGACAAAATTAGACTCTGTTGCCTGTAACGCTTGCAAACTTCCCAATAAGGATTCTGTCAGGCCAAATTCATTGGCAAGGATGCACTTACCCAGGACTTAGGATTTGTAAGCGAGAGGTGGCAGTGGGTGATGACGCAGTGATGAAATCAACTGTCTTGATCTCAGTGGGAAGTGTGGGGTCCCATAGTGATACAGTGTTAGTGTTAATATTTAACCTTTAGAGCAGTGGTTCTCAACCTTCCTAATGCCGTGCCCCTTTAATACTGTCCCTCATATTGTGGTGACCCCCCCCAACCATAAAAGTATTTTTGTTACTACTTCATCACTGTCATTTTGCTACTGTTATGAATCGGGCGACCCCTGTGAAAGGGTCGTTTGACCCCCAAAGGGATCATGACACAAAGGCTGAGAATCACTGTGTTTAGAGAGAAAAGAAAAGAAAAGAAAACACTGATGTCTAGTAGCTTTTAAACTCATCCCATAGGTTTCCAAGACCATAAATTTTGATTGAAAAGGTTGCCTTTTTTTTTTCCCTACCACAGAGCACCTGGTAGGTTTGAAGTACTGACCTTTGGGGGTTGAAAGCTGAGAACTTTAACCACTATGGCACTAGGGCTACTTATCAGAGACAAACTCAAAAACTCACTACCATGTAGTCAAGTTCAACTCTGAGTGACCCTTTAGGGCAGAGGAGAACTGCCTCTCTGGGTTTCTGAGGCTGTAAATTTTAATGGCAGCAGGCAGCCTGAGCTTCCTCCCTTGGAGCAGCTGGTGGTTTTGAACTGCTGACCTTGAGGTTAGCAACAGCCCAACTGTAACCCACTACACCACCAGGCCTCTCTTATCAGAAACAATTTAGGTCAGGGATTTTATCTGATTACTTCCTTGCTGTAATCTCAGTACGCAGGTACATGACACAAGAAGGTGAATATGGTAATTAATTAGCATGCCAAAGCACAACAAATCCATACTCATTGTGGTGGTTACACAATTTCATGTCAACTTGATAAAAGAATGAAGGGGTGGAGTCTAGCCTGTCAATCAGGTCACAGCCTGATGATCCCTCCTTCTGGCCTCAGCCTTCTCATGAGGATTCTGGGAACTTCATCTCTTTGATTCTTTCATCAGAAGGCCTGGGTCTGTCTCTCTCTGTCTCTCTGTCTCTCTCTGTCTCTCTCTGTCTCTCTGTCTCTCTCTCTCTCTCTTTCCCCCACCCCCACCCCTTTACAAACCACATGGAGGCACGCTCATGGCAGCCAGCGGCCTGGAGATGCTTCCACTGCCATCGGATCTGTGATGAACCCACTGGCCTGTGATCTTCCTGCATTCGGCATCATTGTGAGTGGCTATGTGAGTCTGAAGAGGAATTTATGGACCATTATCAGACATAGGGGCTAATATCAAAATTATGGACTTGATCTGGACTGGACTGGGATGTTTTATTGATGCATACATAATTCCTTCTGGATATAAAGGCCTCACACATATGAGTCTCAATGAAGTTGTTTCTCTAGTCAACCCGGACTAACACACTCATACCTACGTTTCTAGTGGACTCCTGACACGAGATGTTTAACTTTTTAGGTGGAGCTAGGATCCAGAGCCTCGTTTTCTTTTCTTTTTTAATGGCTGACTCTCTGACTCATGCATTTTATTACTACGCACCACTCACTACTCTCCCATCATTGCAATCAGAGCACCTCGATAGGAGAGAGGAGAACTGTCCCTGGGGGCTTCCGAGACTTTCAGTCTTTACAGGAGTAGAAAGCTTCGTCTTTCTCCCTTGGACTGGCTGGTGGTTTCATCAGCTGACACTGCCATCTGCAGCCCAATGTGTCACCATTATGCCACAATGAAATGACCATCCGGGCCACACTTTTAAGGTGACACAACCAGGAAACGGAGGTCGTATTTGGGCCAACTCATTCAGCCACCCTCGAGCCCAGAGTGTGCAGGCTCCTGCGAGAAAGGACACGTGCGCTGGGAGGAGAGACCAGCACAGCCAGCCCTCGTGCAGGCCCTGCAGCTGCGCACTGGGCCACCGCCGCAGCGTTAGAGCCGCGCGCCCAAGGAGTGGCTGACCAAGGAAGTTACCTGAGTCCCCAAAGCTCCCCAAGCTAAGGGTGCCGCCTGTAGGATCACCCCCTTCTGGCCCTGTGTGCAGGACATGACGTAAGTGTGAAGGGCCTTGGCCAGCTCTGGAATCACAGGTTGCCAGACCCTGGCGCAGTGTTACTGGTAACAATCATGGGTTTCTGGGTGCCATTTGAATTAAGAGGGCCGGTGCTGGTCGTGCGCATTTCCAGAGACCCCAACCTCTGGGTTGCCTACCCAGGATGGATCAGAATCATCGATCATTTGGGGTACTAAGCTCCTCTCTGGTCGTATGAGTTGCCACGCAGTTCCCAACCATCAGTTTCCAGCATCATGTCAGTCACTGCCTTCCGCTACCCCCGCCATCCCCCCCCCCAACTTCCCTTCATTTTTCACCCTCATGCTTCAGACCTCCATACACAGAGACCCTTGAGCCTGAGCCTCAGCTACTCTGTAAGAACACTGCTATCACCTTGAGGTGTCTCTCTAGGCAGGACCCTAAATTTTGCATAGTCACAACGTCTAGATTGTGAAGTCATTCCGGCCCAGACGATGTTGTCGTTGTTGATCGGGGCTTTCCAGTAAGTTCTGACTCAGAGGGACCTGACGGACAACCGAAAGAAACAGCGCCCAATGCCTCACAGCTGCTCCTATGTCGGAATCCGTGGTTGCAGTCCCTGTGTCGCTCCACCTGTGGAGGGTCTTCCTCTCCGTGGCTGCCCCTCCACTTTACCAAGCATGATGTCCGTCTCCAGAGACATCGCAGGCAAATTCCAAACAGATCCTCCAAATCGTATGACAAATGATCTGGGCTATCAGCTTACTCTCGAGGACCAGGGAAACAGTGCTATCGTGGTGATTAACTTTGTGTTCCCTAACTAGATACTAACAAACTTTCTCTGGTTTCCATCCGTTCATTTCATGAATGCCACCATCCCATATAACGGGACACCACCGTCACCACCCACTGCCATTCCAGTTGACTCACAAGGGACCCAAATATGGCCCACGTACAATGAAAGCCCGACCAATTACCTATGCAATCTGCTGTCACATGTAGAAGCTGTTGTGGATTTAGTTGTTCAACTATCATTGAACTCTGACAATGTGCCTTCACGGTGCTTAGCGTCCTGAGTTTTAAGATGAATATGAGCTACCAGAAGAAGAAAAAAAGATGACATATGGGAGGAAATCATCAGAAATGCCTGGAGTGCAGTATGAGGGATGAGGCTGGAAAAGAAGGCAAGAGGCACATTAAGAAAGGCCAGTGGGTGTTTGCGCGAGAGAGCCTCATGGGGGAGGATGGGATGGAAAGACTGTACTGACTGAGCTGTGGAGAACGCACTGGATGGGCAAGGAAATGAGGAAAGAAAGGAGCCCCCATGATGCTACATGTCGGGCTGTTAACCAGAGCGTCAGCAGCTGGAGACCAGCCACGAAGAGCTACAGTCTTAGAAACCAAAAGGAGTGGTTGTACCCTGTCCTACAAGGGTCACTATGAGCCAGAATTGACTCAATGACAGTGAGAGGAAAGGAGATCCAATATGAGGCCTTCGTAATAATCCAAAGAAGTGAATCCCTTATCAGCTCCACCCCTGAAGTCTTAACATTGTCTCCTATTTCCATCTCTGCATCCACCCCTTCGCCTAAGAGTAGACTTGACTTCTGACTTCTCATACTTTGGGTTGGTTGAGTTTCAGGAAAAAGTGAAGGACCAGGGGAGTTGGGGGTAAGCAGTGAGCATATCCAAGTATAATGATACACAAGTTAGGTTTCTGGACACTATTTGAATTGCATGGAGGAACATCTCCTTAAATCAGGAAAGGAGGTAGAAGCCCAGACAAATGGGCAGAGAGCTCACAGAAAAGGCTAGAGGGGGGGCTGCATTGTAGTGCACATGCAGAAATCTTAGGCTAGGGGCAATGAGACTAATTTAACAAGATCCACGGAGGAGAGACCTCAACAAAAATGGCCAAAGAGGGACTGTCCCTCCACAAAAAAATGAAATAAAAAATAAGCTAGCCAAAAGAACCTTTCATGGCCAGTTGTTTACAATAACTAGAGGATCTCAATGGAAAAACACCTGAATCTCCATCATAGAGAAAGTTGTGGCATTTTCATTCACACTGGTCACATTTGTTACAAGGATCCTCAGTTACCTTAAAAGCTCATTTCTCATCCAAATGGCCAGGAGTGGCATATTCAATGTGTTGAAAGATTTTTTTTAAATTGGTCAAACAATTTTATCCATGGAAAAACTATACATTAAAAACGATAAATCAAGACATCCTCACTTAAGCAGACACCATGGAAGGCAATCACCAGTTAAAACCTGCAGAAATCCTGAAGAGAGGCCTTAGGGCTAAAATCAAAGGACACTGTACAGCAATCTAAGTCCTCATAAAGAAATAAAGGAAACTCGATGGGAGCCCCGGGTGGTATAATGGGTTAGATGGGCTGCTGACTGCAATGTCATCAGTTCAAAACCACCAGTCACGCCTCAGGAGAAAACTAAGGCTTTCTATTCCCGTAAAGAATTACAGACTCAGCAAGCCACAAGGGGGAGTTCTACCCTGTCCTATATGGTTATACGGTCACTATGAGTCAGATGGACTCAGTGACTGACTTTGGTGTGGCGAGTTTGGTAAATGTAAACATAAAGACAACTCTAATATGTATCTTAGTTTAGAATGCTTTTTTCTCCTCTATATGATTTTTAAAACTGCATGATTTAAGATTCAATTATAAACCTTCATATGTTTATGGACACACAATGTCTAAAGCAGCAAGGGAACGGAGTGGCAAGGTCCCCAGGGAATGCTGAAGGTGGACTTTGGGGCCAGGGTGTGGTGCCCCAACAGACTGGACTGGAAAACACTCCTAAAGGCCAACACACAGTCCTTGAACTAACAACAACAAAAAAAAGATGAAATCTGGGACAATAACAACATAAAAGGAGTGGGTCTATGTAACAGCAAAGTTCTATATATTATAGAAATGAAAGCTACCATTACTCCAAATTAGATTGTTATAAATTAAGACATTAATTAATATACCCCCTTCCCAAGTAACCACTAAGGAAATAATTCAAAAACAGGTAGTAAAAGAAAGGACAACTGCATTAAAATGATACACTGGAAAAGATCTAACACAAAAAAGGCAGTAATATACAGATTGAGAATATATATATATATATATATATATATATATATATATATATATATACACACACACACACATATATATAACATAAAAATTCAGACTTAAGTTCTTCCTTATTAGTAATTACATTAAGCGGAAATGGTGTAAATTATCCAATTAAGGCAAAGGTTGGTACAATGAATAAAAATATTGTCCAACTATATGTTGTCTACAAGAGACAAACTTTACATTCAAATACACGAATGGGTCAAAAATACCTGGAAGACAAAAGATTCCATGCAACAGTAATAAAAAGAGATCTGCAGTGGCTACACTAATATCAGACAAAATAGACTTTAAGACCAAGATTATATTATAAGAAACAAAAATAAGTAATGGTTAGAAAGCCGACCCATCAAGACACTATGACAATTTGGCCCCTAGTGCAGACCACAGACATTCTACCAAATACAACAAAGGAACACACACTGTGTAAAGACAAAACAGATGGCTAGGACCAACTGAAAATAAGACACTTGTGTGCATCAAAAAGTAAAATAAGAGCCCACAGACAGGGAAACAAATCTTCAGCCATGACACAATAGTAGGGCTACAATACCTCAACAAGAAAACAACAAATGATTCAATTCCAAAAAATGGGCAAAGGACATGAACAGGCAGTTCACCAAAAGATGACACTCAAATGGCTAACAAATACATGAAAAAATTCTCACGATCACTAGCTATATTCGAGATGCAAATCAAAACAACAATTGGATATCCCATTACTCTGACAATGAGAGCCCAATTCAGTAAAAACAGAAAACAACAAAAGCTGAGAGGGTATGGAAACAGTGCAACCCTCGAAGACTGCTGGTGGGTCTCTAAACATGTATGACCTCTGTGGAAAGTGATATGCTGCTACCTGAAATACCTGGGAATGGAAATCCCACATGATCCAGCACTACCTCGACTAGGCATATGGCCTAAAGAAGTAAGAGACATATCACAAACAGACCAATGCACTCCCATGTACATTGCAGCACTGTTCATAACAGCAAGAAGATGGAAACAGCCCAAGAATGGATAAAGAGACTTTGGTACATACACACAATGAAATATCAAGCATCACTTAAAAACAAGGATGACACCACACAGCACCTCATAACATGGTCAGACCTGAAGAAAATTATTCTGAGTGAAGTTAGTCAATCACAAAAAAAAGACAAATATTCTATGAGACCACTGCTATAGGGACAAACATCAAGACAAAAACAGGCAGTGGCTCTCAGGTCATGTAATCATTCAATCCAGCCTCCCGGGAAATGGGGTGGTATGAATGTCTAATACTTGTAACCTATTTATCACTTCCTTATTTGTGCATCATGAAGACTACTTCTCCAGGGGAGGCCTCACTTCATCTGGGAACAGTTTCCCTTTCGGAGAGGAGTACAAGAGGACCGAATAGCCCACGCCATATGGCAGTGCCCTAATCATTCTTATCCTGGGAGATCCATGGCCAAGAGGAGGAAGCAGGGGGTGTGTGTCTCTAAGAAGATCTCACTTCTGAGATGGGTGTTCTGCAGGACAGCTTGCTCTTGGGGAAAATTCTTGCCATTACCTTTATGGACACCCCCCACCCCAAGGAGAAGAATCTATCTTGTTCTATATGGCTAATCATACATTTTAAACCGAGTTTCTTTCCAGAGCCCCTACTGTAGGCTCCCTGGACTTTAGATTTTGTCTTCTCAAGGTGTACAGCATACTGTGTAGGCCACATCAGAAGGATGAGTCAACGGACTCACTAAGGGAACTGGACTTTATCTTAAACACACGCATTGCAGATTAAAGGAACCAATAGACTCCTTTGAACTTAAAGCTGTAACACCTTAGTGAGAGAAGGAGAGGAAGACTGCTATCCCAAGGTTTGGAAGTCATTGGACTTCGGCTCAAACCTTGCTTTTGAGATTGCCCAACAATTAGCAACTTAAGACTAATTTACCCTACAGAAATACTAAAGGGCTTTGGGCTAAAATGAAAGGACACTATACAGTAACTTAAGTCCTCCTAAAGAAACAAAGAAAAGTTGAGAGGAGGCCATGGTATTATAATGGGTTAGCTGGGCTGCTAACTGCCACATCTGCAATTAAAGCACTCACCACTCCTGAGGTACTAAAGCTTTCTATTCCCACAAGGAGTTGAAGTCTCAGAAAGCCACAGAAAACAAATCTATATTTTCCACTCTGCTATTTTCTGAGCTTTTAAAGGCATGTATTAGTTCTATAGACAAAGTTCTGCCATAATGGATGAGAATTATTGAACTTTGTGACCTGTGTCTCATTTTTTCTTAAACAGAATTCAGTCACTTATTTTTTATTATGTCTATGGGAATACTTAGACATGTATTTTAGTCTACAAAGCTTTCCCATATATGAATATCCCCCTAATCTCAATAGTATTTTAAATCCTATAACATTGGCTAATTTAATGATATTATTATCAGGATTACAAACGGTGCCATGGAAGTTACTGATATCATCTCTCAAAAAGCTGGTAATGCTGCCCCTAAGGTGGAACAGAGACATATATAAAACATTAGATATATCCACGGATTTTGAGCTCACATTTAACCATGAGCCCTAACCTATGAACAATTAGTTCTTATGATAGCATCTCGCCCAATAATTACCCTAATGAAGGGATCACTGAAAATATGCATGCTATAACAAAGTGTGGGGAAGTAATCAGATGGCGCACAGCTATCAAAAAAATAAGAGTCTAGGATCTTAAAACATTGTTTTAAAATGAGCAGCCAACTAAATGAAGTACCAGACAAGCCCACACAGAAGAAACATACCAAGCCTGTGTAATCCAAGGACTGTAAATAAAATCCAAGATCAAAGGAGTGAACTGTATTATAACTCCGAACAGTGGGTTTGCATAACATTATGAATGACAGGGAAAGCCCACAATCCATTTGCAGAGTCCCCATGAGGATCAGGCCCTTTAATGCCCTTGGACCATTGGCCAGGGATATGAATAGCAAGGCCCACAAAAAGAATGCATCAGGAAGTGAATCCATGCAGACATAGGGTAAATTTTAACATCTTATCATTTGATTACCATTTTGACTCATTTTCTAGTTTTTATCATTTTCTGCATTCATTTGGACTGGGGTATTTCTCTTATTTTATTGTGGTGTGGGGTTTTGAATAATTTTTGTTATATGAAATCCAAGATAGGAAAATAAGACAATAACTAGAATAATAGTTTCTTAGGGTTAAGACAGAGAAGGTTAGGGGGAAGTGGGAAGTTAAAAACAAAAAATACCCAAAAAAGGAAGAAAATGTTCTAAAATTGATTGCAGTGATTATTTCACAACTCTTCTTAATATATTAAACCATTGAATTATATGGTACATTAATTATATGCTGACAATACTGTTAAAAGAAATAAAGAAATAAAACTCTGACCTACTAACATATATTATTATATATAATACATATTGTATGTACATATATACTATATATGTATATAATATATGATATTATATATAATTGGGCCTGAGTTTTCTATTTATTTAGGAGTATATATTTATCTTATATAAATATATATTATTTATATATAAATATGCTTATTTATATATTATATGTAATAAATAATTTATATGAATTATATAAATATATATAGTATATATTATATACATTATAAAATATATTTACAAAATAAAGAAAATACATTAAAATAGAATATATAAAATATAGAGTATATGCATAAATTATTATATGTTATAAATATATCATATATAAATTTTATTAGTGTATAATATAAATTTATATTTATATAGAATATATTAATTTTTATATAGAATATATGAATATATGTCTATTTATAGAAGAATATATGAGTATAAGTATATATTTATTGATGACTCTGTGTATATATATATATATATACTTATACTCAAATATATATATATATATATATATACACACCCATTTTACAATAGAACCTCAAAATATAGAAAGCAAAAGCTGGCATAATCAAAAGAAGGAAAAAGACAACTTAAGAATAATAGCTGAAGATTTCAAGACACAACTTTTAATGATGCATAGAACAGCTAGGCAAAATACCAGCACAGAAACAGAAATAGGCAAAATACCAGCACAGAAATAGAAGACTTAAACCACACAATTAACAAACTAGATCTAACAGACACCATAAAACACTCTTCCAGACAAAAGTAAAATATACATTCTTCTTAAGTACACATGGAACATCCTCCAAGATAGTCCATACGTTAGGCCACAAAATAGGTCTCCATAAAATAAAAAGGAGTGAGCTCATAAAGTATCTTCTTGTATGGAATAAAGTAAGAGATCAGGAAGAGGAGGAAAACAAATTGCACACATTTGTTTGTGGATTCCAAGTAAATAATTAAAGAGAAACCCACAGCAAACTGAAATTTACCCAATCTTTTGATCTCTTGACGACTGTTTCCATGAGTAGCAATTGTGGATCCAATTAACCCAAAATCTTTGACAACTTCAATTTCTCTCTGTTTATCATTATGTTACCTATTAGGACAGTTATTAAGGATTTTGGTTTTCTTTACCTTGAATTGTAATCCATACTGAAAGCTGCAGTCCTTGATGTTCATCTGCAAGTGCTTCAAGTCTTGCTCACTTTCAGCAAGCAAGGTTGTGTCATCTGCATGTTACAGGTAGCTAATAAGAACATCCTCCAAGCCTGATGTTTCTTTGTATAATTCAGCTTCTCTGATACTCATTGTATAGATTGAGTAAGTATGGTGAGAGGATAAAACCCTAATGCACACCTTTCTTGATTTTCAACCTTGCAGTATTCCTTTGTGTCCCTGTTTGCATATCCCCATCCAGAGACTTGAAAAGAACCATATTAAGAAAATTCACTCCACCAGACTCAACAACAACAAAATAGATAACATTTAGCAAGAGAGTGATATCTGGTATGGTTTCATTTAAAGGCAGGAATGAAGGAAGAGAATGTGAACACTAACTCAGTTTTAGCAGTGTAGCCAAGAGTAATCATATTGTGTTGTTGCAAAAGCTTCTTTTGAGGAATTAAAAAGCATCGGAAACCTAGAGACTGAAATGTTATGTCTTATCTAAAAAAAAAAATTAGTATTGTTTTTTCTCTTATTTTTTTTTAACAGAGAAGGAGTTCATCTGTCCTCTATAATTTCTATACCACATCCTGGTCAAAATGTCAACAGAATTTCAGCTGAAACAGAAGATCAAACCATTGGGGGTAAGGATGAAATGCAAAAGGGAGCTCTGGTGCCACTATCAAGTAAATGTTGAACTGCTAACAGCAAGATTGATAGTTCAAACCCACCAGCTGGTCCTTGGGAGAAAGGTGAAGTTATCTGTTTCTATAATGATTGACAGCCTCAGAAACTTATATAGATAGGGTCACTATGAGTCAGAATCGATTTGATGGAAGTGAGTGTGGTTGTTTTCTGTGGGCCAGTGGGGCGGGACAACAGATTAGAAGAGTAGTAATAACTGAGTAGTTCTCCATCTGCCTAATATAAAGGGAAAGATGCAATGACTATGTCTACAATAAACCCTCCAAAGGGAAGAAATTGTTGAAAGTGTCCTAAAATGATGCCAGTCAGACTAGAACTAATGAGACCCCAATTATGAATCCACAAATCATTCCTGAACAATTCAAGATCAAAATCTACCTAAAGTTCTAGCCAATACACTGGTAATCCATCCACTTCTTGCCACAGTAAACAATTTGTAGTGATGCTTATTAGTCATGAATTACATGGTTAGGCATTTAGTCTTCAACCAGAAGAAGATGCAGACCCTGTGACTCTGTGGACCGTGGCCACTCCATAGCATTGTGTTCTCAACGTGTTGTCCCTACATTCTTCACAAGGTGATCATACTCAAGATCAATGTTCACTACCTTTCACCTCTCCTTGTCCCTAGAATTCTATACCCTTTTGTAGTATCCGCCAATATTTTGGAGACCTCAATGCACATTTGTATGTAAACCAGCAGGATTAAATCTTGTACCAAGAAAATTCCTCACACACCGAGTCTTTGATTGTCTCCACCTGGTCAGAATCTACTTGGTCCCCTGCCAAAATGTGAGGCATTCTTTCATTGCAGCAGGGTCACACTTAGGGCAGGGGCAGGTGGCTGGTAGTTTCTCTGCCCTATCACCAAAGCCCACGGTGTGTTATTTGTGGACTGCCTATTCTTTATTCCCTTATATGGCCTGAATGGTAATGGTGGCCATGTGTCTGAGGAGTCTGTGCTTGTCACTGGCCACCCACCAGTAAGCTCTACCTCAGAGATTAAGTTCCTCCTCCTTGAGGAGTCTCGATGGCGTCGTGAGTGTAACTGCAAAGTCAGCATTTCGAAACCTGCAGCATCTCCACAGGAGAAAGATAAATCTTTCTACTCCCGTAAAGAGTTACATTCTCAGAAACTGTCCCTGTCCTATAGGGTCTCTATGAGTTGGAATCAACTTGATAGTTGTGAGTTGAGTTTGAGTTTACCTGTTCTTCCTATCAAACATTCTGGGGTTCTTCATTGGGCTCAGAGTAAGATAACGTACTCAGGATTAAGAAAGGAGCTGACACTCCTGGAGAGCTTGGCAGTATGGATATGCTCAATCCACCCCATGCATATACACTATCCCCTACTTGCCATGTTGGAATCACCAATAAATGAATGGTCTTGTGTGGCTACTATTTATTGGCTTTCTCATAGTCTCCTAACATAACAGTAACATATGTGTCCCTCTATGACCTTGAAGTTTAAGGTGATCTGATTTAAATCATATAAATACACTTAAGCTACCTCAGTGGGGCTACAAGAGAAAGCAAGGGCACCCAGGAAATAAAGCAGTCTCGGGGCAAGCAATGTTTGGCTTCTCCTCTCCAATCCATTTCCTTCAGCAGTTGAAGATACTCCTTCACTGGTGTATGTATGTGGCCCCATCCAAGCTGGAGATTAAGGCCCAACTTCAAGTATAATCCCAGGAACCCTTCATATCAAATGCTGGAAAACCAGGGCTCTCCAGGGACCCTTTCTTCTTGCATGTTTACACAAGTCTTGGGGCTCTGATACAGAGTGCAGTTCACAAAATCCAGCTCTAGGTGTGTGAGTGGGCAGCGTGAAATCCCAGCCCCAGACAATAGAAGAAGAAAAGCAAGGGCAGAAATGTGTCATCTGATCCATGGCGAATAGCTGGAGCTCAGAGCTGGCTCCATAGGCAGGAGCTGGCCTTACAGAACCATTGCAGGAAAGAGAGCAGCAGAGAGGCAGTCTGCCAACTCTCCCAAGCAAATTTGCTTTCAGTCCTGTGTCACGAGTCAAGCAAAGAAGCCTCTGCTTCATAATGAATTAGAACCAACTAGAAATGTAAATATGAATTATCTCCCAAGGCTGATGCCAAACCATAACAAATACCCCCTGTTCAAATACGTGTGGAGACACCAACAACAACAACTGCCATGGTTTTATCCACCTTTGGTTTCTCCTGGGTACATAAGTCTTTCAAGGTTTCATCAGAAGCACCCAGAGAAGCCGCACATCCCCATGCCCTTTCTGTCACTCAAATGGCAATCCTGGGTGACCAGAGCAACCTTCAGTAAGGATAACTCTTCTCTCTCTCCTCACAGGTTGTGCAGATCATGATTGGCCTGGTTCACTGTGCACTGGGCACTCTTTGGCTTCGTTTGCTACTCCTAGAAAAGACCGTCACTGGAGAAGTTAATTTCCCTAAGACTGCTATACTATATGCATTTTGCTCAGCAATATTTGTAAGTAAGCCATGTTTATAGTGATTTCAATTCATCTTCTACCCTCCCCCTGTCTATCAAAGGAGTTACTCAGATGATGGCGCTGTGGGCTAAAGATTGGGCTAAGATAAGGTACAGCCTTTGACTTCAGCAAGTTCATTTTAGTGTTGAGATCTATTTAACCAAATGGTGTGGAGGTGGCAGAGAGAGAGTGTATATACACCTTAAAAAACAAACAAAAGAAAACCGCTGTTCTGGAGTCCGTTCTGATGCATAGCAACACAATAGGCCAGAGGAAAACTACCCCTGTGGGTTTCTGAAACTGTAAATCTTCACAGGAGTAGAAAGCCTCATCTTCCTCCCATGAACTGGCTGGTGTTTCGAACTATGGACCTTCCAATTAGCAGTAAACCTCTACGCCACAAAGGTCTCCTGTATGTAGACCTAGGTCATCTTTTTCTGTGGGGTATATGCTGTATGCTTTGAGAAGTTCCTTGAGAGAATGGGATGTGCATACAAGCAAGGTACCAAAGGGATATGCTTCAAGACAAATAGAGTAGCTATTGGGTAACTATAAGGCTTTACTCAGACTGAGTTAAAATCCCAAGGGCTGACCCTAGGGTCAACAGGTATAGAGGTGGTTTCTAAGAAGAACCAAAACCAAATCCATTGCCATCGAGTCAATTCCAACTCACAGCAACCCTGTCGGGCGGGGTAGAACTGCTTCTGTGGGCTTCCAAGATGGCAATTCTTCACAGAAGTAACCTTATCTTTCTCCCAAGGAGTGGCTAGTGTTCGAACTGCTGGTCTTGTAGTTAGCATAACCACGACACTACCAAGGCACCTGACAGAAGTGATTTCTAGAGACTAGATAAAGAAACTGAAAAGAAGAAGCTTGGGGGTGCTGAAACCCAAAAGGAATTGGGGGCAAATCAACAGCTGTCTCTAACGTACATGTTTTGAGTAAGGCTGTTGTGATTATTCTACAGGCATAGCTCATCGGAGTCATCAATGACAAGTCCTGGCCATCAGAGAAGCCAAAGGCCCTGGCTTTCTACAAGAGCTCCTCAGAGCTCCACTCCAAAAGCAATGTATCAATCAGGGGTCACTTTATTGATAAGCAAAGTGGCTTACTAAGAGCTGGGACTTTCCAATTGTAGCATGTGCCCAAGGGAACATGTCTGGATAGGTACCCCAAGATC
Organism: Echinops telfairi; assembly: GCF_000313985.2. Classification (NCBI taxonomy): domain Eukaryota; kingdom Metazoa; phylum Chordata; class Mammalia; order Afrosoricida; family Tenrecidae; genus Echinops; species Echinops telfairi. The sequence goes on along the minus strand of NW_022111316.1, from coordinate 1,417,828 downwards.
TAAGAGGACTTGAGTTGCCCTCACTCACTTTACTCTACACAATGGACCTGGAGTCAAAAATAAGTCTTCAACTCTTAGGTCTATATACGCAAGAAAGTTGAACACCGGCACACAAGCAGACACACGTATGTGTATTGAAGCCCTATTCATAACAGCCAAAATGGAGGAACAGCCCAAAACCTCATCACAAGGTGAATGGATTAGACAAAGCATGGTATATACTTGAAAAAAAAAAAACTTTTCTGTGAAGAGAAATGAGGCCTTGATGCATGCCGCAGTATAGATGAACCTTGAAAACATTCTGCTGAGTAAAATGAGTCCACCAAATATTACATAATCTCAGTCATCTGAAGTACAAAGAATAGGTAAGTATAGAGAACAGAGTTTAAGAGCGGTTACCAGTGATTGTGTGAATAGAATTCAGTGGCTACTGCATGACTTAAAGTCAGGGAAGGTGTGTGTCAAGGCTGTATCCTTCCGTCATACTTAATCGATTTGCATGCTGAGCAAATCATCAGTAAAGCTAGAGCATATGAAGAAGAGGCGCCATCAGGATTGGAGGAAGGCTTACTAACAACCCGAGATGTACAGATGACACAACGTTGCTTCCTAAAAGTGTGAAGGACTTGAAGCACTTGCAGATGAAGATCAAGGATGGCAGCTTTCAATATGGATGACAACTCAACATAAAGAAAACCAAGATCAAAAAAAGAAAAAAAAGAAAACCAAGATCCTCACAACTGGACAAATAGGTAGCATCATGATAGAGAAAAGATTGATGTTGTCAAGGATTTTTGTCTTGCACGGATCTACAATCACTGCTCATGAAAGCAGCAATGAAGAGATCAAAAGAAGCAGTGTAGTAGGTCAATCTGCTGTACACGACTTCTTTAGAGTGGTGAAAAGTAAGGACGTTGCTGTGAGGACTAAGGTGTGCCTGACTCAAGGCTTGGTATTTTCCATTGCAACATATACATGTGAAAGTTGGACATTGTAGAAGAACCGATGCAATTGAATTATGGGGCTGGAGAAGAATATTGACGGTACCACAAACTGCTAAAAGGATCAACTGATCTGTCTTGGGAGAAGTACGGTCGGAATCTTCCTTAGAGGCAAGGATAGAGAGACTTTGTCTTATATATTTTGTGCACATTGTCCGGAGAGAGCAGTCCCTGGGGAAGAACATCATGCTTTATAAACTGGGAGAGCAGAGAAAATGAGGAAGGCCCTCAGGGAGATGGGTGGGCCCAGTGGCTGCAACAACGGACTCAGGCACAGGGACAATCATGCGGATGATGGCCCAAGACCAGGCAGTGTTTCCTCTGTGGTTTATAAGGGCGCTGTGGTTCAGAACCTACTTGACGGCACAATACCCAGGCGGGAGGAGATAGTATTGCCTGAGAAGCTTCTGTGTGTGAGGCTGGAGAAATCTGACCTAGAAGATGGGTAACAGTGACACAGCATGATTGACGTAACTGAAAATACATGAATAATACTGCTTCGAGGGAAAGCAGACGTGAGTATAAGGACCCAATCCCTTAGCTTTCTTGGGAAAGGCCTCTGAGACACGGACGTGGCGTCATTCCACCCACAGAAGGGCCCGGAACCTAGTACTGTGGATAAGAGACTAACACAGCTGTGGCTTTCCAATGGTACCACATTTCCAAGGGAACGTCGGACTTTTGCTAGTTCTTGTAGCAGAGGGCTCAAGTCGACGGTGGGGTTATCAGCACTGAAAACATTCTCACGACGACTGTACGTAATACGGGAAAATGTTGCTTCTGTGCACGTCTCCCATGCTCAGTTCTCCTGCTGACCGCTCTTCCTCCCCCTGCTATGCGCTGGCCTCCTCTGCCCTTCTGGCCACTGACCTGCAACAAAGCAACTGGAAAGGGTGGCTAAGATGGGGAGTCTTCTAAAGTACAAGACATAAGGCTCAGGCATTTGCTTCTAGATCAGTGGTTCTCAACCATTTTGCCTTGACCCTTTCATACGGTTCCTCCTGTGGTGGTCACCCCCAACCATAAAATATTTTCGTTTCTACTTTATAACTGTCATTTTGCTACTGTTATGAATCCTCATGTAAATATCTGAGATGCTGGATGTATTTACATTGTTACAAATTGAACATAATTAAAGCATAGTGATTAATCACAAAACAATATGTAATGATATATTGTGAAATATTTATTTCTAATTACAAATCAATGAAATTTTGTTTTGAAGCATGGTGTACCATGGGTAACAGTCTTCATGCCGGGTACTCCTACCTGGGCGTATCTGCATGTGGGTGGACCTTCCTAGAGACAGATAGAGGAGCGGTGTCTCAGTTCCTAAGACCATCGGACATACGTGTTTTCCAATGGTCTTAGGTGACCCCTGTGAAAGGGTCATTGGACCCTCAAAGGAGTTACGACCCACAGGTTGAGAACCACTGTTGTAGATGGTCCTTACTGGAAATGCATCCTGTGGATTTCCTGGGTTAGAATACCCTTGCCATTTGCCCCATCTTCAGCTGCCACTCTCCCCCCACCACCACCCCACCTCAAAGTGACCTTGGAGAAATTGCTCAAAAATCATTATTCAATTTTACATCAGGCAGGAAATTCTTTGACCTGATCTCCATACCTCTCATGAAATAGCTGTGACTGATCCCCTCCATCTATAAGTGAGGGAAACCCAAGGCTTTGCGAATTTAAGTAACTTTTTCACAAAGTAACACCAAAAGAAATGGTCGGAGGTTTTGCTGTGTTTTAAATCAAACGAAGATACTTTTAAGGAGCCCTGGTGGTGTGGTGGTTATGCACTGGGCTGCAAACGGTAAGGTCAGCAGTTCGAAACCACCAGCTGCTCCGTGGGAGAAAGATGAGGCTTTCTACTTGGGGTTGTCTACTCCTATAAAGAGTCACCATCTCGGAAGCCCACGTGGCCTTGCTGCACGGCCCTGTCACAATAGACTCAGTGGCAGTGAGTGAGTGAGCGAAGGTACTTTTGCATCCACAAAAGAATCTCATTTTCCTCTAACGCTACAACCTACTTTGTACATTTCAGTTGTCTTTGGCCCATGCCAGAAGCAGGCTGAAGGCAGATATAAATATGTAACCAGGAAGAAAAATGAGTCTTGATGGACAACCCTGCTTTCAACTAGTGCCGGCACGGTGATGAATAGTAGCACTTAGGACATAGTGTTCTCTTTGGGACATTGTATAACTCTCTCCATCAAATGCTTCCTGGAACTATTCTCCATTGAGAAAATGCTTTATCGACAGCAGTTCTTGCCTGGGAGAACTCCCACACTCTTGGCTCCAGACTAACTGTTAAGTGAACGACTAGGGCTTGCTCCTCATGAAAGCATTTTAAGATCCCCAAACCCCATGGCCATGATGAAGGTGACCTTCATCAAACACTTTGAATGATCTTTCCAACTCTGTCACAGAGAAAGCATAATCCCACCCCCCAAAGAGATTACTTCCGTCTTAGTGGCCACCACAGAACAAAAAGAAGCCCTTGCTGAGTGAGTTCTTAAAGGCCATCTTCAGGGGATTCTGGAATTGCCTCGGGTATCACGAATGGCATTGGCATTAGGGAAAGAACGTGTTGACGGGATCGGATCATCCCAAGAAAGGGGTGGTCATAAATGTTTGTTTCTTTCCCCAGTTCATCGTCACAGGAGCCAGCTGTGTGAATATAAATAAGAATTCTACAGAATTCAAGGTAGGTCTGAGGGGGTTTCCTGCAAATCCAAAGATGAAAATAAAACCTGGGTCTCTACCTCATTGCTTGGGGGGCCAGATTAAAAGAACGCATGACCTGGGAGTGGGAGGCAGTCTTCATTGTCTTGATTTCCACGCTAATAGTAATGGACTCATCTAATAGTTGTCCTTTTGTGAATGGGTGATTTCATTTAGTGTAGGTGCACATCTCTTACCTTCAGGGTACCCAATGAACGGCAGCCCAGGACTACCATATTCTTACTATTTTACTGCCCTTCTTGCTTGCTTGTGACATGTACTCATCTGGTAGGCAGGGGTCTGCCATTGTGAATGAATGTTATTGAAAGTTTTGCTCAATCACGAGCCCACATTATTTGTATAAATAATGTCCAGTCAATTAAGAGTCTAATTGCAAAAGTCAACAATTCACGTATTGCAGTTCATAGCAGGCCTACTTGTATAATTTCCTTTTCTCGGCCGTGTTTTAAATTCGACACCATTGGATATATAATGACACTAACAATAGAATTACTTTGTGCCTCAGGAGGATGATCGATGAGGTTCTCTAACATAAAATGATAATGATGTCTCTAAAGTGAACCAGAGACATATATAAACCATAGACTTATGGATGGATTTTGGGATCAGGTTTATTCTAGCTGCAATCTGAAAACAATTGGTTCTTATAGCATGGCCTTGCTTGATGCTTACTCCCAGGAAGAAATCACTGAAAATGTGGGTGCTATAGCAAAGTGTGGCAAAAGAACTAGAGGGTTATTAGAAAAAGATAGCGGCCGGATCCATAAGCAGCCATCTAAGTGAAGCATCAAGTGGGCCCAGGCAGAAGAAGCACACCAGCCCGTGTGTGATCCAAGGGTGGTGAATGATAAAACCCAAACCCCAAGGCAGGAGTAGCACCAGAGCTTAAATTGTGAACACCCAGTGTGCAGAAGATGATGGATGCCAATCCACACATGGAGTTTTAGGAGCCACACATGGATTAAGCCTCTGGTGAATTCCCTCTGACCAAGGATGCAAATAGCCTTGCCATTGTGCCGAGTGCAGTGTGTTTTCTTGCTCTTGCTTTTCTACACTTTGTTTTCTAAGGTTTTCTGTACGTGGACTCCAGGATAGGTAGAGTTATAGAGATAGTGACTGCTTTGATGGTTGGGTAGGGGGGGTGACTAAGGCAGGGAGGTTGAGGTGTTGGGGAGCTGATGTCAGTGAGAACAAGAAAGAAGTAAAGGTTCTAAAATTGATTGTGAAAATGATTGTACAACCCTCTTTAATATGATTGAACTATTTGATTATATGTGTGTGAATTATATGCCAATAAAACTGTTAAATAAAAATTTAGCTACAAAAATTAAAAAAAGAAAATGAGACATGGATCTAATAAAAGAGGAGAAACGCTTGCTTCTGCACCAGCTTGTAGAAAGTGAAAAATAACTCTTTTTTTTTTTTTTTTTCAAATTTTTGGATTAAAAAGCAGCATTTAATAATTTTGTAAGGATGCACTGTAGTGAAAGCTCTTCTGTGCGTGGTTGTGCCAGATAAGCAATGCCTGTGAGGAATCACATGTGAAGGTTTTAATAGAATAAGTCATTTCAAATGAGTGCATACCTGAACATATTACCAAACAAAACTATTCTGACTTAAGGGTCAGCAGATGGGCTTAGGAGACCAGTGTCATGCGTTACTTGTTTGAGAAGTCCTTACTCTCCTAGGAAAACATTCATTGTATGAATTGATTCTAGCGAGCCTAACCCTCCATTGAGAAAGGAGAAAACAAAATCCTATGTGAGAAGAGAACTGTCTTCAGCAAACCCAGGTCGAGAGCACAGAATTCGAATACGATCTTCATTAGCCTTAGGAGACATCCATTCAAGGACAGTCCCTTGCTCCTTTGGAACTTTTCCCCTGTGGTTAAATGGCCTGCATCCCAGTTCAGACTGTCCCGCTATGACTGTGTGACCTTGGACAATTGGCTTAACTGCTCTGTGCTTTGCACTCATCAACTGGAGAAAAAACAAAGTATGTGGATAATAGTATTGCCTACTGCAAAAGATTTTCAGGAGGATTAAATGAGGAAAAACGCTGAAAGAATAGTGCCTGCCACACTGTGCGCCCTCAGTACATGGGAGTTCTGTTTATCCTTACTCGGAATGTACTCAGGAAAGCAAGAATGTTTTCTGGAAGTGGAGAAAGAAGAAGCTAAAGAAAATTTGTTTCTTAATTCAGCCAAATGTATCTTCTCCACCACCACCACCCCCCACCCTTTTTTCCCCCCCCATATGACAGGGTCAAAGAGGCACGGAGATTTTCCCCATATGACAGGGTCAAAGAGACACTGGTTTTGCTAAGTAGCGCTGTAGCTGCTATAGTAATCATATGTGCTAACTTTATAATAACTTGTTTTTCCTCCCATCATCCAAAGGTATCCACTGTCAACATATGTCATTTTCTGTCTCTGTGTTTTTCTCAGCATGTTGGGTTTTTGTTGTTGTTGTTCTTGTTGTTTTAACCTACCTGCAACCGGGGTAGACCTGTGAGCCAGAAGTTATCTGGTGTTGCTTCCCCCACCCCAGGTACTGGATCCTGTTGATCTCAAAGTCCATCAACCTGCCTTTTGGATTTTTTTTTTTTAACATTTTTATTGACACCTAATCCCCCCACCTCATATTAACTCTGGTGTGATTAAATGTGGATTAAGTGTGTGATTAAATGTAGATTCAATGTGCCCCTGTGGATGATTTTCACCAAAAAAGCTTGCAACAGGATGGCAGGGGGATGATGAGTCTAATTTAGAGTTCCAGTCATGCTCTGACTCCTTGTGTGGGAGTCTCTCTCCAATGCCCAGCATCTCTTTCCCTGCCTTTTCCCTCCCATAAGACTATAATAACTGATGAGGCTAGAATGCTTTGAGAGCCACATAAAGTAGGGTCTTTTAGGTCAGCTTTGCCCTGGAAAATAAAATGAACAGCAATTGAACTGTTTTGAAGAGTGATATGAAGACAACTTCCTGGTGAGCCAACTAGAAGAAAACCATATTTGTAACCATGCCAAAGAAAGGTAACCCCACAAAATGTGGAAATTATCGAACAATATCGTTAATGCAACATGCAAGCAAAATTTTGCTAAAGACCATTCAACAACAATTGCAACAGTACATTGACAAGAAGCTACCAGAAATTCATGCTGGATTCCGAAGAGGTCGTGGAACAAGGGATATCATGTGGGTGTCACGTGGATCTTGGTTAAAAGCAGAGAAGACCAGACCAATGTTTACTTGTGTTCTATTGATTATGCAAAGGCATTCAACTGTCTGGATTACGACCCACTATGGATAGCATTGAGAAGAATAGGAATTCCCTAACACTTCATTGTGCTCAGGCAGAACCTCTATATATGAACCAAGAGGCAATCGCTCAAATCGAACAATAGAATACTCCATGGTTTAAATTCAGGAAAGGTGTGTGTCCAGGCAATCCCCACAGCAAGAAATCACTGATCCACTTCCTCCCTGAGCCTTCTGTTTCTATCACACCTTGGCTAACCCTTCTCAACTTTTTCCATGGGTAAATTCTGCCCTTTGGAGCTCAAATGGTCGATCATTCCAAGAAGTATGTACCCCCCTGATGCTATTGTTTCCCTTAGAGATTTGTTGACTATTTGGCTGAAAAGTAAATGAATTTTTGTTATCATTATTCTGTGTCTCCCCCTGTAAATTGTAAGCTTCTTGCATAGGAAGCTGGTTTTATCCTTAGCACAGTGTTCAGTTTGCTCTGGGCATCCTATCAATGGCAACCCAACACCAAAAAAGACACCATCTGATTTGTTGGTTGAATGAGACAAATGGATGCTTCACCTGGAAATGGCTTCAGCCTATTAGGTTCCAGACACATTTGGAGGAGGCAGTGTCTCAATAAGACCGAAAGTCAGATTCTGCACCATCAGATAACAACTTCAATTTGAATGTTGTAGCTGGTAAGATAGACTGATTGATTCCTCAAGATCTGTGTATGCTGCCCAGGATAAATTTTTCTTCCTTTATCTATTACAGCTGAATATCGTCCTTGTATTGAACATCTTAAGTGCCTGTGTGGCTGTTTTGGGTTTATTTCTAACAATCACTCATATTATAACTTCCAGTATGGAAATAAAGGGAAAGTCTTGGTTATACGTAAGTATCAAGCTTAATATCAACTAGAACTAAATGAACTTTTCAAATGGAAATGAAAAGAATTCGATGGTGAATGATACAAATATGTTAAAATGAGCAAGGTGTGGGAAAAGGTAGCCAAATTTGTCACTGCTATATATAAAAATAAGTTATGTTCTTTTCAAATTTTTGCCATCGCATATTTTTTCAATTGTGTTCCTCCAAACTTTTAAAGTACCAGAAACCTAAAAAGATGATTAAAAATAATCATTATTTGAAGACAAAATAATAGCGTCTAAAAATCCCCAGAGACTCACCTGAACAACTATTGTTGTTTGTTGCTATTTAGTCAGAGTTGACTCTATGTACAACATAAAGAAACGTGGCCTGGTCCTACACCATTTCCCCAGTTATTGCTGTCTTCAAACCCATTGTTACACTGTGTTCATCAATCTCAGTGAGGCTCTTCCTCTTTTTCCTCTGCCCCTTTACTTCACCAAGCATCATGCCCTTCTCCAGGAACTGGTCCTTCCGAATAACCTTCTGAATAACTGGTCCTTCCTCATGTACCAGGAACTGGTACATGAGAGGAAGACTCACCATCTTTGCTTCTAAGAAGCATCCTGGCTATATTTCTTCCAAGGTAGAGTTGCTCATTCTCTAGCGGTCCGTGATATATTCAATATTCTTTGACAGCACCGTAATTCAAAGGCATCAATTCTTTCTTATTTTCCAGCTCTCGCATGCATGTAAGCCAATTGAAAATACCATTCATTGGGTCAAGTTCACCTGAGTCCTTAAGGTAACATATGAGGAGGTACCCCCACCCCCGCAAAAAAATACAGATTTTTTTTTTTAGGGCTATGTATTTAAATTTTTTTTTTTTTACAAAACAACCTTATCACCTTCAAAGGACTCTCTATTATACTTAATACAAATCTACAATTCCATTCTTGGAAACATTTTTCAAATTCATCTGTCGGAGGGCTGACAGCAATTCCCTCATTTTTTTCTTCACCTCTTTTATGTCGTCAAATCGCTGTCCTTTCATATCCCTCTGCATTTATAGAAACAAAAAGAAGTTACACAAAGCGAGGTCAGGTGAGCAAGGTGCATGGGGCAAGAGAGACATGCTGTTTTTTAACCAAAAAACTGGTACACTGGGATGGCTATGTGAGCAGGTGCACTGTCGTGATGGCAAAACCAGTTCCCTGTCCACCAAAAATCAGGCCTTTTTGTTGAACACTGTTATGCAATCTTTTCTGAACCTCTAAATAGAAAGCTTGATTAACAGTCTGACCTGGTGGAACAAACTCCAAATGCACTATTCCCCTCACATAAAAAAAAACAAATGAAAAAAACAAACAAAAAATGAGCATCAGAGGATTCTTTGGGGTACCCCTTGTATTTGCTTTGAACGTCTTAAAGAGGTTTTTACAGCGGATTTGCCTAGTCAGTCTATCATTTGATGTCTCAACTGCTACTCCCATAGATATTGATTATGAATCTAAGTAAAATGAAATCCTGGACAACTGGATCATTTTCTCTGTTTATCTTGATGTTGCTTACTGATCCAATTGTGAAGATTTTTGATTATTTATGTTGAAGTGCAATCCATATTAATCTTTGTCAATAGGACTAACAGGCCTCTTCACTTTCAGCAAGCAAAGGTGTGTTATATGGAAAATTAATAATGAGCCTTCCCCTGATCCTGATGCCACAGTCTTCCTCCTAGAGCCCAAGTTCTTGGATTACTTGCTTAGCATACAGATTGAATAAGTATGGAGAAAGATACAGCCCTCACATACACCATTCCTGTTTTAAATAATGCAGTCCCCTCATTCTAGTCAAATGACTGGCACGGGGTCTCTGTAGAGGTGTTTCATGAACACAATAAAGTGTTCTGGAATGCCCATTCTTCCAAATATTGTCCATGATTTGTAATGAGCCACAGAATTGAGTGCTTCTTTCCGGTAGTCAGCCAAGATCCATATGACAGTGATTGTTGCATATCCTCTTCTGAATCTAGCTTGAGTTTCTAGCAGTTCCCTGACAATATCCTGCTCCAACTTTTTTAAAATTATCTTCAGCAAAAGAAGTGTGTGTGTAGTGGAATGAAATTTCTTAATATGGCTTTTCTACCCAAGTCTGTAATTCGCACCAAATGATTGGTTAGGACTACGCAACTGAGTGTGTGTAACACTAATAGAAGGATTGGTCCGTTTCTATCACCACCTTCCTGGCTTTATAGCTAAGCCATCTTTGAAGCAA